>NW_024352787.1:17400688-17809493 GCF_902729225.1 Pteropus medius | reverse complement strand
GCCATTCAAGTTGAGGTTCAGACCAATGCTCTTGTCAAAGTGAGAACTGCCTCACCAGGTCTGGGCAGTTTAGACACTGATCAACTTCTACATTTTCATCTCAAGCTCAGACCTCACGTTTCAATTCCAGATGTGTATATCCAACTGCCTCCTTTCATCTCCATTTGGATACTAGATGTTCATGTATTTCAAATATTATGATTAGAAAACTGAACTCTCATCCCCATTTTAACTTCACCACCACTAGCCGCCCAGCAAGATTTTCTCCAAGTCCGTCCTCATCAAAATCAATGACTCTATCATTTAGCCATTTGCTCAAGCAAGAATCCTGGCAGTGACCCTTGGTCCCTTCCTCTTCCATATACACGATGTAGTAGCAAGTGCTATCATTTCTTTCCCAACAGAAAACTCGAATTTTCTGTTTCTCCATCACTACAATAGTTCAAGGCCCCACTAGACTTCATCTGGAACTTTTAATAACCTCCATACTAGTTCTCCCATTTCTACTTCTTTCTATTTTCTGTTTTCCAGAAAGGAGCCAACTTATAAAAACATAATTTTACTAACTGTTGTTTCTTTGCTTAAAACCTTCTCAATGCAAGTAAACAGAATCAAAGTTTATTTCTTAGTGTGTCCTCCAAGACTAAGCTCTGCAGGGTCTGGCCTCTGTTTAGTTAACCAATATCTTTTCTTCCTCTCCTGTGCCACATACTGGCTTCGTTTCTGTTATTTGAATTTGTCTAGTGCTTTTCCCTTCAGGACCTTCCCTCACTTCTGCCATTCTTCACTCTCCACCACCTACCCTTTACCTAGACAGTGCCTCTTGTCTTTGAGGTATTGAATTCATTGTTACCTTCTCCAAGAGGTTTTTCCTGACTACCCAATCTAACTAGGTCACTTCTTCCTGTTTTTCTCCATTTTTAGGCCCTATTATTTCCTTCATGCTTCTTATCACAATATATAATTCTATGTTTAGTACTGTAATTCGCTAAGCTCCAGGAGGTCAAGTACTATTTTATTCAGCATCTAGTACAGGGCCTTGTATTCAATGAATATTTGTTACATGACTGAATAATTTAACCCAGTGTAGGTCAGGGTGAACAGGATAGTGATACTGACTCAGAAATTGGGTACACCTGCCAGTGGAGTCAGCGCACTGGGCAAATATCACACTGCCTTGATCTTGGGGAGACCACTCTGAACATACTATCCAGGGTCCAGTGGGCTGGGCTGGGCTGGGTGCACTTGAAGATCACAGGTCTTTAGCACCTGTGGCTTGACAGGACAAGGCAGAAACAGATAGGAACTAATAATGTCAGGGCTCTCACATCCTCTGTGGCTTTTTTCACTGGGGGGCTGGACAAGTAACTGAAAGTCTATAACATTAAATCATTACAAGATCAAGGCACTCGAAGGATATTAAATAATATCTGGAAATATAACGCACCTACATGTTAGGTAGGGGAGGGGCAGGAACAACTATGCAATCCCCATTTAGTCACTTTATGACCTCTGTGCCTTGTGTATCATTAAAGCTATCATACTGTATTTCAGGGTGATGCACTCAATCAGAATATATATATCTGGGATATTTAGAAGGTACAATTATTACCTCTACCATTTCTATTCTTACTATCAGGCACTCCATATAAAATGGCTGGTTAAATTGTAGGTAAAAAGCAGTTGACCTGTTTTTTTCATTGAATAGATGAGCAAAAAGTTTACTAAAACAGTGTTCTGAGGCTGGACCTATTATACTTCCAGTTTACAGATGAGGACACTGAAACACACAGAAGTTAGGTCATTTGCCCAAGTTTATACAGCCAGAAAGTAACAGATCTTAACTGTAAATCTGGGTTATTGGTGAGTGATCTCAATATTACATGTAAACTTACAATCATTCCACATCCCATACATTTCTTGAACTTTATTAAATTTCTTCAAAAAATGCACAAATGTATCCACAACTATCAAAAGGTGGGTATGAAATATATACTTTATTTTTATTGTTAGAAAGTATACAGACTAAGAAAGTCTAAAAAAAAAGCATTTTAACTTTAAGAAAATATTAAAAGTACAGCAAATTATAATAAAAATAGAAATCACCTCTAATTGTTAACCACTATTACTATTTTAGTATATTTCCTGTAAGATTTTTTTCTATGTATTTATGTTCATAGATTATTTGAGGTCACATCATTTTATGTATTTAGCTTTTTATATTTTAATATTTTAACCTTATGTCATATCACTAATAGTTTCTCACATAGTAATTATTCATTCACAATCTGATTTCTAGTAGGTTTTTAATATTTGATTATATAGATGTATGCTAATTTGACCGTTTGTTTATTGTCACATATTTCAATTGTTTCTGATTATTTTTAGGTGTGTTTTTTCTCTAAATAGTACAGCATTGTTATGAGTGGAATTGTGTCCTCTACATAATATGCTGAAATCCTAACCCCTAGTACCTGTGAATGTTACCTCATTTGGAAACACGGTCTTTGCAAATATAATAGAATTAAGATGAAGCCATACTGGAGTAGGGTTAGCCCTAAATCTAATGACTGGATGTTTATAAGGAGTGAGAGATTTAGAAGCAGAGTCACTCACACAGAGCGAAGATGGCATGTGAAGATAGAAGCAGGACCGGAGTGATGCAATTACAAAGGAAGGAATGCCAAGGATTGCAGGCAACCATCAGGAGCTGGAAAGAGGCTAGGAAGGATTCTTTCCTAAGAATGCTGACACCTTGCTGTCCTCCAGAACTGTTGTTTTAAATTACCCAGTTTGTTTATTACAACAATTTATTACAACAGCCCTAGGAAGCTAATGTAGTCATAATATTTTGTTTTTTGACAAATTTGAGAATGACTTTTTAAAAAGTTTTTATTTGTTACTATCATTAATATATTTAGTATAACGTCTTTGACTTATTTACTGTTTTTTTTTTTTATATGCTTCCTTGTGTAAATTTTTTTGGTCTTTTTAGTTATTATATCTTCTTCAGTGTTTTCAAACATGTTTTATTGCCTTTACAGTTTTCAAAAGTATTCATTGACATAGTTTTCTAATTGTCAGAATTAAGATTGAAAAAGCAACATTTAAATTGCCTAGAATTGAGCAAATTTGGGAGATGAGCAAATTTACTTTTGTTTTCTACTTTTAGCTCTTAAAATATAGCAGTAATAATACCTTACATTTACTGAGTAAGTACCATGATGCTGTGCTGTGCTTACATGTACTAGCATATCTCCGTTTTAAAGAGGAGGCTGAAACACTGAGATACTGTGGAACTTGCCCAAGCTTACTAGGTAACCTTGGAGGAGCCATCACTCAAACAAGGGTCTTCCTATTCCTGGAGCTATGTTCTCCACCACTGTACTATCAGGACTTCCAAATAAATTCTGGGGCTTTAGATCTAATTAGAATAGATTATAATGTTTTACATTAATTATATCTTATATTTTTAATAAAATTTTCATATATTTTATTTTAGTATTAAAGATACATTGGTTGATGGATTAATTGACTGATTAGCTAATTTCTACATTTATGTAGTCCATGATCAGAGACTTGATGGAGTTTAGGATATGTATCAAGTACTTGCAATTCTTTTTCTCTTTTAATCAAGTGCTTGCTCAGGTCAGAGGTGACTCCCATCTCAAAATTAAGACTAATTTTCAGTTATTTAGAAATAGGCCATATACTAGAAATTTCAGAATACCAAGCAACCAAGAAAGCAGTCAAAGAATTATTTTTTATCTCTTTATTCTTTATTTAGTATTAACATGTCGTATATTGGTTATCTATTGCTATAAACGAATTATCCCAACATTTAGTGGCTTAAAACAATGATTTACTGTCTTAAAGTTTTTGTGTCAGGAATCTGGGCATGGCTTCATCCAGTGCATCTGGTTCAAGGCTCTTCACCAGACTACAATTGACATGTTGCGTGTGGCTGTTTTCCTATATGAAGGCTCAACTAGGATGGTGAAGCCTCAACTAAGAGGGTGGATATGTTGGCAGGGTTCATTTCCTCATAAATTATTGGACTGAGGGCCTCATTTCCTCACAGGTTCTTGGCTAGGGGCTTCTCTCAGTTCCTTGCCATACGGGCCTTTCAACTGAGCAGGCTATAACATGGCCGCAGGAGTACTCATGGTGATGGAGAGAATGAGAGTGCCAAAGACAGAACCAGTCTTTTGTAACCTAATATTGGAAGTATTCTGTTACCTCTGCAACATACTGTTTGCTATGAGATGATAACTAAATTAAATTCACACTCAAGAAGGAGAGATTACATAACAGTAGGAATACCAGAAGATGGGATCATTGGAGGCCATCATAGGGGCTACCTGACACATTTTAGTTTTAACTCTCTGCTGATGAGATAACATTTTAAATCATACTTCTGAGCAAATTTGAATTACCTGAGGTCTTTTAGAGGAAGCTGACCTGTGGGTTTAGATTGCTACTAGGCATACGCTTCTGGGGAAATGTTCTGCTTCCTCTTACCTGTTTTAGGCAGAAAGAAACACATGGACCCTTTTAACCAATTTTCAGCAATAAACAAGACGTTTTTCCATTGTTATTTGATATTTAATATTGCAAAGACTATTGTAAGAGTGACCAAAATTTGTTGCTTTGCATCCTCAAACTTGGAGATTTTTTTCATTTAATTTTGTACTTTAAAAATGTTATCAGGATGTGCCTAGGCATGCATTTTTTTCATTAGTTTTCTGTTAACTATAAGCTGTTAACCTTTATGATCTGCTTAGACAGGACTTTATTCATTGCAAGGAAACCTTTTTCTCTTATATCTTTGATTATTGCTACTTTTCTTTTATTTCATACTTTTTTTTTTTTTCAGAAATACCTTTCAGCCTCAACTTGGTAACTCTTATTTTCATTTCCTGTTTAGTATTTTTGTTTTTTTGGTTCCAAGAAAATATCTATGCCCACCACCTGATTGATCTGAGTTTTTGTGTCATTGATTCTACTGTTCCTTCAATGCACATATGAAAAATTTTAAATCTAACAATATGGCTTTAGTGTCCTTACAATTCTTTTTTCGTTTTATCATCACACTTTTAATTTCATCCATTTACTTTTTCACTGTTGTTTCCTTAAAATTATTTGTTCCTATTCATAGTTGCTTTATCTTCCTGTCCTTTATTGAGGAAACCAAACATTTCCTTAAAATTCTTCTTAGTCCTAAAATAGATGTTATGAAGAATTTTATTCTTTCCTACCTCCTGAATGCTTTTATCCCCTCTCTTTTCTTGTAAATTATTTTCTCATATTTGGTTTTCTTTTTACTCATCTTTAAGCAAGGGTCCAGATTCAATATTTTTCAATAAACAAGACAACTAGATTGTACTTTATATACCCTGAGAATGCATTGCTTTCTTTTTTAAAAATTAGATTTATTGGGGTAATATCAGTTAATAACATTATATAAGATTCAGATGTACAATTTTATAATACATCATCTGTATGTTGTATTATGTGCTTATCACCCAAAGTTTAGTCTCCTTTTGTCACCATATTTTTAACACCCTTTACTATCTTCATCCTTCCTCCATATTTTCCCTCTCTGATAACCACCATACCATCGTCTGTGTCTATGTTTGTTTGTTTGTTTTGTTTGTTCATTTGTTGCTTTCTGTTTTATATCCCACATGTAAGTGAAATCATATGGTTCTTGTCCTTTCCCACCTGACTTATTTAACTTAGCTTGATACTCTCAAGATCCAATCATGTTGTTAGAATTGGCAATATTTCATCATTTTTATGGCTGAGTAGTATTCCATTGTATATATGTACCACAGCTTCTTTATTCACTCATCTATCAAGAACACAGATTGTTTCCATGTCTTGGCTATTGTGAATGATGCTGCAATGAAGACGGGGTTACATATATCTTTAGAAATAAGTGTCCTCAAAAAATTTTGGGTAGATATACAGGAAAGAGATTGCTGGGTCATATGGTAGCTCTGTTTTTAAATTTTTGAGAAACCTCCACACTGTTTCCCACAGTGGCTGTATCAATTTACATTTCCACCAGCATTATATGAGGGTTTCTATTTCCCCACAACCTCTCTGACACTTGTCTTGTTGTAATAGCCATTCTTACAGGTGTGAGGTTTTGATTTGTGGTTTTAATTTGTATTTCCTTAATAGCTGGTGAAGTTGAACATCTTCTCATATATCTGTGGCCATTTGTGTGTTTTCTTGGAAAAATGTCTGTTCAAGTCCTTTGCCCATTTTTTAATTGGATTGTTTGTTTTCTTATTATTGTTGAGTTGCATTAGTTATTTACATATTTTGTATATTAGCCCCTATTGATGCTATCATTTACAAATATCTTCTCTCATTCTCTTGGGTGTCTTTGCATTTTGTTGACGGTTTCTTTTGCTGTGCAGAAGCTTTTTAGTTTGATATAGTCCCATTTATTTTTGTTTTTATTTCCCTTGCCTTTGGGGTCAAGTTCCCAAAAACCCATCTAGCCCACAGTTTAGTGCCTTTGTTTTCTTCTATGTATTTTATTTTTTCAGGTCCTATATTTAAGGCTTTAATCCATTTTGAAATATTTTTTATGTATGGTGTCAGATAGTCTAATTTCATTCTTTTGCATGTGGCTTTTTAGTTTTCTGAATACTATTTATTGAATATGCTCAGGATGGTAGGTGACTCTTGAATAAACATTTCCAAGTGTACTTAAAAAACTGAATTCAATAAACCATCTCTTTTTTTCTCTCTTCCACTTCCACTCCATGCCCCTTTAAGATTGTTTATGGTTTAAACCAAGGGTACCTAAGCCCCTGGCTGTGCAGATTGGTACCAGTCTGGTCCGTGGCCTGTTAGGAACCAGTATGCATAGCAGGAGGTAAGCAGCGGGTGAGTAAGAAAGAGAGCAAGGCTTCTCCCCAGCACTAGCATTGTTGCAGAAAAATCAGACTGGCAAGAGACCAAGCACCACTTGGAGAGTTGGAGAACTCAGGTTTATTATGCTGGAGGTACCAGAAGAGCTAGCACTCTGAAGATCTGGGCCCTGAGATCTTGGGTAACCTTACTTTTATAGAGCTTATCTATGCAGTTAAGTTGGCATGAGCCGATTGGCTAATTTGTCCTCAGGCAGTTACAGAACACAGGAGTTGCTATGGGCTACGGGCATGAGATTTTCAGACAGGAAGTTAGAAAATATATCTGCTATCTAGACAGAGCATACAGAGGGGAGGTTGAATCTTCAGTTGATCTTGAGGTGACTCTGCCCTCTGGCCTAGGCGGCACGCATGTCTACAGAAGCAGAGCAAAGAGCTGATTACAAGGTTAGCCAGTTGAGTGGAAAATTCCTCTTCAGCATCACCACCTCAGCTTCACCTCGGATCATCAGGCATTAGATTTTCATATCCCTGGTGCCAAAAAGATTAGGGACTCCTGGTTTAAAGAAGAATAATCTGGGAGTTGCCCCATCAGCAACATGAAGTCCTAATGCTGGCCCAGGTAGGCTATTAATCTCTGAGGAAACCATTTACCCCTTTGGATGTCTCACCTTTAACCTCTGAAAAACAGGTTGATTGGTTCACTGGGTTGTTTTACATAAACTCTGTCTATTAAATAGAAGAAGAGTGCCGTTTTTTTTTTTTTTTTTTCTACTGAATTCTGAAATTAGTTTCTGTGGAAATGATTTAGTTGTTGCTAACAATATTATGGACTCCTGTGTGATACAGTAGTGAGTACGTATCAGCTCTTAAGAAATAAAGATCTTGCTTTCCTACTGGAGAAATATGGTGAAAACCACCACAACAATCACAAAAAATACCAAAAGAATATTTTGCACACACAGGAAAAAAATTCAAGAGAATTAGTTTAAGTAATATATCACTGACTTTTCCTTGAAAGATTAATATCTCATAAATACTGAAAAGCATTGAGCTGATTTTTAAAAAAATGATGTTAAACTAAGATACTAGTTACTTTAGCAGCAGGGAGATGAGTAGAGCACAGTAGGGAGTGAGAAGTAGTCTTTTGCTATTATCACTTCTGAGAATGAAAAGTATAAGAAGAGCTCAGGCAAAAAATATATATATATATTTCTAATTGCAGTGCAACCCACAAGCTTGCACAACCTATAATGAGAAAGCTCCTTGTTAGCTGCCAAAATCTGCCATCCAATCTGTCTGGTAGTTGATTTCGTTATTACATTTTGATGTGTCCTTGACAAGCTTTAGCACACAAAAACTCAACACCTCCTCCTGAACCCCTACAGTACAAGAAAGATCATGAGGGGCTGACGAAGGCCTGTGCTTGGCTCTTTTATTATTCACATAGCTGGAATGTTTATAAACAGAACAGTGTAAGGAGAGCAAATGCTTAACCATATCAAGCAGCTCCCTGCCTTGCATGTCATTTAAATATCGACTCTATCTTGTCCTGCACTTTGTGCTTCACACAAAGACCCAAACTTAGGGCCTGAAATTTCCCCTTAGAGGTTTAAAAATGAGGACAAACAACTCTGTTTTCTTTTGATAATTCCGATGTATTGTTCCACCATTTTGGGTCTGTAGAATCTGGTGTTTAAGTAATCATTTTTAGATGTCACCCTGATCTCCTTGACCCTAGCAGTGGCACTAGGCCTCTCTCAGTCCCCTGACCCGTACTCACAGATATACTCTTGCACCCAGACTAATGTGGGGAAAGTAGAAAGGATTCAATATTAGTACTAATTTCACGAAATATATTATAAACCTCAGAAAAACTTAAGAGAAAGGCAATAAAAACAAACAATGACACAGTGCCTTTGTAAATATCCTCTCTCTCTCTCTTTTCCATTCACAGGTGTTAATGTGATATAAATGTTCCGGCTGAATTTCATTTGAAAGGTGATAACCTGCTCCTTCAGAGTAAAATGTTGCTTTCAGCATCATTTCTTAACTACACTAATCTTTCTCAGTGTAAAGCAAAATTCTCTCCTATATTCTGGTCTGGGCAAAGTATTAGTTTGCAAACTTGCCTATTAGTGACTCTGAATGTTAGAAAGAGATTGGTTGCAAAGGCGAAGACACACTGTGGTCCAGAATGTACTGTAACCCCGGGGCTGTGATTGTACTAATTTTGATGAATCAAGATGATTATAATATGACTATTGATTATTTTTGGTGGAGCTGATGATTGAGTGGGGGGAAGGTGAAATCGTAAAGATACAGTTTGCTATGATTGTAAAAATACATGTCAGAAGATATATTTCATGAAGTGCTTTTAACTGTGATGATAATCTTTTCTGAGATATCCAAAGGAGAATACGTTCAAATCCATGTAAACGTTTAATTTCTTATATTCTCTTATGCTATACTACTGTAGGGTACATACAGCTTCCTGTTTCATTATATTTGCCAAAAATATATTGCTTTTGGAAAAATAAATTGACAAAGAATAGGCTGAAGAGAGAAAGGGAGAGTCAAGAGAGCATTTGTGGAATGCTTTCTATACTAACACAGTCTCCTAATTGTTAGGTATTTTACATAAGCTATAAAATTTAATATAGTAACAGAACATAGATCTCTTTAAGATAAGAATTATTCCCATTTCCCAGATAACAAAAGGATAAAGAAAGATTAAGTAACATTCTCAAAGTCACATAGCTAGTAAGTTAAAATCTAGGCAGTCTAACGCCAAAACCATGCTTCTCATAGCATTTTTCTTTTTTTAAAGAGATAAGATGTCTGAACACATAGATTTGACCTTGAACACCTCAAAGGGACATTTAAAATTTGCCTTACTTGATCAACAACTGATAGAAACTATTTATGGGTAAAGTACTGATGATTCTGGTTGAAATAAGAAACAAATATATTCACTAGCTAGAGGTAGCCTGTTTGCATTTGAGAATAGCTGGAATTTCTAGGTTACTCTTTTTTGTTTTAAAAAGGTAACTAAACCACTGTCCTAAGAAAACTCTTCCTTCTGTTCTACATATAACCATTTCCAGATGTGAAACTGCTTCCCTATAACAATTGGTTAGTGCTTTACTTTGAATGGTTTGACCTTTTTTAAAACCTACTCTTCTCTCAAACTCATTTAGACATTAGCTTCCAAACTGAGGTCAAATTTGGATGCTAAAGTGAGGAACGTCTGCAAACTGAAAATTCCAATTAAATTTACACACTGCTCTTGAAACATTAGAAGTTGAAGGCAAGGATGGAATGATGATCTCTCAAGGACCAGAGATTCAATCCCACTCTGGTGTGTTCCTGTGGCTTAGTCCCTCTTCCAGGCAAGACCTGTCAACTGGGGCTTTCTTGGCTTGGAGTCATTTCACTGCAGTTAACATTTAGTTCACACATCATTAGGTGAAACCCAGGTTACAAAGATACACTGCTCTTGTCATAGCAGAAGTATGCTGTATGCACCTGGAGTTTGAAGTTTTTGTTGAGGGAATAGACTAAAATGAATGAAAAGATTGAAAACATTTACTTTTATTGTGACTCCACCTGCTGTGGTATATTTTTGTTGGACAAGATAACTAGAAGTGTGTTTATGGCTTTAGGGAAAGGATACATTAGGGGTTACACTTTTAAGGCTATTTTTTTCTTTAAAGCTATAAATCAAATCTCCATGAAAATAGTTATATGTATATAACTGCTATAGAGTATGTGCATGTGTGTATATAAATATAAAGAAATAAAATATAATACACACACACACACACACACACACACACTTTGGTGATTCAGCATGGAATAATTTCTTTTGCTGTCTTTAACCAAGGAATAATTTGCTCTTGGTAGTGATGTGTCAGTATCATATCTGTGCTGTATTTGATATTGACAACAAGGTCAGAATAAAAATTAGCCTACCATCCTTATAAACTTATAATTATCAGATTTTGCTTTAAGTGTTTTCCATGAGCGCATATGTCAACTATTCAGTTAGGCCCTGTTACATTTAATTAGTAATATCCATTTTCATAGTAGATTTCATAATCCCCATTTTCCAGATAAAGAACCTAAGGTCAAAGATGATAAGTGACATGTGAAACTCTGGTTGCTCTTGAGTGATGGAGATAGGATGAGATACCTGGTCTATCGTCATGAAATCTAATTATCTACTATACAACAGCACCATTATTAAAAACTCAAAAGCCCCAAATGATAGTCAAACACATTGTCCCTCTATGAATATGTATCCAATCTTCAGTTAATTAATTCATTTCTATTTATGACTTCTAGGTATTCCTTCTGTATGGCATCTCTCTTATTAACCTATGAATATGTACAGGTCAGAATGACTATATAAAGTATAACCTCTATATTGAAGAGTCTCAATTTATTGAGATAGAGACATGGAATGGTCTCGATTTTTACCAATTAATGTTTCCAACTCTGTTTTCTTGAACCCCCCCACCCTCATCTCTTAGTTTCATATGGAGACAACTTAATAAATTTCCAGTTATTTTAATATTAGAACTAGTACTAGTTTAATCTCACACCCAATTTAAAGCCTTCTCTTTGTCCTACCAAAGGCTAGACTTCTCCCTTCTAGTGGAGAGGTAGGTAGTCTGGCTATGACTTACCTTCTTTCCATCCTCTTCAAGACTTAGATACATATATATTTTCTCTTTTTTTAGCTTTATTGAGATCTAATTGACCAGTAAAATTGTACTATATTTAAAGTGTACACTGTGATGATTTGATATATGTATACTTTGTGAAAGGATTCTCACCATTGAGTTAATTGATTCATGTATCCATCATCTTACGTATTACCTTTTTTCTCACTTGGTTTTGGGTGAGGGGCACTCTCTCCCCCCCCCTTAGATACATTGTACTACTCATGAAGGCAACTACTCACCTCTCACCTCTTCTTAGTCCTCTCCTTGCATGATCAAGGGAGGGGATGTGGAATAATGTTTGGTGGGGAATAGAAACACTATAGTTAGTAATTTTTTGAAGAGGTCTCTGGTTCCAATTATGAAACACATGATAGATGGTATTGGTTAAAGTAATTTTAGCTGCTGTAATAAATAAACTCTGAAATTTTAGTGGCTCATTTAACATAAATTTATGTTGTTCTCACATAAAGCTTCCTAATGAAGACAGTCACTTTGTATAGCCATTCAGGCTGAGAGAGGCTCTGCCATATTCAATATGAGGCTTGAAATGTCATCTTGATCTAGACATCTAGCCAGTGAAAGGGGTGAGAGAGAGAGCATAAGTGTTTGTGGGCTAAGGCTGACTTGGCATTCATTACTCCTGTTTGCATTTCATTGGCCAACTTAATCACACCTAATTTCACAAGGAGTGGGAGAGAGAAAGTGTCAGGGAAATGTAGTTACTGGTCATGAAGCTGCATCTCATTCTGCATTAAGAAAGGAGAGCATGAACTTTTGATAGGCAACTGGCCATTGTTGTCACAAGATGGCATTCACAAATGTAACATGGCATACATATGAAGCATGACACACATGAGGAGAGCACAGCCAAGCACTCTGGGAGGGACCCCTCCTTGCAGAGACTGAATCACATCCCCTGGGCTTTAACACCTAAGCAGACACAAGGCCTCCCGGAGCTTACCAGTCATGCAGTGCACAAACTCAAGACCAGTCCCACCGGTCTTCACATCCTTAGTCGTCTTTGGGCTCCCCACATCCCACTTCTCTTGCTTGGTAACAACCTCAGTCACATCTCATTTGCCATTCTCCACTCCCTCACTCTCCAAACCTCCCCATCATAATCTCTCATCATCAATTTTCCTACAGTCTCAACTTTTACTTGGAAAGTTCCCTTGCTTTCTTGCTCTAGTTACCTCAACCTGGCTTTCGCCTGAGAACACTGCCTGTTCTACAGTCTTCTCAAATGATAGCTGTGTTTTCTTCCTGCTTCATATACCTTCATATACCTAGCTGGAAGGCTAGGTAGTTATCACTTTCCTCTATTTTCTACTTCCAAATTGTCTTTCCTTCTATCTTTGATGTGCATATCATCAGATTTTACTACCTTTAGCCCTTATTATCTTCTGTTGGCCTCCTGGCCTCTCATTTATTGAAAATGTCAGCATTTGGCTCACTGTATCACTCTTGTCTTTTTTTCCTTTCATTCTTAGCAATTTCCACATCCAATCAGACAATTCAAACAATACCCAGAATCCTCTGACCTTTTTGTCTTCGATGATCTTTTCCACATGTTGGCAACTTACTCAGGCAGTAATATCTTAGATGTTGTAATCAGGGATAATTGTGCCACCTCAGAAAATTTGATTTGATAAAAACAACCAAGAATGACCATCACCTTCTATATTGCTAACTCACTCTAGTTCTGACCCTCCAAGAACTCTCACTAATCTTTAGCTGTGTCTCATTTCAACTATTCTTCATTCTCTTTGTGTCCTTACTTCCCTGCCTACTAATCTGCATTTCATTGCCCAGCGCTATAACCTTCCTTACAATCTTATATTCCTTGCTCCTCTCTCCTTTTATTGTGCTTGACTGGCAAAAGCTGAATCTGGTTAAATTCAACTATCTATTTATGCCACATCTGTATCTTGAGTTTGAACATTGCTAATGAAAAAAACAACTTTACTGACTGGACTCACGTCAAATTTATGATAAAAAATCTCAGATGGGAAATAGTCTTGGTTCCATATACAGAAAACAGGAAGATTTTAGTACTTTAACTGACATTAATAAAAATTTCAGTATAATGTCCAAATAAGGAAAAAATGATTAGCATACTAGTGTATCTCTATACTACAGTCAATAATTATTGTCCTCTTTCATGAAAATTAAGAAAAAGAACTGGTTAATGTTAATACTTTTTTGTTGTTTAATTTTTAGTTAAGAATAATTCTTTTAAAAATAACATTATTTTCTTTTTCTTGCTTATTAGTACATAAATATTTCAAAAGATTTGGAAAATTGGTGAAAAAATAAAGTTATATGAAAGTACTATTTACTTTTAAAGCCATCAAGAGTAAATTATTTCTGAATTTTTAGTGTAATATTTACATGTGTTTGATTGCTCCAAGTCTCTCTTGGAGGTCCTCTTTGAGGGGGATGTACTCTTGTACAATTCATAATTAATCCATACGATAGCCATGACCAGTAACCCATTTCTAGCACTCTGCCCACCAACCAGTTGTCCTCAGATAGTTTCAAGGCCATTCATCTTGGAATAGGAGGTCTTCAATTCCACCCAGTCTTACTGATAAGAAACCTATCAGGAAGCAAGGTACTAGACCCATGGGCTAGTAGTATCAGCATCACCTGGAAGTTTATTAGAAACGCAAATTATCAATCCCCACCTGTTTGAGGTTGAATTATGTCTCACCAAAGTTTATCTATAAAGTTTACCCCCCAGAACCTCAGAATGTAAACTTATTTGGAAAAATGGTCTTTACAGAGGTAAGCAAGTTAAAAAGAGGTCATTAGGGTGGACTCTAGTCCAAAATGACTGGTAACTTTTATAAAAAGGGGAAATTTAGACACAGAGAGACATGCATAGAGCATAGAGGGAAGATGTTATCTATATGCCAAGTAGAGAGGCCTGGAACAAGTCCTTCTCTCACAACCCTCAAAAAGAACCAATCTTGCCAACACCTTGATTTAAGACTTTAAGACTCCAAAATTTTGAATTCACTTATTTTGTTTAAATCACCCAGTTTGCGGTACTTTGTTACGGTAATCCTAGCAAACTAATACCCACTGTAGAGCTATGAATCAGAATCTATATTTTAATAAAATCATCAAGTGATTTTCATGCATGTTAAACTTTGGAAACATGGAGTTAGAATACTTTAAAGAGCAAGTCAGGGAAAACCTAAATCAAATAGTCAGCAACAATAGAGTTGATTGCAGTGGTTCTCAATTCTATAAGCAGCTTGGAATCACCTGGAGAGCTTTAAAAAATACCAATGCCAGGAGCCTAGCTCGGAACACTAAAAAACTGGTTGGAATGAGACCCAGATATCAGTAAGCTTCCCAGAAGAATCTAATGGGTAGTCAATGATGAAAACTACTGATTTATTAACTTAAGTAACTGAAAAGACCTGCATAGTGTGGGCCCTGAGTGTGGTGAATTAGGGCTTTGACTTTGATTCTCTGCTCTCTATTAGTTTGTTTTATCATCAAATGACTTCCTTTAAGGTTACAGAGCCACTGCTAATAGCAATTATGGCTGCATGCTTCATTAATCACCTCCAGAGGGGAAGGGTGCTTCGCTTTAGTCTGACTGTGCCTACTTATTACATTGATTGTCTCTGGACTATAGCTAAGGCCCAGGGATCACAAGGCGCTTAAAGGTTAGAGCCTGGCTTTTGTGCCCTTTCCCAAATTAATAATGATGAGGAGGACAGAGGGGCAACTCTGATTGGCTCAGACCAAAGGAGGTTAACCTCTGAAGCTTATTATAGGGTTGGTTTTTCTCTTCCAAACTACTGGAAAATTGACATGTTTTCTATATTGAGTATTCGATCCATGTATTACCACATTAACAGGCTAAAGGGCAATTATATGATTACATCAATCAATGAAATAAAAGCAGTTGACAAAAATTTAAAACCATTCATGATAAAACTCTTAGAAAAATAGAAATAGAGGAGAATTTTACCAATTTGTTAAAGAGAATCTGTGAAGTTGTGGAAGTTCTAGCCACAAAAGGAATAAGGCAACAAAAGGAAATAAGAACCATGCAGATTGTATAGTAAGAAAATAAAACGGTCTTTGTTTGCAGATGACATAATTGACTATATAAAAAATTGTCAGAAATCTATAGAAAACTCCTAGAACTAAAACGTGAGTTCATCAAGGTAGCAGGATGCATGTTAAATAGACTCAAATCAATTGTATTTCTACATGCTGACAATGAACATGTGGACACCAAAATTAAAAATACATACAGTATCATTTACAATCTCTCAAAAATAAAAGTGAAATACTTAAGAGTAAATCTAATAAAACATATATAGGACTTGTATGATGAAACTACAAAATGCTGATGAAGGAAGTCAAAGAAGATTTAAAAAATGGATAGTCATGCCATGTTTGTGGATTGGAAGACAATGTAGGAAGGATGTCACTTGTCTTAGTATTGAAAGTGGGCTTAATTCCTTTCAAAATTCCACTAAGTTACAGACAAGCTTATTCTAAATTTTATATAGGAAGGCAAAGGATCTAGACCAGTTAAAACAATTTTGAAATAAAAGAATAAAGTGAGAAAAGTTAGTCTACTCAATGTCAAGACATTTTATAGCTACAGTAATTGAAGAACAAATAGACACCTAGATCAATGAAGCAGAAGAGAGAATCCAGAAACAGACCCCACAAATATGCCTAGCTGATATTTAACAAAGGTGCAAAAGCAATTCAATAGAAAGAAAGATTACCTTTGCAATAAATGGTGCTAGAGAAATTAGACATCCATAGGTGAAAACAAACAAAATAGATCTGTTTCATACTGTATACAAAAATTAATTCAAAATTTGTCACAGATTTAAACGTAAAACATAAAACTAAAACTTTTAGAACAAAAACAGGAGGAAATCTTCAGGACCTAGGACTAGGCAGAGTTCTTAGATTTAACACCAAAGCACAATCCATAAAAGGAGAAAATGTTAAATCGAATGTCATCAAAATTAAGAACCTTTCTCTGTGATGCACCCTGTTAAGTGGACGAAGAGACAAGCTACAGATTAGGAGAAAATATTTGCAATTCACATAGCTGACAAAAGACTAGTAGTCCTAGTCTAAAAAAAAAAAAGTCAGCTCAATTCCACAGTAAAAAAAAAATCTGACTAGAAAATGGGCAAAAGGCACAAACAAATATTTCATCTAAGATGACATACAAATGACATAAAAAGATGTTCAACATCTTTATTCATTAGAGGAATGCAAATTAAAACCATAATAAGATATTACTATATACTTCTTAGGAAGAAACATAGTGACAATGACAAATGTTGGTGAGGACATGGAGAAACTGGATTAAGTGTATACCTCATAAAGGGGTACGGACACTCTGGAAAACAGTTTAACAGTTTCTTAAAAGCCAAATATGCAACCACTATATAACCCAGTAATTGCATTACTGGGCATTTATCCCAGATAAATGAAAATTTATGTCCATAACAAAAATCTGTATGTGAATGTTGATAGCAGCTTTATTCTTAATAGCCCCATATTGGGAACAGACCAAAGGTGAATGGATAAACAAACTGTGGTACATCCATACCATGGAATATTACTCAGAACTATATAGAAATGAGCTATTAAAACATAGGGGGAAAACTAAATGCCATTGGATTTGGCAATGATTTCTTCCATATGACACCAAAAGCATAAACAACAAAAATAGAAAAATGGGACTACATTAAACTTAGAAAAACTACTTACAGCAAAGGAAATGATCAACATAGTGAAAAGGAAACTTACAGAATGGGAATAAATATTTGCAAGTTATATATCTGATAAAGGGCTAATATCCAGAATATATAAACAACTCCTAGAACTCAACAGCAAAAACAATGTAACCTGATTAAAAAATGGGCAATAGATTTGAATAGACATTTCTCTAAAGAAGATATATAGATGGACAACATACATATGAAAAGATACTCAACATCACTAATCATCAGAAAAATACAAATCAAAACCACAATCAGAAATCTGTTTTATATCCGTTAGGATGGCCATTATCAAAAACAAACAGAAAATAAGTTTTGGCAAGGATGTAGAGAAATTGGAATCTTTATACACTGCTGGTGGGTATGTAAAATGATGTAGCTGCTATGGAAAGCAGTATAGAGGTTTCTCAAAATACTAAAAATAGAAAATGATCCAGCAATCCTACTTCTGGATATATATTCAAAATAATTTGAAAACAGGGTCTTGAAGAGATGTTTGTACACACAAGAGGTGGAAACAACCTAAATGTCTATTCATGGCTGAATGGATAAAGAAAATGTGGTGTATACATACAATGGAATACTATTTAGCCTTAAAAAGCAGGAAATTTAAGAATGTCATTTGCTACAACATGGACAAAACTTGAGAACATTATGCTAAGTGAAATAAGCCAGTATAAAAAAAAAAAGTCAAATACTGTATGATTTCACTTCTATGAAGTATCTAAAGTACTTAAATCCTTAGAACCTGGAAGTAGAATGGTGGTTACCCGGGGCTGGAGGGAGGGAGAAGAGAGCTGTTGGTCAGTGGTTATAGAGTTTTAGTTTTGAAAGACGAAAAAGTTCTATTAGAGAGTTGTTGCACATAAGTGTACATATAGTTAACACTACTGTACTGTACAGTTAAAAATAGTTAAGGTGATAAATTTTATGTTGTGTTTTTTTCCACATTTTTTAAAAGAAAAAGCAACAAACTTGATACATTTAATAACTTGTATGGATTACCGGGGAATTATGCTGAGTGAAAAAAGCCAATCTCAGAAATTTACATATTATGATTCCTTTTAAATATACATTTGTGAAATGAGAAAAATTATAGAAATGAAGACTAGATTAATGGTTGCCAGGCTTTAAGGAGAAAGTGGAGGCAGAAAGGAAATAGGTGTGAGTATCAAAGGGCAACATCACACAATATGGTCCAGGAATGGATCTCGACTATATTCATGTCAATATCCTTGTTGTACTATAGTTTTGCAAGATGTTGTCTTGGGGAAAATTGAATAAAGAGTATCTAGGATTTCTCTGTATTATCTTTTACAACAACATGCAAATGTATAATTATCACAAATCAAAATTTAATAAAAATAAACTTTATTGAGATATAATTTACTTACAATATAGTTCATTTTTACGTGTTCAATTTAACGGTTTCAACAAGGTACCTTTTTGACCACAACCACAATCAAGATACAGAACATTTTTGTCACCCCAAACAGTTTCCTTATGCCCCTTTATAGGCCATCTTCCCCAGCTTTGATCTTGGCAACCACCGACTTCCTTTCTGTCACTGAAAATGACTTTGTTTTTTTGTAAATTTCAGTATTCGCTTTTACACTACATAGTTAGATCTTTATTCAGATCAATACAATTTTCTTCAGTCTACGGCCATGCCACCCTGAACAAGCCCGATCCTGTCAGATCTTAGAAGCTAAACAGGGTTCGGCCTGGTTAGTATTTGGATGGGAGATCACCTAGGAAGACCAGGTGCTGTAGGCATAAAAAATAAAAAATAAGGGATTGTAAGCTGACAAGGTCCTTGCAATCTGTGAGGTCAACCAAGTGTTGCCTCACCTAAAATAATAAATAAATAAATAAATAAATGAATGAATGAATAAATAAATAAATAAATAAAAAATTTTCTTCAATAACTAACTATTGATTTTGTTTCATTTGTCTGTTAAAAATTCTATTCTTTGTTAGATTAAAATTTAGAATCTCTGTCCTCCATATCAGTTATCTTCTTTCTTATGTCATATTCATTTCTTTGTTTCTTTCCACCCTGTAATGAGAGAACTTTGTCCCTAAAATCCTCACCAGTACAAATTCTAATACTGCCATGTGCTTAAACATTTCTTGAAAATGATCTGCGGGCTCTGCTGTCCATGTTGTTATTCTAATTCTAACCTTCCACAGCCTTTTATGATTTAGTTTCTTCTTCTTGGATGCTATCCATCTCTACCAACACTCCCGCTCTCAACCATTGAGTCACACTATCTATTTAAATCTTGTATCAAAGCTCTTTTTTTCTTATTTATTTATGAATGAAACTCTTAGTAAGGAGTTTTGTGATTCTATTTAAGGACACTATATAAAGCTGAGGAGTATTACATAACCACTCAAAAAATGTCTGTGATTGAAGTACCACATACAAATGGAATATACAATTCATAAACTTCTTTTATAGTCACCTATCACTTAATAAATACAAAGGAACTAACCGTAGTACATTTTTTTCTTTTCTTTTCTTTTTTTTTTTGTAAAAGCAATCTTTGAAACAACATTACCTGTGCTTTGGAGCCAATTTTGTGGCTCGTGGCCAAAAATTCGACACATTTTGAATTTACTTATTCTATTGGAGTTAAATAATGCCTCCTTCAAATTCACAAGGAGTTTTTTGCTACCTTAAAAGATAGTACAGATATCTAGAAATCTCTTCAACTTCCCAAACTCATTTCCTGCCAAAGTCCTTTAAAATAACAACAAACAACCACAACAACCATAACAATGAAAACCAGTCACAGATATTAAACATTCAAAAGTTCTACTAAATAGGGTGGAGAGGAAGAGTAGTTAAAGATTATGTCATTAAATAAAAAAATGTAAAAGGCTTAAAATGTGAGACTCTTCTTTTTTGAAAGAACAAGCTTGTCATTAAATTACTAAATACTATTTCTTCTTGGTAAGAATGAATTTTCTATAAGGATTGATTACGTAAAATGGAGACTCTTCCCATAGGATATAGTCTGTGGAAATATCATTTACCTTGTAGTGCAAGCTTCTAATTGCAGCCTATTGCCTGATTTGACACTTCACTTCCAATAATATAGCTGGTCAGTGCCACCTGAGGCAGAAGTCCTTTGAAGGACAGGCAGGGCCTTTCTGTTCAAAATGGCATCATATTCATCATTCATGTATACTCTTTCCTAAGTCTATTAAAATACTCAAGAAGACATTGTAAAAGACAAACATTTATAACAACCAAAGATAATAGTGAACCATCTGATAGCTACAGAAGAATTCCATCAACCACAGAAGGGAATAAATTGGAAGGAGACCCAAAATTGTGTCCTCTGTGTGCATGCTCTCACTTCTGAAAAAGCAGAGCGAAATCCAATGGGAAACAAAAATTAAATTAAAAAATAAGCTGGGAAATTGGAAAATTTACTATAGTTAAAAACAGATAAGGGGAAATTCAGACAGTTTGATTTTTTTTTTTTAAGGAGAAAGGCAGTCGATAACAGGGATAGCCTTTAATAAATATTTAAATACATAGCAGTATTAGAATCTATATTGGTGATAGTAAAGAACTGTAGAAAATCAAATCAGTGGTTTAAGAGACAAAGAAGTTCTCTCAATCATGGTGTAGAAGGTGAGAGTATGGTGCTAAATTTTTGGAAAGCGATTTTTGAATGTAGTCTACTTAAAGAGTAGGGGAAGATGATAGAAGACACGAATTAGGCTGACATTACTCTAAAATTGAAAGGGAATCTGTTCTATTAGTTAATTGTATTTAATTACATACTGAAAATTTTCTAATTTATAATTATATGTTACATGTACATTTATATACTATACATTGCCTACATGCACATATGTTTAGAAAATATGATGTATTTTATAGGAGAATGACTAGCTAAATGTGCAAGTTTAGTCCAGGCACCTGGATTTTTGTTGCATCTGTGAAACTAGCAGAATGTTGCCTATAATTATATAAGTGTGAGTAGCATATGTTGTAATATAAATTAATGAATAGAATACAGTTTTGCTTTTGTTTCTTAAAAATTGCTCTTTAGAATGTGTTGTATTTTGACCTATTTTGCTTTAAATTAGCATGCAAGCACTTTTTAAAGAATAAATGAATTGAACCTATATTAAACACTGGGAGCACAATGATGAAAATTATTTCTATAGTCAAGCTAAGAAAGAGATGAAGACAAACAATGAGGACTGAAATTTATAGAAGCATAAGGTGCTTCAGAAATGAGAAGTGATGTCTAAGTTGAAGGGCAAGGGAGGGCAGGGGAGGGGAGTTAGCAAGTCCAAGAGTCAGAGAAAGTGCTCTAGGCAGAGGGGGCATTGGCAGCAAAAGTCTGGGACTGAAAAAGCATAAGGATGTGGGAGAAATCCAATATGGGTAGGACATCAAATGAGTTAGGAGATAGAAGGAGGTGTCAAAACAGGGAGGAATGCTGAGAGCTGAGACTGGGGAGTGAGTGGTAGGTGAGTGATACAGAACTCAGAAGTGTCCTATCAAGGAGTTTTGACTTAATTCTTTAAACAACAATGTATTAACATGAACAAGTATAGACTTGAGAAAGATACCTGTGACTGTAGTCAGAATGGAGGAGAGCCAGGGTGACCAGTGAGGAAGCAGAGGCCACTCACATCAGGGAATAGACAATATTCAAAATATATAATAAACAGGAACAGAAACATTAGGAGGCACCATAGCATAATGATACAAGCAAAAGCTCTGGAGCCATGTGGACATGATGCTGGGCTCACTTCATGAGCATTTTCAGTTTTCTCATTTAGCAAAAGGACTGTCAAACCTTAATAGAATTGTGAAGATTAGATAAATAATGCATATAATGTGCTTTAAAACAGCACAGGATTGATATATGGTTACTATTACCTTTCTAATGACTATTATTTTATCACAGGACATAAAGTGAAATATGTTTCATGACATAATATGCTTGTCAGTTTTTATTTCCCATTCTTGGGCCAGATGTGAAAAGAATATATCAAAATTTATACAAAAATTACTTGTTATTTATCAAATCAGAGGAAAGACAAAAGGAGAAAAATCCCTCATGGTTTGAAGTTGCCTATTATCACACAAAAATTGATACAGGAAATTAATCATACTCATAGCCTTCAGAATATTTGACATGCCTAACCTTGAAATGTCCACAGAAGTTACCTCCCCATGTGAGTTTTCTAAATATTTTGAAACATTTCAAATAGGATGCATAGAAAAATCAGCTGTCACAACTAGTTTTTCTATATTTCTCCTAACACTACATCTTTTTTTTCAGTATGTAGTCTGCATCCCAACAGGCAGCAGTTAAAACAAGTGCCGTCTCACACTATAACCAAGGTGATCTACTTTCCAAAAGAAATAGTTGAAACTTCATTGCCTGATGTTCTTCTTCTTCTTCCTCAGTTAATTCTACATTTTAGGTCTGTCTTTAAACACCCGCCTTTGGTTCCAAAATCTGCATCACCTTAGAATGCCTATCAGCTGCAAGTAATAGAAAAACTTATCTAACAGTGGTATAACAACAAGTTTATTTTGACCACTTACAAGGTGTTAGGATGTAGCCAGCACATAGTTCACTCTAGCCAAGAGAGTCAGTTAGGGAACCTATATCTTGGCCTGTTTACTCCACAAAGATTTTGTTGTTATCTTTCATCCCTGCTTCTGCATCTCGGCAGCATTATGTTCAAAGCAGAAACATGAAGACCGAAGCTGATCCATCGCTGCCATCCTAGAGACGGCTACCATGGCAGTTAAGCTCTAAGGTGCCATTTCTACTTTATCTCCTGCCTCACACAGCAGTTTGTTATGAAGTCATGGCGATTTTACAGCTTCTATGTTCTCATCTGTGAGAAATGAATAAATGTGTGCTAAAGTAAAGAAGAGGCTTGGACTAGAGTTATATTAGTTGTCAAAAATAATTATTCATATCTCCTCATTTCACCCAGAAAAATTCTCCTTGAACCTACCACAGTCAACAAAGAAGAAATAGCCACAGAATAGGCATGAATGACATCTCCTGCTTTCTTGAATACATTCACTGGAAAAAGCCATATCACTGGCCTTTAACTAAATCATAAGAAAAATTCTACATAATAACATAGCGTGAGTGCCGTGAATTATTTTTCCAGGCATGGTCTGCTCATATCTACCATTGAACCATGACATTTGTAATAAAGTTCTGGACTTTTAGGTGGGCCTTTTTTTTACATGAAGAAAATACAGATAATTTGATCCAATTAATTCTACACTATAACCAATTTGGTTTACTTGCTCCAGGTTTTTAGGAAGGTCCTTTGACCACTAGTACAATAGGATCTTTAGCTGATTTGGTTATTCATAATTTTTAGGTTCTTTATGGTTGACTTTTGTAACCATGTATAGTTCAAGATAGTGGTGATTAATAATTTTTCACATCAGGAGCTGGATACAAAACTTCTTCAGGGAGCACAGGCTGCCATTCTGAAGGGTTCTGGCTATTGGGCTTAGCAAATTTCTAAACCTCATTTATGCGAAGATAGAAACACCTCTACAATATTTCTACCACATATCTTGCCACTAATTTCTTTGATTAAAGAATATTTCCAATGTCCATTATGCTAGAGAACAAAGACTTTATCAGATTTCCGCCCACTTCCCCCAACCCCAGCCTGGCTTTATAGAAATAAATAGACAATTAGTTGCTTGTATTTACATTGTACAATTCAATGAGTTTTTTTTTTTCAATTATAGTTGGAATACAATAATATACTAGTTTCAGCTGTATAGCATAATGATCAGAGATCCACATAACTCAAAGACTGTCTTATGATAACTGTATGTGGAATTGGCCTTTTGATTAAGGTTTTTCTCATGCTAGCTCATCACCCCTGGAGGGTGTACTCCTGATTATTATAGACCAGCCCAAGGGTATAGATGAAAACTAATACACGTGTGTATATCACCTGTCCGTGCAGGAATATTTTAAAGAAAGTTACAATCTCATGAAAAGCATTCATTGGAAAGCTGAGCAAGGTTGCATCCCTCCACACACAACTGACCTTTATTATGCCAGTCCCGTCAAAGTAGTCAAGATCCTTTTCCACTTTGCTCCTGTTTTGATGATTTGGCCCCTGTTTTGATGGCTGGAAGCAGAGAACACTTTGTCTGGCATGGACAACAGAAGATAACTAGTTGGTAAAATAGCAATAACATTGGAAAATTTATAATGAAACAGCACAGATGTTAGGATAGAATCCTGAGTTCACCGCCAAGTCCTTTATGAACTGAAATTTAGTACGTCTTCGTTAAATTTCCCCTCTTTTTCAAATCTCATTTGCTGTCCTGTGATTGATCTTTTTTATTCCAATATTCTCTCATAATGAGAATTTCATGTCTAGTCTAGACAATGCCTTCACATAAAGCTGTTTGCCATACCATAGCATTTTGTGCCATTAATAGACAAATATACCATTTAATTTTTAAGCTAGTATTGCTAATAGCTGTATCTCTATTCTAAATTAAAGGATTAGAGAAAAGAATATGTGATGTCACATTTTGGACCCTTCAGCTTTTAAAGAAGCAAGTCTACATTAGGTCATGTCTTAATCTCCACAGAAAGTTTATATTTACAGAGAAATGGAACCCTTTTCTAAGGACTGCATAAAGAAGAAGGATTTATTGTCAAAATAATCTAAATAAATAAAGCTATTTTTTGTTGTTTGGTAATGATGGATTTGGGTCTTTAAAAATTAATGTCAGCTATTTAACAACTGCAAAAGATTCAGGATATATTATGTTCAATAAGTGTTAACTTTTTAAAAGAGAAAAAAGATCAGCAAACAGAAAAAAAATCTTAGTACAGTAAATGTTAGCATCTGAAACTTTCTCTTTGGCTTATTCGTGAGTATTACTTAGAAGTCTGTATGAGGCTCATTAGGCCATATAAAATCACAGGTTTATCCATATGTAGACCAAATGTTTAAAAAAGGGATTGCATACCCACAAAAGAAATGAAAGAAAAATAAAAGACCTGACAGTTTTGCCTTGAAAGTCCCAGGGTAAATTCTATTGTCAGAAGTAATTATATTGCCTACCCTTTGAGAGATGCAATTACTTGTTTCATGATGTTTTATAGGGGGGAAATATCCCTTGTTTCACAATGATAAGTTATCAATTTCAAGGCAATTTTGACATAATTGATAACCAGAAATCATATATCTCTCATTCTGCATTTTCTATGTTCTTTTTCATTATGATGACCATAGTTCTTAGATCCAAATCTGGAATGTGTGGCCAGTGTAACCAGTTTTTCTACCTGGAAATAGTGACCTATTAAAGCAATAGTACAGTGAGTGAGACTCTAGGGACAGAAATGAATAATGAGATGAAACGCCATGTCCAATTTATTACCGTGAGCCATTCAACAGCAGATAACATCCACACTTACATTTTCTTTAAACTTAAGCAAAACATTAAGTGTGCACAACTTCCCACTAGCAAAGGACAACTGAAAACTTGCTTTGGGAAATTAACCTCAAAACATCCCGATCTCTCTCTGTAAATACACCTCAAGTACCAGGGACCTTGAGGAGATTTCGTAGAAAACAGGGAAAAGACAAAAATTTCCCCTTACTTTCCTTGAGAGGAGGGAAAGGAGTTAGTATTTTGTTTGTTTTTGCCTAGCTTGAAAATAGTTTTTATTCTTTATTTTACAAAGGTAGGCCTAAGTTATATTCATCTTATTCTCTTGTAATTTTTTGTTGTCTACGAAAGGAAAGGATTTGAAAATAAACAGTCAATGTATAATGTGAAGTTGAGAGGGTCAATTCCACATTATTACTGTTATTTTTCAACATATTTTGGATATTGTACTTTGTAAGTAGCAGAAATAGGTTTTCTTTGTATTTTGTAGTTTGCCAATTTACTTTCCTTGCTTTATGTCAATAGTTTATTCTTTTGAAATTTAATTTAGTTTACTTTTCTGCTTGGAAAAACTAGATTTTTTCTGGGAATAGAAATTTTAATAAAAACAGTTTTTTAATTAATCTGTAGAAATTCCAAAAGGCTTTAACATTCTAGTTAAGGAAAAGATCATGGAAAGGTGCTCAACATCATTAATCATCAGGGAAGTACAAATCAAAACCACGATGAGCTATCACCTCACACCTATTAGAATGGCTGTCATCAAGAAGACAAGAGATGACAAGTGTTGACAGGGATGTGGAGAAAAAGGAATCTTGTGCACTGTTGGTGGGAATGTTGGTTTTCTATTCAGCCACCAAGGAAAACAGTATAGAAGTTCCTCAAAAAATTAAAAATATAACTATCGCATGATCCAACAATCCCACTTCTGGGTATATATACAAAGGAAATTAAAATAGGATATCAAAAAGCTATCTGTATTCCATGTTTATTGCAGCATTACTTATAATAGTATATATATGTATATATATATAAATATATATGCATATATACATATATAAATATATATTCGTGTGTGTGTGTGTGCATGTGTGTATTCAGCCATGAGAAAAAAGGAAAGGAAATTTTGTCATTTGTGGCAACCTTGAGGGCATTATGCTGAGTGAGATAAGTCAGACACAGGCAGACAAATACTGTATTATCTCACTTATCCAAAAAAGTGGAACTTGTAGAAACAGAGAGTAGAATGGTGTTTACAAAGGGCTGGGGGATGAGGGAATTGGGGAGATGTAGGTTAAAGGGTACACACATTAAAAGATGAACACATTTTGGAGAAGTAATGTACAGCATTGTGTTGCTAAGAGACTAGAACTTAAATGGTCTCACTACAAAAAAGAAATCATAATTATGCTACATAATGGAGGTGTTAGCTAACATTGTGGCGATATTCATATTGCAATATATAAATGTATCAAAGCAACATGTTGTATACCTTAAACTTGTATAGTGTTATATGTCAATTATATCTCAATTTTAAAAAGTTTCCTGCATTAAAAAAAAAAAAGAGAATAAAAGGTCAAGGCTATTTTTCTCATTTGCTGTCTGTCAGGTTGAGGTATAGGGCAGTTTGCCTCTTTAGTTAAAATTAATTTAGCCCTGCCACTTCTCATGTTACTGCGAACATGACTGTTTGAGTAGGTCAGTTTTTTTATACTCTCACCTGTACTCAAGACTACCTCCTTTTTGCCGGGCTTTCTCATGAAATCAGAGCCCATGCTTTTATCTTGGGTATTTACAAATATTTACATTCTGTTATAAACATATCCCACTGGCTTGAATAGATCTGATAGCAGAAGCTTTAATAGAAGAACGTGGAAGAAATTTGGATGTTTGAAGTTCCCTTTCCCACTGTAGGAACCTTCAGACCTTTGGTTATGCTCAAAACTATTGATCAGTGTGTGATAGGTAGGTAGGTCTTGCATTACTTGACTCACGGTTGACCCTTGTATTGAGAAAATAAAACAGTTTCTCTGGTAAATTTTAAATTTATATATTTATCAAGCCCATTGAGTGTCCACATTCACTCTCAGGCTTTGTCACTTAAAGTTCTCCCATCAACAGCAACTGAATGAGTAAGTTTAGGAGTTGGCAGTCTATATTAGTTTACTATTGTTGCCATAGTTAAATACCATAAATGTAGTGGCTTAAAACAACACAAACATATTATCTAACAATTTTGTAGGTCAGACATTTGACCCAGATCTCACCAGGCTAAAACCAAGATGTCAGCAGGCTACATTCCTCTGTGAAGACTTCATGAGGCAATCCTTTTACTTGCTCATGTGGGTTGTTGGCAGAATTCAGTTCCTGGTGGTTAGAAGACTGAGGTCCCTATTTTTTTTTCTGATTGTTAGCTGAAGGTTATTCTCAGCTTCCAAAGGCTGCTATACTCTTTGGCTCATGGTCCCATTCCGTCATCTTCAAAGCTCACCTAGGGTCAGTTGAGCCCCTTTCAGGTTGCATCTCTCTTGCTGCAGCCAAGGAAGGTTCTCCATTGCTAAGGCCTTATGTGATTAAATTGGATCATTAGAAAATCCAGGATAATCTTCTCATATCAATGTTTATAATAAAAAGCAGCAACCTCTTTCTTTACCTATTTCCTTTCTAGATTCTCATTTTCTGAAAACTCTTAAAGTTGTTTCATCTGATAATTACCTCCATATTTCAAAATAACATGATACTGCTATTTCCTAATTGTTTAGAAGTGTAGACATTATGTATTCACTCTGTTCCATAAACAGGTGAGGATTTATTTCTCTGGTATCATCTTCTACACAACTCACAACTTGTTTTCCCCCCATTTCCAATGTAATTGGTTACTGTTTTGGTTAAATCAGAAGCCATCATTTACGTTATTATGAGTATATAAATATTCCTTACATTTGAGACACATAGTGTTTTATGAGTATATTTTTTTTCCTGAATTTACCAGTTGCCTTTATTTATCTATTCCTTAGTTTTCTGTGTTTATAATAGTAATTTGTATCTAAAATTTTCAATGGAGCTGTAATATTTCAATGTAAGATAAAAAATAAAACTCGTTATCTTTCAGTTAGTATTTACCTACACATCTCTCCTGAAGCCCTCTATCCTGTTGCTCTGATTTGTATTAATTCTCTATAACCCTGATGTTCAAATGAGTTACTGAAGCTTCCTTCACCATCAACTTGGAGCTATTTTCTAGAACCCTGTTTTTCTATTAGAAAAATACATATAGGATATAATTTTATTAAGACTTTGTGTGTTTAAAAAGCTCTTTATTTTCACCTTTGATTGATCTTTGATTAGATGCCACTTATTGTCTTCTGTCTTTCAGAGTTGCTGTTGAGATGCCTAAAGTCATTCTAATTCTTTATCTTCTATTTTAGTGTTCTACAGAAACTTTCAAAATAATTTTTTTATACCTGGTGGCTGAATATTTATCAGTGATGTGTCCTAATGTGAATATTTTGTCATTCATTATGCTAGATGGATATCCATGGACTCCTTGAAATATGGAAGTTTTCTTGTATAATTTCTTTGATAATTTCATAATCCCAGCTTAATCTGTTTTTATTTTCTAGATGAGTCATTTTAGTTTTCTCTGTTTTCTATCTTTGTCTTTTAGTTCTATAATTCTATTTTATAACTCACCTATTTAATCTTCCGCTCCCCTATTCTCCTGTCTTTTGAATGAGAAAACATATTTTTTATTGATGTAATCAGCAGTGAGTAAAAATGTGTTATAGTTGATTTGTACTCTTTTTCTGGTTCCTCATTGCCAGTTTCCATTTTTCCCCAATTTCATATTTTTTTTAACTTTGTCTTTACTTTTCTTTTGATGTAGAATGAGTTAAAGGTTAGAAGTATGAGCTCTGGGTCCAAATTGAAAAATTGTGAAACTAGCCATACTACTTCATATCTGTGACCTTAAGCAAGTTACTTAGTGTTTACGTATCTCAGTTTTTTTTTTAATTTATTAATTTATTTTTTAAATAATATTTTTAATTTTTCAATTATAGTTGGCATATAATATTGTATTAGTTTTGAATATTTAACATAGTGATTCAACATCTATATAGCTCCCAAAGTGATCACACCAATGAATCTAGTACCCATTTGAAACTGTACAGTTATTACAATATTATTGGCTATATTCTTTATGCTATAGTTTCTATCTCCATGACTATTTTGTAACTAACAATTTGTATTTCTTAATCCCTTCCCCCTTTTTCACTGACTCACCCAACCCCTTCCCATCTGATAACCCTCAAAATGTTCTCTGCGTCTGTTTGTTTCTGTTTTTGTTTGTTTGTTTGTTTGTTTCTTTGATTCCTCATATACATTAAGTCATATGACAATTGTCTTTCTTTATTCCACTCAGCATAATACCCTCTAGGTTCATCATGAAATATCCTTTTCTATTTCTTTACTTTTAGTCTCCGTGTGTCTTTTAATCTGAAGTGAGTCTCTTGTAGGCAGCATATGAAAGGGTCTTTTCTTAACCATTTAGCTACTTATCTTTTGATTAGAACATTTAATTCTTTTCCATTTGAAGTACTTTTTGATAGTTATGTAGTTATTGCCATTCTTTATTCACATTTTTGATACATATTTTTTTCTGCTTTAAAAGAAGTCCCTCCAACATTTTCTATGATACTGGCTTGGTGGTAATGAACTTCTTTAGCTTTCTATTGTCTGGGAAGCTCTTTATCTGTCTTTCAATTCTAAATGATAGTTTTGCTGGGCAGAGTAATCTTGGTTGTAGGTCCTAGCTTTTTATCACTTTGAATATTTTGTGCCAAGCTCTTCTAGCCTGCAAAGCTTGTGTTGAGAAATCAACCTACAGTCTTATGGGAGCTCCCTTGTAGGGAACTAATTTTTTGATTGGCTGCTTTTTAAGGTTCTCTCTTTGTATTTAACCTTTGGCATTTAAATTATGATGTTCTTGGTGTGGGTCTCTTTGGGTTCATCTTGTTTGGAACTCTCTGCATTACTTGGGCTTGCATTTTTATTTCCTTCAGCAGGTTAGGGAAGTTTTCAGTCATTATTTCTTGAAATAGGTTTTCAATTCTTTGCTCTCTCTTTTCTCCTGGTACCTCTATGGTGTGAATGTTGGTACACTTGATGTTGTCCTAGAGGCCCCTTAAACTATTCTCAGTTTTTTGGATTATTTTTCCTTGTTGTTGTTCTGATTGGATCTCCTCTGCTACCCCCTTCTCTAAATTGCTGATTCAATCCTCCAGTTTATCCAATCTGTTGACTCCCTCTAATGTACTCTTCATCTAAGATATTGTATTCCTCATTTCTGACTGGTTCTCTTTTATGTTTTCTATCTCTTTGTTAAAGTGTTCACTGAGTTCATTCACTCTTCACTTAAGTTCATTGAGTATCCTTATAACCAGTATTTTGAACTCTGCATCTGGTAGATTGTGCGTCTCCATTTTGTTTAGTTCTTTTTCTGGAGCTCTATTCTGTTCTTTCATGTTGTGTCTCCCACGTTGGCTGCCTCCCTGTGTTTGTTTCTATGAATTAGGTAGGGCTACTACATCTCCCAGTATTTTGTGGTGCCCAGTGGAACAATCTTCTCTGGTCACCTGAGTGAGGTGCTTAAGGTGTGTCCATGATGTGGGTTGTGTGTCCCTCCTGGTGTAGTTGAGCTTTGGTTTCTGTCTGCACTTTGATGGGAGGGATTGACCCTTGGGCTGATTGGTTGTGAGAATGGCTGGTGAGGGGCTGACCCTACAGAACAGGATTCACTCGGGCAGGGCTCTGGTGCCTATCCAGTCTGCCCTTCAGGTATGTCCTCCTCAGATATATCCCTGAGTGGTGCTCCAGCTTCATCACTGGTTGAAGCAGGCCACTGAGTGTGCTGGCCCAAGGGTCTTCTGGAAGGAACCCAGCTGCAGGCTAAGTTCAGCCACAGCCTGTATACTTCCGAGGCCACATGGTGAGAGTCACCAAGAAGTCTGCAAATGGCTGCCGCTCATGCTGGGCTTTGGGGTGCCTCGAGAGGCCAAGCTAGAAATTGAGGCTGGCTGTCACTAGTGCCAGGCTTGGTGCTGCTCAGCAAGAGGTTTGGGGCACACAAAGGTCAGATGCTGCTTCTTTGAGTTTTGTGAGTCTTTGAGAGATTTTAAGAAAGTTCACCACATGAGCCAAGACAGGTCATTAGTATGGAATAAACCACTAGAGGTTGCTTGGATGGGCCCACAAGTTGGGAGAGGCAGAGTCTCAGGAATCACCTGGGCAAACTGATCTGTATTATTCAGGTTTATGGAGACTCAGATATGGTGGCCACCTGCTTCTGCATGCTGGAAGAGGGGAGAGCTCAACCAAAGACAATGGATACTGCCAGCACTTCTGTCTAGGAAAAGCCACCCTTCCAGCCCTTTCCCTGAAGCCAGACAACTCAGGGCCTCTCCGTGTGTCCCTGGAGATCCTAGAGAAGCTGCCCCAGCTCTGGAACTCTGAGCAAGTGTCTGTCAGCAAGTAAGGCTGGGCCTGGGCTCTTTAAGAGGAATGTCTCTGCTTCCCACAGCCCTCTTTCTCACTCAGCCACAACCTCCGCTGGTTTTCACAGCCAGAGGTTGTGGAGACTTCTCTTCCTGGCACTGGAACCTTGGACTGGGGATCCAAGTGTGGTGCCAGGACCGCTTGCTCCTCAGGGAGCAGCCAAGGTAACTCTCCCACCCACCCGATTCTCAACCGCCATACACAGTTGTGGAATCAGGCTGTTTTTCGTCCCTGCCCCTCCTACCAGCCTTGAGGTGACCTCTTATGTGTGTCCCCAGTTGTATGACTTCTGTTCAGCCAGACCTCAGGCGATCCCCAGTGATGGTTGCTCTGTAGTTTTGCTATAATTTTGGTGTGGTCATGTGAGGAGGCCTGTGCAGCATTTACCTTCTATGTAAACTTGGTCAGTTCTCTCAATTTGTTTATTGAAAAATGAGGATAATAAAGATATTTACCTTATAAAGTTGTTAAACTGATTAATTAAGTTTATATGTATATGTACAAAACATTAGTATGTGTAAAGGGTTAAATGAATGAATTTGTGTAAAGAATTAAAATATGCTTGAAGTGATGCTTGATCTATAGAAAGACAGCATTAGCTACCTATTAAGATTGAAGAACGTGATATTGAAAAGCTGACTGGAAGCTTGTAGGTGATGACAAGGCTTGTTTACTGGTAACTTCTTAACTATTAGCTGATAAGAAGGCTTTCTTATTGGAGGATCCCAAATATCATCATCTATAGGTCTATTCTCTTTGTTAATTCAGTCCTCTAGAGAAATTCTATAAATCTCTGCCTATGGAGTTTAAGCTTGGTTGTCTGTGTTCTAGGAGCAAAGCGAAGGAAGCAGGCTAGGGAATCTTATGATTGCCATGCAGATGTTTACTTAAATGTCTCATTTCCTGCATCGTATATCACTTTTGTCCTCATCTATTGATGGTGTTCAATCTCTCCAGAAAGTGTGTGGACTGTCAGTCAATACTCAATTACAAATGCTCTTGTTTTCATCTTTACCTTGTACCCTCGCCTTTCGGGAGTTGCTGGTACCTTTAGTTCCAGGATTTTTCAGCTTAAACTGGCTTGTTTCTCATGGCTCTCCCACCCTCCAATTCATAGTTTTAGTTTTTTCCCATCTTTAAGTTAATGGTCACTCATTCACTTCATTTTAAGCTTATAAAATGTTGCTACTATCTCTCACCTCTGTCACTTGCTCTCTTGTCTTTATTCTAGTACATCCATCATTTAAAAAATTCCTTTACTGCCATTTTTGTGGAGAATTTGGAGAGAGTAATAAACATTTCTGTACAACCTACCATGTCTAATCGTCCCTCTCCAAGCAAGGTCAGGAAGTCTCGAGCAGAGAGGAAGTGGCTATCCTTGGAAATAAAGATAAGTTATTGTCTTTTGTGTGCATTTGGAATTACAGGCCCAGAAATGTTCTTTTGTCCAATTTATTTAATAAGCACATGATTTGGTAACACGGAGCTATTCATCCTTCAATAAAATTTATTGAACATGCAAGATGTTAAGACAAACTGGAAGGTGTCATAGAAATGTAAAATCTTAGCAGCATTGTTAATGCTATGGTGAGTAAATATCAGTGCTATGTAAGTAAACACTTTTGGATTCCCATGGCATGCTGAATCTTCGTCCAATAGATTGAATTTGCTTGCTCATGTCCATTTTGCAATGGATGCCATCAGAGACCCAATCTCCCTATCCTACCAAAATTCCATCTGGATGTTCAGGGTCCAAAGAGGATCTCTGTTTCCAGAGATCTGAAGTGAGATGTTTTAAGAACAGCTAGCCATTCTGCTTCTGAGTTCTAATTTGCCTCAAGAAATTAAAAACCAGGTATTGTTCCCAATCACTAAAATAGTTTCTATGGCACTTTCATTTGTCTTTAAATTATGTTTGTCCCCAAGTTACCATTACCATTAATAATAAAAAATCAAAAACAACTCCCAAAGGAGCCCCAAAGTAGTAGTATCTAAATAATAGATTATCATCAATAGATTATCATTAAAATGTATATAATATTAAAGAAGAGATAGCAAATACAAAATTTCTATCACACTTTGATTACAATTATAGTAAAAACAATATGCAAAATAAAAATGTTTGAAGGGAAATGCACTCAAATGTTAATACTAATTGTGTTTAAGAATGAGATTATGGGTAATTTTCCCCCTTAAAATTTTTTTCTACATTTTTCAAATTATCTATAATGAAATTTAATTTGTTTGAGTTACTGGTTTACATATAAATCATTTTTATATAATATATAGTAAAAATAACTTGAAATTAAAATTGCTGTTTTTGCATGTAAGATTAAGTATTTAAATTCTATATTTATATTTTAAAGAAACTTTGGAGGTACTAAACATTCTAAAGTCTCACTACAAGACTGCATTGGAATGAATTTCTTTAAAGGCCAACTTGAAGGACTGTGAGGCCAGCATGGGAGTTTTATACATTGGCTCCTCCTTATATAGTTTGTTGATGAAGGAAAGAAAGGAAGAAACTTATTTAATTCCATTAGGCAAAGACCCAACTTTCCATTTCTTTGAAAACTTATCATAAGTAAGACTTGCTCAGAACACCACAGCCGATCAGTATATATTCCAATTCCCACTGCTCTGCGTTTTCCCTTCTGTGTTGGCTCATTTTAAGCCTATTACGTAATTGAAAAAGCAGACATATCGTTGTTCTAGAGAAGATTTAAGTTTCTAGCTGATGGCAAGTGATGAGCCCCCAACTTCTGGGGAAGATAAAAATAATAGGAAGGCAATATCTTTTATCTTTTTACATCTGACGTTTAAAAAAATCACAAATTTCCAAGCAAAGAGAGAGCAGCATAGTTCGTTTAGAATGTTATTCTCAAAAGATAAGGAAGATTATTATGAGTAATTTCCTGATGAGAGAAGTTAACAACCTTAATGGGATAGGTACTCTCTTAGATTTCAGATGGAGCCTTTCTGCTACTGGCCTGTGGGCCTTCCCTAAAGACAAAATGTTTCCTTGATATAGTTCTTTCCTTCTCATATATCATAGGCAGAAAATCTTTTTGGAATCTTGGTATGAATGAGTTGAAACTATAACAGAAAGCTCATTTCTTATAAATAGACCAAGTCTGTTTGCTGCAGCTCAAATTCTTGTAGTGAAGTCTGCTGGATATTTCTCATTTAATTGAGTCGCTGAGGGGCAGAGTGGATGGATTAGAAGGTGAGGAAGTGGGTGGGGAATGGGTGGGGAAGAATGACAGAGTTAATAATGAGGATTAGCTGTGTATATTATTTTACCCAGGGTACTCTCTTCCTTAATTCCCATGATCCACCCCTGTGGATTTTCCACATTTAAGCAATAAGTAGCTGCTGTAAATTACCACTTAATAGGATCAGTTCCTCATGTCAGAAACCTAAAGTGTTCCAACAGAAAGGGAAATTAATATTTTGCTTTTACTTTCTGAGGATTGATGCATATGGTCACCATACTCCAGAGTTTCAAATTTGTATTTAGATAAACGGATTTGTTCTCTTAAGCATTTGGAATAGCAACAAAAAGTAATCTTCATATTCAAGCCCTTGTTGTTGATCAAAAAAAAAAAAAATGATGCCAAAACATGTGGAGCTTGGGACATAGGCCAAGATGGTAAACAATGGTTACAATTTGGTTGTCTGCAACTATTGCCTTAAAACTCTTTTTAAAACTTGTATTTACAGTATCATTATATGTATGAACAAGAATATTTTTGTGATGTGAGTTGACTTTTGTTCAAAAGAGTTTAAAACAAGAAGATGTTTTAGACTTTCAGTCTAGTAATGTTTAGATATGCTCTTAAAGTCAAATATTATCTTCCTTAAGTGCTGACTTCTTCCCAATAGCTAATTAAGTTATATATTACTTATTGAAAAGCTACATTTTCAGAGATCTTGCTGTAAGTCACATTAATGGACCAGTAAGAAAGCTTCATCCATATAAATATTTAAGCTGGAATCTTTAGGAATATTTAAAGATTATGACCGAGAAAATCACTGACAAGATTTGTTTTTCTTACAGTATTAAAAGAAAGAGTCCGTCGAGACCAAATATACTTGAGCCTTTTGCACTGGGCTCTGACTTTTCCTCTTGGAGTCAAAGAGGAAGATCTAGAAAAAAACTGAGGTTGGGGTCCGTGTTTGAGAACTAAGGATCTCAAAGAATGCACATGGAGTCTATAGGAACACGGGGGAAAAATACGGAGGCTGAATGATGTCCTGGAGTGGTCTGACCCTCTCATTGAAGATGCAAGAAGTTATTTTGAGCATGTGGTTAAGGTCAATAAATATTGTCTTATGCTAAGATAAAATGTATGAGTGTGGTCGACTTCAGAAAACTGATTAATGTACATAAGAGACTTTTTATTTTTTAGTCTCTAGGACTTAAATAAGATCAGAGGTTTTCTCCTCATAGCCAGATCATAATCAAATGCCATACCATTTTTTGAATATGAGCTAACACAATCATAAGGGTCTGGAAAGAGTCAAAACCAGCACAATTCATAAGTCTTCCCAGAAGGCAGGGCAAGCTTTCTGGTGAGTATGAAATTAGAATAATCATGTCATATGTATTAAAAATTTAATGGGACCAAACCAAAACCTGCTATATCTACTCCACAATGGTGATAACTTTGCCAGCGAGACCAGAAATCATTGAAGTCCATTGGCTTAAGACTCCTACATTCATCTCCATGTTAACGCCATCCTGATATCAGGACTGTGGTATTCCAGTCAAATGGATGTCTGTCTCTTAGACTCTTCTTGGAGGGACTCTCCTAAAACCTGTCATTATAATTCTCCTTTATCCAAACTTCTTTCAACAGTTACATTCCTTTGTTCTAAGAAGAAGAAATGGTGTAGGAGTTGGGGAGGGGAGGAGGAGTATACAGAGAAGAAAACATGCACAAAATTCAAGAAAGGCAAAAATTTATTAGTTTACTATGTAGCAAAAATGTTTATAATTCTTTCTCATTTAATTATTATAACAATACTATCTATTTCATAGATGAAGACATAAGAGGTTCATAGAGGTTTTGCCCACGGTCACATAACCGGGAAGTAGTAAAACCAAAATTTGTCACCTTTTAAAGGTTTTTCTTCAATAAATCCTATTTAGTGTTTATTACATCTTAAGACTACACTAGGTGCTGAACAGAGAAAGATTAAAATAGACTGTTCTAAGTGCTATAGGATTATGAAAAATTGAAGAATGCAAAGAAGGTAACCATTTTTGCCTTTTGGGGACATAGATGTTCCTGTGTATCCAGGAAAACAACAGTGAAGGTATGGCATTTGTCTTTCCTTAAAGTATTAGCAGGAGTTTGCCAGGTTAAGAGGACAAAGGGATGGGAGATAGAATAGATGAAAGAAGAAGGTATTTCAGGTCTAGGAAGTAAGAATGAAAGCAAAAATTTGAAAACTTGAAGGTCTCTATTTTATGTACTTCTATGGCACAGTCACTAAAAATGCAAAAGGTCTCTTTCAATATGTACTAAAAAATGGGAGCCTTCATTAGGGGAAAACTGTATGAGAAAAAATGTAGCTGTAAAGTTTTTTGATAATGTGAATATGTACCACAATGGACACTTTCACTAACCTAGAAACATTAAATAGAGCCTGGATTTTGGGGGTGCAGGGGGCAAAGGGGCAAGGTGGGTGCAAGGATAGTGGTAGAAGAGAGAGGATTCCAGAAGAAAGACAGGTACAGACAGGGCTTAGGCACCAATACTGCTCTTCATTTTAACACTCTACAAGAGCCTGCTAGGCCTCTGCCTTCACACAGAGGTCAACTGAAATTGACTCACAGTAAGCAAAATTCTACCAATGACAGACTCAGTTCTGAAGAGAGTGGTGCATTCTTGAGATGTTATTGGGTAAATGAAAGGAGATGGCTTTCAGATATTCAAGCTTTGTGCTAAGTGTTAATAATTCAAGCTTCACTGAGTAAGTGAAGAAAAGAAGTCTTGATAGGGGTCATTTTTGCAGTCGTATCCCTTCACTCTTTTTATAAGTGCTTTGAGGAGAGGAAAGAAGTTTTAGGTACCTGTTGGAAGGTTATGGAGAGCTACTTTGTGGACTAAGAATGTTCCTAATCTCTGTTCTAGTAGCCATTATTATCTTTAATAGGAAAGACCAACTCTTCCTTTTCACAGTCATCTTCCCAAATTCATTATGTAGTGAGTGCTTATGAACTTGAGCTTTGGCCTGAGACAGAGGTTATTTCCAGTACTGGCTCCACCATTTATGAGCTGTCTAACCTTTAGCAAGTTAATTTACCTATCAAACCCTCACTTTTCTCATCTGTGAGGTAAGAATGATGGATAGTACTTATTTCACAAGGTCTGTGTGAAGATTAAATTAGATAAGGAGAGCTACAATTGATGGAATGTTTGATATAAATCAGGTGCTGTTCTTCTAAAGTGTTCATATGCATTCACTTGTTTAATTTTTAAAACAGTGACCTCGTTATCACCATTTATCAGATGAGAAAGCTGAGGGCTGGAAAGGCTAAATACATTTTCCAAAGTCAAACATCTAGAGCTGAGATTTAAACCCAAACTCTGGACTTCAGAGGTCACTCTGTTTGACTATCATACTATACCGAATCTCAAGGACTGAAAGTATTTAGGAACATTAGCTGGAAGAATTAATCATAGAATAGATTATCCAGCTAAAGAAAACATGGCTTTTTACCTGAGCCTGATGCTCAGCATATTCCTCAGTAGCAATCTTCATCTTACCTTGATGATACTTTAACTGATATTCACTTTTTCAGAAATCTCAGTTACATGTGTGAAGTTTAAAATATTTTCTCTTGCCATGACCTGGAAAGTTTTAACGAGTCGTATTTGTTTCAGTCGCTGTTTTAAAATATGTCATTCCAATGTGTGGAAAATAGAAGTCAGCATATCTCGTCCTCACAAAAACATTGTCCTGGTATGTTCTCACCATACTTTTGGAAAACATTCCCACAGCTCAAACAAATTAAAGATGTCAGTATTCATTGTATAATCAACATATATCTAGATATTTCTTGGGGTGCATTTTTATATAAGTTCAAATCCATTCTGGTTTTATTAGCCTTTGTCCTCAAAAGGGATCTCTAGATGTTGTAAAATTTAAAATTATGATTTTTACTGGCTGCCATTTTTACTTTCCATTTTGAAAGTTTTTGTCAAAGACCCCAAGTTTGAATGGAGAAGATTGCCTTTAGTCCAAAATTCAACTTGTTTCCCTGCTGCCAAAGCTGACATGGAGAAAATTCAGCAAGAATATCAGGTCTGCCCTAACATATATATCATGGTTTACAAAGTGTGTGATCAGGGTTTTGGCAAAACCCTGAGGAGGGGAACTTCTCCAGATGTAGCTCCAGCCTGCCATCTCTCTCATGAACTTGGCACTTAATGAATTGGTCTTTGGTGTGTTTGCATCTCAGAGTCAGGCTGGAATAAACTTCATTCTCAATATAGGCTTTTCAGTTTTGTCTCCAGTATTTCCTTTGCAATAGAAATTTTATTCACATTCATAAATAAAGTTTTCCACATATTGTCATCTATCTCTCTTCCACCTAACTTATCCCAGATTTTCTGGGGCTTGTCTGAAAATGATTCACATTATTAGTGAACAATTTCCACATTGTTCTTGTTGGTCTCTAAATAGAACCTTGCCCTTGGTTAAGTCACTGAGATGATATGAATTTGTCTTCTTTTGGTTTTGTTAACAAACAAACCTAAAAAGGCATAAAACAATTCTTGCTATCAGTGGCCAGATCATTCCTTTTAGAACACCTTGCCTCTAGAAGTAGTAGGATGAATCTGGACCACACGCTTAGAGACATTTTGGAGAATTAGATAACCCAATGCCACTGGATCCCATGGTCAGTTCTAGTGGCTTCGGCTTGGAAATCAGACACATTTGGACTGACCACTTCTTTGTTTGTATTGGTTCCAGGAACAATTAAGGTCAGCATTGGGCATAAAATGAGTATTACTGAAGGGGATTGAAATTGCCATCTGTATTCAAATTGTCCACACAAAATTTCCCCCTCTTAAGAACTGCTGTATTAAAGAGATGATGAAATTAAGGCCAGGAAAGGTTGAGCATCTTTCCTAAGGTCACACAACTAGTCAATGGCAGAGCTAGGACTACAAAACTTTTCTGAGTGCAAAGTACATACTCCATCCAACCATCCTCTTTCTCCTTTTTCCTTTTCTGTATAATATCATATGTCTAATGGACATATGTATGTGCAGCTTAACATACTGGGTGTGCATACCTGCATGCACCTATTTTCATTAATTATCTGCTAATATTTTAAATGATGCTTACACTAAATTTGCATTAATCCTTAGACACCATCAGAAAGAAATAGTGGAAAAGGAAACTTATACTTGTGTCATTACCGAAGCTGTCTCTGAACCAGTAGGTCATCTGAGTGGAGATCTGAGGTCAGAGTTTTGGATATGAGTTCAAACTAGGAGTCCCCATTGTAGGCAACCTCTCATTTCCAAGTGGGAGTTATACTGCCCAGGCTAGATCTTATATTTGGGGTTAGTAGACTATCCCAGTCTCCAAGGGATAAATTAAATAATGTGAAAAAGCTTCTTACCCATGTGCTGTTATAAGATGGAAATGACACCCAGAGCCATAACGACCCAATTGTATTTTTGTTTTCCTTTCCATCCTCTAGTCATCATGAAAACCTCTAAACTCCAAATTTTTCCATTTTGTCTGAAGCAACTGAGCCTCTGAAAAGGTGTGAGAAAGCTAACAGATTTAATGTTGTGATTCATTTGCTCCTGACTGTTGACATCAATTCATGCTCAGCAACATTTTCTTCATTACTTCATAAATACATGAAGGGAAAACACTACCGTTCACAATGACTGAGCTGAAAAAAATAAAAATAAACATGAGAAATTAACAGGACTCCAGAGTGGAAGCAGTTCAGAGAAGGTAAATCAGGGTCTGTGGAATGTTAAAACAATTGTCGTTGAAGAACAGCTAAAACGTTAGAATCATGCAAAAGGACACTGTGCTAGCAGAAAATAACCAAGGGGAGTATAGTGTGTAATTCGTGTGCAGTTAACATTTGCATAAACAGACACACCAGGGTACTTTGTGGATAGCAGTAGCAAATAAACAAAACACACTTACGTATATTTATGTACTCATCTTTTAAGATCTGCCTCAAATCTCATCTCCGTAGCTGAGTCTTCCCTAGCTCCCCTACAAGGACTCGTTGACATTTCACTCAGCCCTTAATGACTCTTCTCTATTTATAAACTTATCAATTCCCCAGACTCTAGACCCCTTTAGACCCTGGGCTTACCTGGTTTCTGCTTTCACAGTGCCTAGTGACATGCATGTATGTAGTAGTTGATCAATAAATAATAGCTGAATGAATAAAAATTGTTTAAGGCAAGAATCGTGTGGTCCAATTTCATTTAAATAACTGATAATGTACACCACGTACTGTGTTAGGCACTGAGTGACAGGAATAGCTCAAAGAACCTTTGGCTTTTTCTTCTCAGAGATTTGAGGTGATGGACATGACTGCAGCTTATTGAAGCAACCGTTCAATTAGTCAGTCAGCCAACAATTTTTTTTTTCTTAGTTCTCACAATGTTCCAAACATTTGCAGGACCTTTGAGGACACAGGGTAGAGAAGTTAACAGAAATTATTATTTGGTGTCATAAATGCTGTGTTTAATATACATCCAGGATTTTTGGAAAACAGAAAGGAAGGGATTCTAATTCTGCCTGGCAGAGTCAGCAAAGACTTCCCAGGTTGTGTGAGTTGAGTTTGAAGAATAAGTGGGAGTTACTTAGGTGGGCATTATTGGCAAGGTACAGCATGAGTAAGTCCTGGAATTGGAGAGAGAGCTGTGAGGGGAAGCCTGCCAGTAGTTGGCAGGGCAGGGGAAGAGTGGTAGTGGCTTAAAGACCACTGGGGAGCGAAAGGTGGTGTCTGTCAGTATCAAAGGTTCATATGGCCTGAACCAAGATTGTTAGAGGTGCCAGGGAAGAAGAGGCAGGATGAGGTGACAAGATTAGAAATTAGTGGCTCACAGTGAAAAAAAGGCTGAGGCTAGGAGTGGGCTTGCTCTTAACCTGTGTCTCAGGAGTCTTCAAGGATGAAATATAGATGCCTCAGCATGTGTACATTTGTAACTGAAGTACGAGCTCCAGGCTAATGGGTGGTTGAAGATGCTCTTACATGGTCCACATCAAAAAGAAAGACATGATTACACTCTGTTATTTGAATGGAAAGTTCACAGATGCTCTGAGTCACACATTTCAGGATATCAACATAATCTGCTTAAATAGCTTATTTTTTTCTCTTGGACTTTTATTTTGATTTACTATTTATTTGTTTGTTTGTTTGTTTGTTTTTACTTTGTCTAATTGGTTGCTAAGATTGGCCTTAGCATTCAGTTAGGATTGAAACATTACATTTTACTATCCAAATAATTGGTGAGTTAAAAATACTTCCAACAGTTTATGACTCATACTTTTCAGCTCATAGATGAGAAAAACCAAGGTGGGTGACTGGCTGCCTGTGATTGTGGCACAGGCTTAAGTACCACTGAGTTCTAAATGTAATTTCTGGCCTGCTGGGAAGGCTCTGACATTCCCAGGTCATCCCAGACTCTCAGGCTATGCTTGAAATTAGTTAGAGCCATGTCCATTTAGATTCAAATTTATTACCTTTAATGATGTATAACATTTTAAGTTCCCATGAATCACACAGTTTTTTTATGTGTTTGAAAGATCTGAGAGTAGGTTTTGATAGGTGAGAGCTGAGGTTGAGAATAAGACATTACAGGATGGGAGAGCACAAAATTTACCTATTTTGCAATTTTATCTGACTGATTCAGTTTGGTTCAATTTGCCAAATATTTACAAAGCATATGCTGCATGCAATATGCAGTGCCACATCCTCTGGCCGTCACAGATGGGCCTCACGTGCTTGCCATCCATGAGGTTTCTTACCTTTAGGGACACTTAGATAAATATACAAATAACCAAGATGACAGCTCATTGTGTGATGAGACCAGCTACTAAGGAGAACAGAGGGTAGACAGTGAGTAGGCATGTACATGCCAGTGCAAGGAGTGGCAACTTGGGGAGATAGGGAGCTCAGACCACATAGTAGTGAACACTCAAGAAGGCTATGTGTGAAAGCAGCTCTGCCTATACAGAAATGTGATCTTCAGCAAGTTATGCAGATTTCAGAGTTGGCTTTTGCTCATCTATAAATTAAGGATGACTTTGTATATTATCACTCAGAAGTTTGTTATGAAGGTTAAATGAGTTAGTTAATGTTAAAGAATGTGAAATATACAAAGGACGCTTCAATGCTTTTCATTATTTAATTGTTAGCAGAATCAGAATTGCAACTCAGGCTATTTGATTTAATCCCTGAATCACTAAACTCTGTGAGTCTTTAGACTCTTATTTTTTCCATTTTTGCTGGAATTTGCTTTATTGGAGAAATCTTTGTGGTTGCTGTAGGCAGCTGCATGTGTCTCTTGATTTATAGAGGAGGGTGGAACAAGGACAAGGAAGAAGATGACATTGATAAGTGTGGGTGGAGATTTCTAAATTTTATGAGTCACACACAATTCCTGGTACTCTGAAGATGCTTGGAATGTCTTGAGAGACTGCCTTATATGCTGTGTTTTAAATGGCACAGTGTACATACACTAGCTAAGTGGGCCTGCTCTCACATCTCCAATCCCATCTTAGGACTGGAGACTCAAAGCATTCAAGAGAACTTAGCTTTTTCTTAAGAGATGGGTCTTCAGGCCTTGCTTGAGTGGAATCTTACACGGTAGGATGTAAGTGATCATGAAATGAGAGATGTAAGCATTGAATCTATTCAGTGAAGCCAGCATAGGAAATCTCCTTGACATACTAGTGTTTGAGTAACTTGGAAAACTAAAGGAAAAACGCCAAATCATGCTGTCTATGTTTTGAACAGTTTTCCATTTGCTCTACTTTAAATCAATATTTTTGTTGGGACTGAAAATTGGCAGGTGTCAGAGAGAATGCCTCATGACTTCTCTTGTCCTGCAAGACAAATAAAAGAAACATTTATTGACTATCTTGATGGTTTTATGTCTGATGACATTGATGGTTTTATATATATTGACTATGTTGATGGCTTTCTATTTTTTATTTCATGATCACTTAAATCCTTCAATGTAAGTTTCCACTTAAGCAAGGCCCCTAATTGAATCAGTTCTTTCCCTGAGTTTAGACAGCAAGGATTCAGATAGGAAGGGATAATTTCTGAACAGGTAGACTGCTAAGAGGTGAGTGATGAAAAAAGGCCACTGATTCTTTAACTTCTTAAATATATCATAGTGGGAGCATGAGAAGACTGAACACTATTACGGATATTCACGAAGGAGAAAAGAATCACCACATAAGCAAAACCAAACCTAACATGTCTTCTGAGGAGCTTTCTATAGCAAACCCGGTATAAAAATTAAAAAGGAGAGCTGAGGTTGAGAGGGAAACTTCTCTTCCCGTCTTTGGTTTGGTTGGTAGTGGCCCTGCTAAAACCCTGGCTCCTTTTATCATTCTTTCCTTTTATAGTTTCTTCAAGAAAGCCCCAGGCCTCTGAGGCTGGCTTCCACCCCCATCAGAGATTTTAAATGTGAGGACAGGAACCGTTAGTTTGGCTTCGTCATTTTATGACACTGTTGCCCACTCTCTGTCCCACGCACCCTCATTTGGTGCCTCCTGAAAAGTTCTGCCAACATTAAGCAACCATCTTTTAATGTAGTTTTGGCTGAACTTGTCCTCCAGGAAGTGAGTGTGGCAGGGCACCCCTATCTCAGCCATTCCAGCCACTTCTGAAAGCTGAACTCATCCGCCACTCCAGTGCTCAGGGGCCCTGCAGGTGTGGGCCATCTGAGAACAGTGCTGGGTTGCTTGAGGGCTCAACCCTACCTCAGCAGGACAGGCTGGCTGTGCCTGAGACTATTTTTCAGAAGTAGCTGCTACCTGCTTTATGAAAGACAAGAGTCCTGAGAAACATTTGATTATATACTGGCTATATTATAGTATTTTCCTGAAGATCATCTGAAAAATGACAAAATTTATTTAAGGAAGTAGAGAAATATATAACAATTAAAGGAGTTGTTTAAAGTTCAGAAGCCATTTGGACACCAATAGAAAGTGAATTTCCAGATTGTTTTTCTACTATATTTTATCTCATGAACCACATTTAGTAGCTGTGTGTTTTCACTGTTGAGAATTTCTAGAGCAGTTCTAAAAATATAACATGCTCTGAAATCTCAATTTGTTAAAACTCCACTGAGAAGCTCTGTGAAGTAGATAAGTGGGAGCTTCCCCTTACTTTCAACTGAAGAAATTGGGTTATTAAAGTTTATGTGTGGCCTGAAGCCAGATAGCAAGTTAATGGGAGATGTGTTCTAAAAATCCAGATTAAGGATCCCTGGTGTACCCAGACCACAGTTATGACCCTTTATTGACACAGGCTTGCAAGATGAAGCAGTAGAAATGTGTAAGAAACTAATAGATTAATGTGAGATTCACCTGGGTTACATCATCATAGGATGCAACTCTCATTTTTTCATCAACCTGTCTGTAAACCCAGCCAATGACTAACTTCCTAAAATAACCTTCACCATCACCAAAAGCCCAAGCATTATGCTGCTCTCAGGGAGATTTTAAGACAGGTCTTCCTCAGATTTTCTAGATGTCAGTAGACAGATAATTATCAATGACCAGATTTCTTTTGCATATTACTATTTGTACTGGATAGGCAAGCAGACTGCTAGAACAAGTTTGAAAGAAATTCATCTCCTAATCTTTCATCCTGTTGAAATGTTTTTTCCTAATGTGAAAGAATCTTGACACTGTTTCAGATTAATAAAATAATAAAGTAGAAAATAGACATTTTCATGTGACTTTTTCTGCAAAAAAAAAAAAATCAGAGTCAAAGAAACTAAGTTAAATTATTATTCATTACCTCTAAGAGCCATAAATTACCTTCTCAGCTTCTTGGACTATGGGCATCTGTCTGCCTTTTCCTCCCCTGTGTGTGTGCTCAGCAGTGACATCTGGAGCATATGGAGGTATTGGTACTCTAGATTTATGTGTATTTTCAAAGGCTCTGAGTATACCTCACTTTAACCTTCTCTGCTTTAAGGGCCAACCTACTTCAAAGCCACTTTCAGTTTCCTAGTGAGTCTGTTCCACATTCTGGGGATTGAGAGAACTGTGAAATAAGGTGCAAGCATCAGTATGGGATTTCCAGCTTAATAGAAGATCACTGAAATGCATTTTTCTGGGCTAGTTTCTTATCCTGTGGAGCCCTCACCTATAAACCAGAGGTAAATGTGGACCACTTTTGCAAGAGAAAACCATGCTACTCTCACATCAGCCCAGTGTGCCAGATTTTCACTAAAGATAGTTTTTTCTGTATGTATAACATTCTACCATCCCTGCCTCCCTTTTGTTATTCTAAGGAAAAACATTTAAGTGATATCCACATAGAGTATCATAACAGGAGAAAAATTCATTTTATGTGTGTGTGTGTGAGCATGTGTGTGTGTGTGTGAGCATGTGTGTGTGTGTGTGTGTGGTAGTAGAGAGAGAGAGAGAGAGCGAGAGAGAAAGAGAGAGAGGAGGGGGAAATGTGTATGTGCACCTGTGTGTCTGTCTTCTCGATGGGGTTGATTGTTGCTGGACCTAATTGACATGGTTCTTTAGAATAATTTTGCCTGGAGAGCTCAGTTAGCACAGGCGAAGTTCTGCATTGGCCTATAGCATTCCCTTAGAGGATATTTTTTGAACCCTCTCTTCCTCCCATCTTCCTTATCTCTCTATAGGTACTGCAATTTCTTTGGAGATTCAAGAATTGGAGATTATTTTGCCAAGTAGATTTCCTGAAAAGTGATAAATCCTGTAACAATGTAGGAAAAAAGATCCAGTAGAGTTTAATTACTTGCTCAAAGGTTGATCAAGCTAGTGATCTTATGAAAATTCCATTCTTGGCTCCAAGAGCTAGCAATGAAGCAAATACCCTTCCTCTTCCTTGGTACCAGGGTAACTCATACTCAAGTTCCATATTCATAATCCCAGTTCGTCATACATATACATAAGAACTTCTCAAGCAGAAACAGATGCCGTCTCTTTTTCAATTGTTCCAGATTTGGGGGCCAATGATCTGAAGTTACAGACCACTGTCCTAATTATTTTCAGTGGTTACCAGATAATAGCAACATGTGGTCCCTGTATTCTATGAGCCTCCAGTCTGTCTGGGGAGACAGAGCTCTAAAGCATCTTAGGGAGCATAGAAAGCAATGAGTGTTCCGCAGAGAGTGAGATCTGACTATAGGAGCAGCTGACTTGCCAAGGTGAGACTCATATAGGGAGTACTTATTTCTGGAACAGTGAAATGAATCAGAAAGAAAAAAAAAAAACCTTTAATGGAACCAACAAGGTTGTCCAAAAGCCCATGCTAGAAAAAGGTGGAGCCCCACAGATCCTTATTGGGAATCTTAGTATAAGACATGATGCTTATAATTTGGGCTAGAGAGTTTCCATCACTCTGGAAATCTCCAGGTTTTTGGTTTTGAGATTAGATGCTACTACTTGCTGGCTGTGGGATTTTGAGAAGTCACTGACTTCTCTGAATTTCCATCTCTTCTTTAAATGGAAATAGTAATGTCTCGACAAGGGTTCTATGAGGATCAACAGAGGTAATGTATAGGAGAGTGAGAGTGACATGCTGGACACTGGCACAAGGGGGCTTTTATGCAGATGCAGACATGTTAAGAAGAGCAAAGAGTTCCAGCTCACAGGTGACCACAGCGTAGAGGTCGCCTAACAACATAGATCATTAACTGTCAGGAAAAAAATCCAGGCTTTACTCAGCATGCAGATATCATTATATCAGGGCCATCTGTCCTGAGTTATCAAGAATGAGTTTACCTCAGTGGATCTAGAATAGCTGAGAGCCTATCATCACAGAAGGATTTATCTTTCTTAGCATTGAATTGCAGTAATTATAACACCAACAACTAACTCAACTAATAGTGCATGTGTTGCTATGTTACAGATACTATTCTAAGGACTCTACATTGTATTAACTCATTTAATCCTTGCAACAGCTCACTGAAGAAGGCCCCACTAGTCTCCCTATTTCACAGATGGTAAAGTTGAAGCTCAGGGTAATTTATTAAAGGTCACACAACTATCAAGTAATAGAGCCATGATTTTAACCCTAGGAGTTGCCAGTTAGCTCCATAGTCCATACTTTTAACCACTATGTAAATGATATTAAATTAACTAAATCCTCATTTTTCAGATATGCTGAAAACATCTGAATATTTGCCTGCCAATTTTGTAATTTGGACATTCAGAAAACCACATTTTTTTGTGGTTAAATTTATCAATTAAAAAAATAGATTCTTTTTGCCTACATTAAATTCATCTATTGTTTTACCTTAATCTATTTGTTTGATGATTACATGTATATTTTATTTTGACTTTTTATTTTGACATAATTATAGGTTCACAAGAAGTTGCAAAAATAGTACAGAGATGTCCTGTGTACCCTTTAGCCAGTTTCCCCCAATTTTCCATCACCATGAAGATATTTTTACTTTCATTTTTATTCAAAATTTATTGGTTCATCTGGAATTTATTTCAGTGTTTTTGGAAACTAGGTAATCTATCTTCTAATTCTTTAATTTTCTCAGCACCATTTATTTTACAAATCATTGTTTTGACACTAATTAGAAATTTCACCCTTCTGTTCCAGCACTACATGATTACAAACCCCAGATCTTTCAGACCCAAGAGCCATTGTTTCTTCTAATTTATTATATTACCTCCTAAAATTTGGGTCATGGCAGAAGTAGGTTTTGATTTTTATGCCATCCAAAACAACAGAGCTTATATCAGGATCTTGGGCCACTAAACTGTGCTGTTGATGTAAAATTGTTGCCTTTTTTTTTTGGTCTTAAAATTTATCCCTGGGTCTTGTTGGGACAGCAGGAGAGCTGGACCATCTGCCACACCCACTGGTGGCTTCCTTCCATGGCAGCGCATCTCAGAAACTCATTGGAGACTGGCCATGAGATCACAAATATTGAGGTTCCATCACTGTTCTTAATATCCTTAATTGTTTTTCAGCCTTAGTTTTCTCATCTGTATGAGAAAAAATTACATCTACCTCAAAGAGTCATGATTTTTATTATTTATTTATTTATTTTAATTTTTTAAATTAAGTTTATTGGGGTAACTGGTTAATACAATTATATATTTTTCTGGTGTACATTATAATTTGACATCTATATATTCTATTGTATGATTACCACCCAAAGTCCAATTTCCTTCAGCTACCATATATTTGATCCCCTTTACCCATTTCACCCTTCCCCTATCCCCTGTATTTGACCCCCTTTACCCTGTCTACTTCTCTCCTCCTCCCCTACTTCCTATCCTCTGGTAACCACTAGTCCATTGTCCATGTCCCCGAGTCTCTGTTTGTCCTGTTCATTTGTTGCTTTTAGGTTTATATCCCACATATAAGTGATATCATGTGGTTTTCTATTTTTTCGGTCTGGTTTATTTTGCTTAGCATGATTATTTTGAGGTCCATCCATGTTGTTGCGAATGGCAATATTTCATCTCTTCTTATGGCTGAGTAATATTCTATTGTATATATGTACCACAGCTTCTTTAGCCAATCGTCTATCATAGTAAAAAAATTTTAACAAAAAAATCAAAAACATACAGTGGAGAAAGGAAAGTCTCTTCAATAAATGGTGCTGGGAAAATTGAAAGACCACCTGCAAAAGAATGAAACTAGACTATTGTCTATCATCACACATCAAAATTAACTCAAAATGGATTAAGGACCTGAATATAAGATCTGAAACAATAAAATGCATAGAAGAAAACATAGGAACAAAACTCAAGGAGCTTGGACTTAAAAAGGATTTTGTAAATTTGACCTCAAAGGTAAGAGAAGTAAAAGCAAAAATAAATGAATGGGTTCTAAAAACTAAAAAGGTTCTGCTCAGCAAAAGAAATCATCAACAAGGTAAAGAGACAACCATCTCAGTGGGAAAATATATTTGCAACGCCTCCAATAAGGGCCTAATATCCAAAATAGACAAAGAACTCATACGACTCAGTAACAACAACAACAACAAAAACAACCCAATCAAAAAATGGGCAGAGGATCTGAACAGACACTTCTCCCTCCAGGACATACAAATGGTCAACAAATATATGAAAAGATGCTCAACATCGCTAGCTATTAGGGAAATTCAAATCAAAACCACAATGAGATACTCTCACACTTGTTAGAATAGCTATAATCAACAGGACAAGTAATAACAAATGTTGGAGAGGATGCAGAGAACAAGGAACCCTCATAACACTGCTGGTGGGACTGCAAATTGGTACAGCCACTATGGAAAACAGTATGGAGGTTCCTCGAAAAACTAAGAATTGATCTACCATATGATCCAACAATCCCACTACTGGATATTTACCCCAAAGACTTGAAAAACCCATATCCAAAAAGATATTTGCACACTGATGTTCATAGCAGCATTATTCAGAGTGGCCAGGACATGGAAGCAATGGAAGAGTCATTATTCTTAAGAGGATTAAATGAAGTAATACATTTAAAGGTATACCCTTGGAATGGCTCAACATAGTATAGTATTTTATGATCATTGCTATTTCTAATAATATTTTCTTTATTCTACAGCAAATATACTTTTTATGTGCTTTCATTCATGATGGTATTCTTATTCCCTCCTGAAAAGTCAGCATGATAGAGCCATATCAGAAGGGGAGAGGGAAATTTGTGGAATCTCTTTTCTAAGGTATTAATCCCATTCATGAGGGCTCTACCCTCATGACCTAATCACCTCCCAATGGTCCTACCTTCAAATACCATCTTAATAGGAGTTAGGTTTTGGCATATAATTTTGGGGCAGGATGGGGGAAGTAAACATTTAGTCTGTAACGATCGATAAGTAGAAATATCATCTTTCCTCACTGGGTGGTGTTTTTCATGGTACTGGCTTCTTCTGTTGGAAGTAACATCCATTCAGCAGCTTCCTAGAAGCTTCTCTGGCATATGTACAACTCTCCTTGCTCCCAGGACCACCTCCAGTGGGCAGCCATCTCTCGGCACTTTGCTAAATCTTAATCTAGAGGCAACTAAAGCATCACCAAGGGGTTAAAAGATAGCTTTGTGTCATACCTTTGTGCTGCCCCTTCTTCCTTCTCTTCTTGACACAAACCCTCACTGAGGTCAGATAAGCAGTCCTATTCCGTAAGGAAGACATCACAACAAATATTGTAGCCATGACACAGCTCTGACAATTAGAGAACTACTCACCTTTATTGTCTATCTTCACCTTGGCACTCAGGAATGCCTGTCCCAACAGCAACCCTAGGTATGTCCTATAATTGCCCAAGATGGAACTGTTTTAAACTAAACTCTTAATAGTGACTCAGATTACATGAATCTATAACACTAAAGGAAGAATGTGCCTTTAAGTGAGGGATATAGATTTGAAATCCCAGTGCAAGCTATGAAAATACTGCAACAGTTACTATTGAAAAAAAGAACAGGGGTTTGGGAAAAGCAAAGCATTTCTTTACTCTCTTTCCTCTGCTTCATCATCATTTTGTTGTTAGGAGGTATTTTGTATGTGTGTATATGAATGTTTGGCTTCTCAGTTGTCACTAGAACACACAAGAATTATGCCGTGATTATCATTTTTGAAAGAGACACTCTTATAGGAAATTGGGCTGCAAATGAGGAAAAGTGTGTGTTTTCCTGAAGGAAGTCCTTATAGAAAGCTAAGTCTGGGAAACAAATCATGGAGAAGGTATAAATAAACTTCTGGCGCTTTGTATTTGAATGGTGAGATAGTACCGTTGGTCTCAAGGAAAGCAATTTCTTTTTGGACGTGAACCTTAAGGCATGTGAAAGATTCAGGTTTAATTTTAAAACCAGTACCTTCGTTCTTTCTATTTTCCCTGAACCACCTGACCACAGGCACATACTCCACAACTACTAACGTTGAGAAACCTACAAATGGGAAAATTGAATTCCACTTAGAAAAGGAGTGTTAGAAATCTCCACAGGTTTAAGCCTTAAATACTGTTTCTAAGTAAGCTCTGGTGGGTTTTTCTTCCTTTCAAAAGAATTCACTTCTTACGTTAAAACTTGCTTGGGTTAGAAATCATAACTGAAATCTCTTTTCATTGCATTTAAAAACTTACTGACAATAAAATTTTAGAAAAGAATAGATTTTATGGGGAGCAAAATATGAAATGAAAAATTTTCATTAACATAGATAGTATCAAATGTATTCTTTTATAGTTTGTTTAATAACATTTATCCACTTAGAATAAAATGAAATAGAAATAAATGATTCCTTACATTGTAGCTTTAGAGAATAGAATTTGGTCTTAGCGAAACCTCCTAGATCTCCACACTACCATATAAGACAACAAGAACCAAGGAGCCGTTTCATGAAATATAATAGTTTTAGTGTCAACGTGGGGCTCCAGGGTTGAAACAATTCTTGGGTACTCTATAATAGTATGCTATAATGGAGTCCCATACCTAACTCAGCCTGGGTGTCTAAGACTCAATGCCTTTGTAAATTCTTCCTTCCGAACTCCAGGTTGTGATAAAGCAAAAGGAAGGAGAGTTATATGGAATGTGCATATGTCGTAGAACATTTGGAATTCTCATTGAATTAAAGTAAATGAGTAGATAGGTAAGTTTTCCTGACAGCCATTAGTCTTCACCTCATTCTTGCCTAGTCTGTTGTAGTATCCTCTTAGCTGTGGTCTCTGATTCTCTTGCCCTACCTTCAGTCTATTCTCTATAAGGATCAACTTTTTAAATAAAATTAATTAATTAGTTTTTTAAATTGAAGAAATGATTTAAATGCCCCCCCCACCCCTGCATCTACCTCTCCCCTCCAAGGATAAACTTTTTACAACTTAAGTCCAGTTATGCCACCAACTGCTCAAAACCTCTGAGTGCTTCTCATCACATCATGTTTGTACTATGACCTACAAGCCCCTCATCTCCTGCCACTGTCTTCCTTGCTAAGCAGGCGCCTGCCCGGCGTCTTCTACTTGCTGCTTCTTCTGTCTAAAGCACTCTAGATATTACCATGACTTTACTTACTGCATTTAAATATTCAGTATAACCTCCTAATGAGCACCCTGCCCCCACTCTGTTAGCACTCTCTCCTTTCTCTGCTTTACTTTGCTTCATAATATTTGTTTCATTCTTTGACACCAAAGTATATGTATTCATCTGCTTATTGCCTGTCTCCTTCATCAGGATGGGAGCTCCCTGAGAGTAGAGACTTTGCCTATCGAGTTTACAGGCAAACTTATGGAAGCCCCAGTGCCTAGCAGGGACTCAACAAACATTTGTTGAATTGTTTTATGATAGTGACTATGAGTACCTGCCCCTCCAGGTACATCTTTTGCTTTCTCTGTATATAGTTGAACACAAATAAAATTGCACAATAAGAATCTCTTATTCACTACCAGGGATTGTCATGACATGTACAGTTTAGAACTTGAATGGTCAATAGAGATGATTCCGTCCATCAGTTTTCAACCTTTTGTTTTTACTGTGCTGAAACACAGTATATTCTGATGTACTTCTCTAATTTAGGAATTTCTTTCCTCACCAAGCAATAACCATTCCCACCCATCATTGCCCATAGAAAAGCTTTGCGATCATTTATAATCATTACAACTATTATTAAAGTCTTAGTCTGGTTCTCTAGAAGCAGAATATGAGAAAGGGATTCAGGTGCACAGATTTAGAAAAAACCTGTAAGAGACCAAAGAGAGCAGGATAGGTAAGGATAAGGAGTCCCCAAGGATGTGGTCTTAGGTAAAGTCTAACCTTGGCCTGATGCACAGGGTTTCCAGGGCAGAGCTGTTCTGACCTTCAAGGAGTCTAGGCTTAAGTACCTTATGGAAGCCAGTCACTGGCTGCTTCAGGATTGGGGTAGTAGATGGTGGCTTCCCAGGCATCTCCTCTTATTCTGTCAGCCAAGGACAAGTCACTGGAGAAAATCACAGTAGTAAACCTTTAGCTTTACTACTCAAAGCAACTAGAGGATGGGTGCACTGTCTGGTCAAGAGGATCCAAATGGCTGGTCATCAACAGCCTCTACTCCAGATGGTTTCTCAGTCATGGCTACTCACTATGGGCTATAGCAACAAGTTCTCAAACTTCAGAATCTCTTGGAGGGCTAATTAAAATATATATTGCTGGGCCCCAGTCCTAGGACTTCTGACATGGTTGGGGTGGAGCTCAAAGATTTATTCTGACAAGTTACCAGGTGGTGCTGATGTTAGTCGGGATGGGGGAACAACTTTGAGAACCACTCCACTGGGTTGTGTCATACTGAAAATTTCCTAGAAGTCATTCTCAGACACCAGAAACACAAACCTTACTCTAAAAAGCTTTGGAAGCAATACATATCTTTATCAAAATTCTCTTGAAGAAGAGGAAGGGGTACATGTACATTACACCATACTTAGCACACTTTCTAAGAAATAATTTTTAGATATTGTTCCTCTCTTCAAAGTTTCACTCCTCACTGTTTCTCTCTGAGTTATTAACCATTCTCTGGATGTTAGCTACACAAAAGGCCACCTCTTTCCCATTCCAGAAAGTGTTGTAGAATTCAAGACAGAAATATGTTACTACAAACATAACCTTGCATTTGCTTTTATTTACATAGAAATAAGCAGTTTATAATTTTTTATTCTATAGGCCTTTAAGAACATATTATTTATGATCCATCTCACAGTTTATGAAAACTGTTACAATTCCAGCTTCTGCTTTATAGATAATGAGTAAGGAGCACAAAGGAGAGATAAGGCTTTTAATGTTTTACCACAGAGTCCTTATCTTTGGGAGTTTTCTTCTACTCCATGCCTCCTCCATCCTCATTCCTCTAATATCAATAAAAAAAGAATGTTTTTAGGGATTAGGGAGTGTGTGTGTGTGTGTGTGTGTGTGTGTGTGTGTGTGTAAAAGTGCAGGTGTGTGAGAGAGAGACAGAGAGAGAGAGAGAGAGAGATGGAGAGACAGAGAGAGACAGAGAATGAGAGTAATTGAGAGAGATTTCTAAAATCATGCCTACGGAAAATAGAAGAGAAAATACTTTTTAGTCGCATTAAGAACTAGTGTGGGGGGGAAAAAGATGCTAAAACTAGATAATTTTAGTTGAGTAGAAAAGCCTGGCAAATAATCATCAATTTATTGAAAGATTGGCTCCAGTGCTCACTAGAGATTTTTATTATTGTTTATTTTTTCCCTGGGATTTTAATTAAAAAAAAATTTCTTCAGAAGTTTTATTTGAAAAGATGCCATGTAAAATACTCTCAAGGTTTGCCTATAGCTTCTCTGTGTTTTAGAGTATGAGATGCAGCCCTCATGGTTAGTTCTTGCTTGTGGAATGCGGTAGAGAAAGGAATAGGAAATAACTGTGATTGCCTGAGTAGGCTGATGTTCACTTAGGTTAGGGTCACTGTTTAATAAATAAGGTCAATGAAACCGTAACTTAGAGTTTAGCTATCCCAAATATCTACTAGGGCCAGTCAGGGAACATTGGTAAGGAAAGGTAAAAAGGCATAAGAAATGCAGAATGGAGAACACTGTGGTGACTTAGAGAGGGAGCTATACATGCATTTCTGGGGGCAACTCAGACTTAGCCCCTGTGTTTAGAAGAGAAGCTGGAAATCAGGATTTAGTTGTGAAATCTTATAATTAAGCCACTAGTTTGCAACGTGTATATGAAGCACTCCCATACCTGTTCCTCTTTTCCTATATAACCTCCCTCACCAAGTTCCCTTCTCTCATTCTTTTGAAATTCAAACATTGTACACTGTGTCTCATGTACTAGATTAATGCCTGTGGAATCCTAGCACAGACTTTTTAAGCCACTCATTTGAATTTATAGTTTGGTGAATTCCATTTTTATTTGAATGTTTGAACCGCTGTTAAAATGTCTCTGTGTATCTCCAACTAGATTTTTTTAAGCATGTAAACTCTTTGAGCACAATCTCCAATTTTAAGTCTTTGTTTTTCTTGAAGAGACTCATACTTCCTTGAAGTGACATGTACAGAGAGGGCGGGCTACTGGCCTACATCGAGCAAGTCCTCAACACATGGCAGAGACTTTGTATCCTCACCCTCATTTTGTCCTTATCATGGCCCCATAAGTGAGGCCCTCAGTGAAGATGAGGAAACTGAGATTCAGCAAGCCCACCTGACTTACAAGGTGGCCCAGTCATAAGGGGAAGAGCTGGAACTTGAAATCGACTTTGTTGCCCTTTACATTATTTTCTCAGTTCAGGCTGCTATAACAAACAGTACAGACTAGGTGGCTTAAACAACAGACGTTTACTTCTCACAGTTCTGGAGGCTGAAAGTCTCAGATCAAGGTTCCAGCATATCCAATATCTGTCAAGGCCTATTTTCTGGTTTGCCGATGATCATCTCCTTAGTCTCCTCAGATGTAGAGATCATAGAGAAGAAGCCACTCTCTCATGACTTTTCTTATAAGGACACTAATCCCATCCATGAGGTTTCCACTCTCATGAAATAATGACCTCCGTCCCAAAGGCTCCACCTCTTAATACCATCATCACATTGATGGTTACAGTTTCAACATGAAACTTGGGGGAGACAGTTCATAACAATATGTAGATCGCAGTTTCTTTTCTTGGTAAGTAGAAATTTTAAACTATGAATCAATGATTAAGTATTCAAATAATTTGATACTGAGTGCTAGGCCATCACCTTGTAACTTTTAGGATATGCTATTTGTATTTTTTAGGATATGCAATTTGTTAAAGGGGGGATACTAACAGAGAAAGAGGTTAGTGAGTTCTGATCACAAAGTAGCCTACTTCCTTTTAGCCACAGTAATTTTAAAAGAACAAATCAGCTATATTTTATAGACAAATAAAGCATATTGTGTTTCATCAGACAGAGCTGGAGAGCAGCATGCTATAGTATAAGTAAGTTGATTTCCCCACCATTTGTTGTAGGATGTTGCACAAACCTCCCATAGCATAATGAAGCATGGAAGGGAAGCTACCAATTGCCTCTGTAGAGAGAGAGTTTAAGATTATGTAAAACTTGGTTTGAATATGCAACTCTTACTCATAAATAAATGCTGGCTATGTGAAATGAAAGTACAGTGTATTTGTTTCTTTTCTTATACTTATTAGTGTCACTATTGGGGCTGATTGGAGTTTGGCATCGCCCCAACGGTAAGGGGAGGGAGAGGGATCATGACAGTGCAGATGTGTAGTTAGCATTTTTCCTTGGTTCTTCCTCAAATGACAGCAGTGAAGCATCACAGGTCATTGAGATTTAATAGTTTTATTAAAAATATGTTTTAGAAAGACAAAGAATGCCCCAACGAGGCACATGGTTCCAGCACTGTAACCAACATAAAGGGGCCGAAATAGCCACAAAAGGGCAAAATGACCACAAAAGGCCAGCAAAAAAGAGAGAGAACCCAGAAGGGCAAAAAGGGTCAAAAAAGGAGCCCAGAAGGGCAAAAAATGGGTAGAACACAGAAGGGCAAAAGGTCCCAGAAGTGGGAATGTCTGCCTTATATTTGGGCCATAATAGGTGGTTCCAAAGGCATTTCTAGGTGATTGGCAAGTAAGGTCATTTTGATTGACACTTGGCTGCTATATAACTTTGCCTAGTGCACATGTGCTTACCCAGAATTGTACTACCATTAGGGTGTTCTTTAGGTGGTCTCTAGGCTGGGCCCCTATTCCTTTGTTCCCATTGTTGCTAATGTCTGACTAGCTACCTAACATTAGAAACACCAGTTATATGCTATCCTTGCAAAAATAATGTTGAATCAAACATTTCAATATTCAGCCTCTCTGAATGTGCCACAGAGAAGGATGGTGTCTCTGAGCTTGGTTGGCAGGTCCCCTGGGGACCCTTGATATATACAGGCCTCATATCTCCCTAGAGTTAAATTTAGGAGCAGATTGCTACATCTTTATTCTTTTTAAACCCTTACGTTTTCCTGCTGCTGGGTCTTGGGAAGATCCCATAACTTTTCCAGTGATCTGATAATAAAGTCTCCCATATCACTTTCAATCCTAAGATTTATCTAAAACATAATTCGTATGTCAATTACAGTAGAATCATAAAATCACTGAACTTATTTTACAATAAAAGCCCCTATTTCCCACCAACCCAGACCCACTTCAATTCAGAAGTCTGCAGTGGGGGTCAGAGGCAGGACACATCGTTGACTTCTGTTCTATTTCCTCACCTGTCATTTGTCCCCCGCCCCTCACTCTAACTACATGCTAGGAGAAGGACCCTAGCAGACTAGGGCAGAAAATGCATCTCCTGATGGTTTGGGTGACCTAGTGAAGACTCTTTCTGGGCTTGGATTTTGCTCAAAGCTCACTCTCCTATAATATGCTTCCATGGATTACTCCAAGAGTCTCCCACTCAGAAAATCCCACTGTAGTTTCCTTGGCTCAGATAGTGTCTCCTTTGCACCTGGTCAGTTAGAATTTCCTGAGTCCCAGCCTCTGAACACTATAGGTATGGTAAACTTCCAATCTTTTCTTTGTTGTCCTTTTCAAGCCTCTTTTATTAAACTTGAGAGAAGGAAAAATCTTTCATAGCCAGAGGATTTTATTACAATACATGCCATCATTCTCCAATATTTTTATATTCAAGTTGTGGATGTTGATTTAAGAGTTACAAAACCTATTTTCTCTACCTCCTAGCAAGCCCTATAAAGGTGGTCTAGAACCACAGCCACTTCTTATTTTGTGTTTAACCTTTGGGCTTTAACCAAAATGTAGGTAGAAGTAATTCTATTTGAATATTCTGTAGCATATGTAAATCCTACTCAGTGGTCAACTTGAGTATTCATCTGAGAAATGGCAGTTGTGTATAGAATTGTTTGAGTTATTCTTTCAACAATTATTCCTTTAAACTCCAGCCCTGTACCTTCTTCAACCCCTACCCTCACCCCCAAACTCTTGCATCATGCTTTGAGTTTCTCTTCACATTCTCTTTCTTCTTTTGGAAAGGAAGTATTTTAACTACATCAGGGGGCATCACTTGGCATCTGCCTCTCTATTGCCATGTAGAAAACTATCCCAAGTTATTAAATTAAGAGACATTTTAAACTTTATGACCCTTTCCATGGTGATATTATTTATGTATTATTAATTATTGAAAATAAAAACAAAAAACAAAAGAAATAAAACTGCTTATTGTCTACCACCCTCCCACCCAGGCTAAAAACAAAACAAAACAAAACAAAACAAAACAAAACAAAACAAAACAGATTTCCTGAGATTTGCCATATACTGTGTTAATTGTCTCTAAAAACTGAGAGCTTTGGTTCTGCTATAGTTTCTGTTTAATCTCCCAATTTTGCCTGAAGCCATGAAGTCAGCCTCAGAGCAAGCCTCTCTCTAGCCCTTACTTACAAAATAAAAACCATGTGTTCGTGTGGAATTTTTTGTTTTTCTTTTAAAAGTTCTTCTCCATTATTTAATGAAACTATTTAGTAATGCATTGGTCTTAAATAATAAGGTTCACATTGGGTGTTATTAATTAAGTCACATTAACACAAACACTTGTTCTCAGAAGCAAATTTAACTCCAGACATGTTTAAAACCTATCCTAACACCCTAGAGGAAGCTAGAGACTCTGAAGTTTTATAAGTCAAACTATATAGGACATACATAAAAATAACATATAATAAAATATTTAATACTTGCACAATTCCCATCCATCCTTTCCTCCTTTCATGAAGGCAGTTTATCAATCTGAACTCCTACCCTAGATAGTGTTACTTCTGACCCTGATTTAATGGTAGAAAAATCTAATTCACTGTAGTTATATCACACTCCAGAGATAGGGAAGCAAGTCACAGGTCTGTACACCAAGCGAGTTGTGAAGATGTCTCCTTCTATCTGCCAGGAATTAAGATTGTCTGGCAAAGAAGAATTGCAAGATTATGACTTAAATTATGAAAAATCATAGTTTTAATTCTACTGACAGTATTTTAAAAAATAAAATCTCTATTTTGTTATAAAATAGACTAACCTAGTACAGATAAGTCATTCTTGAGTATTTATTCATTCCATTTGTGTAGCAAAGAATGAGCAGTTTATGGCCAGTGCAGCAAACAGAGCAGATGTCAGTGTGGGAGGTGGGGTGGGGAAATTTTGCCACCGTGACCTGATCTACATTTGTAACAAGCATCTGTAACAAACATTTGGCCTGCTTTGGCTGCCTTCTTAAAACCTCTTCTCCTATTTCCTGGCATCCTCTATCTTGCCTTTTAGGAACCCAGTGTCTTTGACTGTAAGATGAAATGAATATCACCCTAAAGCATGCTCCATTCATGAACTCTCTTTATTTCCTGCAAAACAGACTAGCAAAAAAGCTCACCTCTCATTGTCCAGTGAAGGTACTCTTACTAGGAAAGCAAATGAACTAAAGTACTTTACAGTTGAATATGATTGACTCTCCTCTGAGCTCTAGATTTGTATATACCCAACTGTGAGCTGTGCATATCCACTAGGATATATCCACGAACAGCAGTTCAGTCAACATGTCTAAAACTGTTTATATTTGCTCCTTCTCCTGTGTTTTCTCTGTCAATGGATGGATACAAGCATATTATCAAGCATACAAGCTATTAAATGGATAATCTGCCAGACATTTTTTCTGTTCCTCCCTCTTTATATTCAACTAGTTGTCATGTTCTAATTTCACTCCTTACTGTATCTTCTATCTGATTCCTTTTCAGTTCCCCCTGACTTATCATTTGACATTCTCATTGTCATTTCAATGCCCAAGCCCACAGGTCTGCTTTCAGTTTTGTCAAGCAGACAGGCTGTTGGTATATACCCCATATATTTTTTAAGCTGTTACCACCTTTGTATCTCCATTCTGCATCTTTAGAGTCCTCTGATTCTTCAGATACCTCTCTATGTGATTTTTATGCCCTCTTCCTCTTGGACTACTGTTTGTTTCTTTGTTCTCCCATTGTTCTCCTAGTGTACAATGGTAAACTAAGGATTGAATTTTGTTGCACTTTTTATTAAACAGTAGGGTACAGCTTTTTCCTCCATTGACTGGTTCTCTGACGGCAGAAAATTTTTCATAGTTAATGGCCTGTTATTAGTGCTGGACACAGAATAGTTGCTCATCAAGTGTCAGGTGAGTGCACTGACTGGATATGGTCATTATAGAAGATGAACTTGTGAACTCAGTTGCTGAGCTGGGTGTGTGTGTGTCTGTGTGTGGGGGGTGGGGAGGGGGTAGGGGAGGTGGGGAGGGGATATTGCTTACTTTAACATATTGCCCTGGAGGGCTTGCACTAAATTCCTGTGGAGTTTCCTTGAGTTCTGAAAGCAGAGACTTTCCAGCCCTGCCTGCTCAGAAATCCCTCCTTCCTGATTTCAGTGGACCAGAAGAATGGTTGCCAGCAATGAGGAACAGTAGTTTTTAGTTTGCTGGGTCCTATTATTTATTATGTGACTAAAGTAGTATAAGTCAGGGAGCCAAAACTGCTGATTAGTGTTTCACACCTAAAACTAGAATCCCTTCAGAAATTCTGAACCATGACTTAAAAACCTCGACTTAGGCCAAAGTCTACAAATTGTTTCTACAAATGTAATTAATCAATCAATGAAAATCTATTAAATGTTTGTCGTGTTTAAGATGCTGAAATAATAGAGATTACTAATATTTAAATAGAGTAAGCTTTAAATATGACATAGAAACAAAAAAGAATTATTCAATAAATATTATTGAGGTAATTGGCTAACTCATTTATGAAAAACCAATTTTCAAGTTTATTAAAGATTTAAATGTAAAATATAATAATAGAAAGAAACACAGGTGAATATTACATAAATTTAGAGAAATCATGAGCATGACAGCTAATAAAGAGACTGTTTGACTACATATAAACTAAAACCTTCTGCTCTTTATGAAACACAGCCACACATATAGAGCTATACCATATTTTATGACATTTCAGACATCGATTATATGATACAAAACTATATTATAAGTATTACTAAGAAAGGGAAAAATAACAAACCACTAGTTAAACTATGACATGCCATCAATTGTAAAATGTAACTTGATTTTAAGGCTGTTAAAATGTGGGTGGATCCCATGTGCCTCTTGAGATCAAGGAAGTATAGTAGCAACTAGAAAATCAACATGACAGAAAAATGTCATCTATTCAACTGTAGTAGGAATATAACTCAGTACAAGCTTTCTGGATGCAATTTAGTAGTTACGTACCAACGTTTATAAAACATGTATCATTTTGACTCATAAATTTTACTTCTTGGAATTCATGCTGAGGAAATAATCAAGAATGTGCAGAAAGATTAAGCTACATATTTTTATAGCCATAATATTTATAAAAACAAAAACATTGGAATAATTTAAATGTTCAGAAACCAGTCATTAAACAAATTATAGCATATCTAGATGAGGGCACTGTCTTTGGTTATTAAAAATGATACTGGAAATGGAGATTAACTGTCATGGAAAGACCTTCACTGAATGTTTTGATTCCATTTCACCAAGAAAATATCTACAAATATAGCTATAGAAATGTAGTAATGAACATGCAGGGAAAAAAAGTCAGAACTAAATTTATAGTAGAGGTGGTTACTGAGGGTGATGCCATAATGAGAATTTTATTTTCCTTTTTTTAAAAATTTATATATCTTAATTTTTAAGAAACATAATCCATAATAGAACAATAATTAGTTATTTTCTATTTAAAATGAAAATCATGAACTTAATAGATTTAAAAGATTATTTGACATGTTAAGAGAATACAAATGAAAATTATTGAAATAAAAAAATATAACCTATGTCCTTGATTTTAGTCATCTGTATAAGATTATATTTCATGCAAAGTAATAAGCATTCTAGTATAAAAACTAGTTTCTCCCTGTTTTATTGCTGCTTCGATTAATAGCAAGTCAAGTTTCTACTTGCGTCTCAATTGTGTATTAAGATTCTAACCCCTACAACTAAGTCCAACAAAATCTTGTGAAAAATTTCAGAAACAGTTCTTGAGAGGTAACGAGGCACTTAAAAATGAACAAGTATTCAGTGTAAGCTGACCTTGAGTGTCATATTTTAACATCTGTTATTCATGTTGTGATACTCATTGGAGATCTGGTATTATTAATTAATGAGGAAAATATCTGACTGTTACCATAAGTAACAGGGCAGTAACTTGAGGCTGATGGATCAGTATGCTTTGTCTATATAGTGTAATTCAAATAAAGTCATAACTTTATGACTTTAGCCTTCATCCGTCAAGCATTTATACACTTTTTTCTCTGATAAATGAACTGCTAGGCTTTCTGACTGGTTAATAATATTCCAATAAAAAGGGAGAGAAATAGCTTTTGGACTTCCATTTGAAATTGCTATCAGCAGTATGAAGATTTAGGTATATAAGTAAACATATTTAAGTGATTCTGCAGCGGCATTTTTTTTTTTTCAGTGAAAGAACGTTGAGTATTTTAAATAATAACTATTGAGATGTATTCCACATACTTGTGTCTGAGCCAGTGTCCACACTATTGCCACAAACTCTGGGAACAAGTTCTTATAATATTAGAGACTACACAAATATTTATTTATAGTCTTTCTTCCCAAAGACTACATAATATAAAAAATTTTAAAAACCCACAGATATGAAAGGAGACTACTTTGAAAAAGTGATTGAATATAATTCTTTCAGCTATTAAGGTTGATCTGGAGGTTGCCTATGCAGCATTTCTAAAATGCAAATTTCATCATGTTATTGCACCTTTAAACTTTTTATCTCTTCATTGTTCCTAGGATAAAGTCCAAGCCTCTATCATAGCTTAAAAAGTCATCCATAACCTGGCACTTGCCAGCCTCCCTAAGCTCCTCTTCCACATCTACCTTGCTCTAGGGAGCACTTCCTTTAGGGCACTGGCTGTTGCCTGCCCTTTGCTTGTGCTGTTCTTTCTGAAGCTGTCGGACATTCTTTCTCTTCCCTAGTCTTCACTCTGCTATATCTCAATCTATTTCTCATTCTGTTCCAGGCTCTTTACTTCATCCCTTATTCATTATCATCATCATTATTATTATTGTTATTATTACTCTGCTGCTGCTCTAGCTGTCAGGTATTTGTATTAGGTCAGTTCCTTCATTCCTGATTCCGATTTTCCTCAGGAGCTTTTGGTTCCTCTTATTCTTCCCACTTTGTTTCCTTTGGGAATATACTGAGCTGTGGCCAATCCTGAAGAGCCACATGTCAGGGGACCTCAAAATGTGTGGAACCTCTACAAGCTACCAACTCAAGAACAGCAAAATAAAAAACTGGGTCAGACAAAGAGTTATCAAAGCTCACAACAGAAAATTCAAAGGCAGAATGACTGTCGAGAATTTGATGAACACAGGGATAATTGGGATAAATAATTGGTAGAGCTTCATAAAGCTATAGAATAAATGTGCCAAATCTTCTTGGAACATTAATTTATATAATGGAATGTCATTAAATGTTATTTTTGAAAAATCCATAGCTAAATAGATATGCTGTAGAGTCAAATGAAAAATTTGAATACAGTTTTAGGATAAAGCATGAGATTACAAATTTTAGCCATGGTCAGTCCTCTTTAAGCTTTTCTCTCAAATCTCCAGGGAATCTCTGTTCACTCCTCTATTCTGCCTGGGCCCTTTCACTGGATATGGGTGAGAAACAGAGACTATAGTATTTTTCAGGCTCTTTCTAGCTAAAACAAGAAGTTTTTTTTAAAGAATAAAAAGATTAGTGTAACATGTTAAATATGAACTTTGTTAACAGTAGTATTCTGCCTCTTTGAAATAAATAAAATAATAACCTTAATGTGACCAAATACTACTTCTCTATATCATGTTTTTGCTTCTTGAATGTATATATTTGTATTTAAACATATGTTTTATATACTGTCTTTGAAATAGGACAAGAAGCAACATGAAGGAAACTATCGTACATTACATAAAAGATTTTAAAATTAACATATTTTCTCTTTCTCTTTCAGGTTCTGCCTGGATATATAATAGTAGGATTTTTTTCCCTCTGATCTTCATGAGCCTGAATTTCCAAAAGCACAGCTAAGGTTAATGTTCCCAAATACTCAAACAATGAGTTTGGTGACAGTAATTGGTGCTTTTGATGTGACCACTCCAGTGATTTGTTTATGCGAGAACCCTAAATAGGTAGGTTCTGGAGCCAGTCTGTAGTAGTTCTCTTTACTCAGAGGATCTGTTGATGGATTAAAGCAGAACCCAAACAGTCAGTACTCATCAGTTGCTAGCTAACTGAAAACTCCTTGATTAAAAAAAAAAAAAAAGTGAGGAGTAAATCTTGGTGTTGGGAGGTAAAAAAACCGGTAAAGATTGGTACAATACAGAGATCCCATTTTATCTTATGTCTCATATAAGTGGTATTCATTCAAATTGCGTTTTTTCATATCCTGAGAGGTATTATGGACTTTCTTTACCGAGTGCTATATTTAAGCCCTTTACTGAGTGTTATATTTAGTTTTCTCTCTGCAACAGGGGTGGTAGATAAGAAATGCTATCAGTTTGTCTCACTGTGAGACATAATGGTGAAATGCTGCAATGCATGGAATTTTATTTGGGACTGCGATTTAATAAATGATGGACTATCTCTAGGTCAAATCTAGTCCAGATCAGTCACTACCATCTGTCACCAAGCTACAGCCAACTGGCAGCTGGTTGGTGGCCATTATGAAATACATTAGTTATTTCAGTTCATTTCTTAATTAATGAACATACTTATGCACAGGACATTCCATAATAGACCATTTTCTTAAGCAGCTTCATTCTGTTCCTATAACCTGGATGTTCTTTGCCTCTGAGAAGTATCTTCTGGTTTGCGGTTGCTATAATGGGGATAAAGTCTCTTCTACCCTGTTTATGCATATGTGTACAATCTGTGAAGGGATAGCAGACTTTGACATTTTGTTTTCCATAGCTTGAAGTAGAAAACGTGATTCTCAACGAGATTTCTAGAGTTGGAAGCACTTCAAGACTGCCCTTTTATAAGGGATTGGAACATTGCATAGATATGCATAGATATTCTGGACCCAGATGAAAGCAAGTCATGTAGAAGTCTATGACCAAGAAAACTTATCCATTTAAATATGAAGAAAGCTGATCTGTTTTGGGGGCCACTTTCCCAGTCAGTTTTTATTTTATCTGAACAATTCCATCCACCACAAATTAACAGAATAGAGGACTTCCTCTTTTTGGATTGCTGACAAACACATTTTGCTACCACTAAATTGTTCTAAATAATAAACACCATGAAACACACCAATAGAGAAGAAAAATTAAATATAAAAAGGCTGACAACTGTGAAAACAAAACAAGCATGCAGCTCTTCAATTTAAAGAAATCCTAGATCACTCTTACACTATAATATAGGAAAGTCTCTTGGCAGAGTCATAGTTTTGCTCTATTTTTGTATAACAAATACACATAAAATCAAGTGAAAATAGACCTTGGTGCAGTGCTCAGCCATTCCCATGCTGCGGCGATATAGCTCATTTAAATGTTCCTTGAGAATGTTGGCTCAGTCAATGAGAAAGCAGTCAGTTTTAGACCAAAAATAGTAATTCCAAAAAGCAGTCAAACTAGTTGCATAAAAATGAATTTTTCACTTTTCCACTGGCTGTTTTAGAATCACATTGCCCCAGAGAGAAGGAGGAATGAGCATTCTAAAACCTCATTGTTTATTCACTCTAGATATAGTGGCCCTCAAGGATAACCAATGAATTTGCACTTTAAGATGCTTGTGGTCCTCCAAACAGGACCTTTTAGAGCTAGGGGCAGAAGGGTGCTCTTTGGATCTGATCAGTTGTAGTACAGACACTGAAGATCTCAGGCTGGGGTGGTGGAAAAGGGCCAGAAAGTTTTTCATTCCCCACCACCCTGTGCATAGAATTTTCACCCCTTGTGCAGTTGATGAGTCTGGAATGCAGGCTATGTGCAATTCTCCTGCCAAAGCAAGAGTTTCTCCTTACAAGGAATTAACTTCATGAGGAAATTAAGTCCAATTCAGGGGCTAAACCTTGCTGATGACTCCATTTCAGCAAAAAGCATTAGAGGAGACAACTGTGTACAGGATGTCATTCTCAGTGACTAACTGCATAGAGATGCTTTTTCCAAGATTGACAGTCAATGAATGGTGGGCAAGACTTAGTGATTTACTTATTGATTCCTGCATCCAATGAATGATATAAGAGAAAGTTAAGAAAAAATGGAATCCAAGCCTCCATGCTGTGTTCAGAAATCATGGGCATGGATGTGAGAACAGTGCAGAGTACAAGTCCGAATTGGATGTGTAAGATTCTTGGCAGATGAGTGTAGATACAGTCAGGTAGTGTCTGTTTCTAAGGGTTTTTGGTGTTAGCCTTGCTTAAACCTCTGGTGATTAATTAGGCACTCAAGACACAAGGCAAAACAAAACAACCAAAAATTCTCTTAGTGTTGTTAAAGCCTCCTCAAGCCAACCTAAAACAAATCACAAATCCCTGAAAGGTACTACTTTACATCTATCATGCAAGAAACCGGTCAAGACAGATCATTTAATCCTCTTTCCTATAAAGTGAACATTTTGAAGTTTATTGGCTCAGAGAGAAAAGAAATTATGAAAATCATAATAATAGGCACTTTGATAGTCTTGTACACTTTATAAAATTATTGCTCATCTATGATCTATCATGCTAGTCAAGCTAGAGAAAACTAGGTGTTCCCAGAAGATGCTTGGTTTCTAGTTCCCAAAAGCTCATATGTGGAAGTCTACATTTATTCGATTGTATACATTCAGGCAGATAATTGTAGTAACTAGTTTTCCTTGTATTGGAAGAAAATGTATTTTAGCAAAATTCGAGTCTGCTGACTTCCCCTGTATTTGAATGTAACTTGACATTAGGAAAGTTATATAGAAAAAGTGGAAGATTCCCGCTAAATTATATTATAATGTAAATCTGCCCAAACGTAGTTTTTGAAGAAGGGTAGCCAAATATTATTATTTACAAGTTTTATTCTTAAAGGTTAAAATTTCTTAGAAAGAGATGGATGTAAATAAATGAATGCATAGATTGAGAAACACATTACCAGGAAATATGGATTGGTAACACTATTTCATGGACATTGTCCAAAAGAGGTGGCTAACTGATACATTATTAAACATCATGCATGTGTAAAAGAGATTTTCTCTTAGTTTGAATCTAGAAGCAACCAGTAATTCTTGAATGCATGAATGAATACAATACATTTCTATATAATGTTCAGTACACATATATTTCTTCTCTAAGTTGAATTATCATGTTCTTTGCTTTTCCTATTGCATCTTTTTAATGTGCCCCTTTGAGGTGAAGTATCTCCCCTCTCCATTTTTTTGATCAATTAAATGTCCATGTGACACCTTGAAGTATTATCGTTCAATCTGATAAAGTTATTTATAAACAATATATATCATAAACAACATCTATACTTTCAAGTCATATTTGCCATCTGCAATGAGTCTACCAATAGTGCTGTGGAAGTGATTTGCCTCTGAGATCAGCTTGCTTGGGGTCCAAATACAGAAAGCAAACTGGAAGAGTTTTCTATAAACTTTCAATAAAACTATTGAAACTTCTAGGTAACTAAAATGACAAAATGCTTATGAAGCATGGTATGAAAATTGAGACATCATACTACTTCATCAAGTGCGTTTCCATGAAGTTGAAGCTTGGGCATTCAAACAGCACGAGATACAAAATCAATTGTAGCAGGAGGTAGATGGGCTGGAATCTTGGCTCTATAACTTCTTTGTGACTTTTGAAAATGACTTATCTGAGTTTTGGTTCTCTTCCCAGTTGATGCATAGTAAGCAGGTCTGAAAGAAGATGATGGCCTGTGAATAACTGGCACAGTGTCAGTGAATAGTGGTATTAGCAATGGTATTCTGGTATTCTCTTCCTCTCTGTCTCTCCTCTGCCCAGAAGGCATAGAGGCTGCTGCTTTTTCTTTTCTTTTTGCTTCTAGTTGCAGAAAAATACAAAAAACACAGATATTTCAACTGAGCACTGGGCAGGTGAGCATTTTTACTCTTTGGGATGTCCAGTCTCCTTGAAGTCACAGTTCTTTGAAAGAGAATGAGCTTAGTTTTGATTTAACGAGAACAGTTTCTGATGCTAATTTTTGGAAATGGACTCCTACTTCTGATTCTGACTTTCAATTAAATCACAAAATCACTGACTAATTTGGTTTTTAAGACTAACGTTTAGGTGAAAAAAATGAGACTTTGACTTTCCAGGAACCATTGGAGTTATTTATCTTACATACCACATCCCATTAATTCAGGCACATAATGGAGGTATTGAGCCTTTAACTACTACTCACTGTGATTGTCTTCTTGCTGTTTACATCTTCATGACAGGGGATCTTACTCCCCTCCATCTCCGGTGCCTTCCATATTATATTCCAACTTGGCAACTGTTGCTGGATAAACAAATAGATCGATATTTATATATTTTCTGTCTATTTCCTGAAAGGATTCAGACATTTTGTAACAAAACACATGTAAGACAAAGCAATCAAATTTTGATTAGAAAAAGATCAGACCATGTGAAGAAAATGAAAAGATTTTTATGTAAGGGCTACGGCCTGAGATGAGATCACTTGAGCACTAGACTTATTTCTGAATTGAGGCAAAAAATAAACACATGATTGACTATATTATTCTCTTAATCTGAGAAAACAAAATGAACAAGAAGAATTTCTTCACATGGGGCATAGAAAGTGGGAGCACTTTCAGATGACAGTTGCCACATCTGATCATATTTATGCTTTTCTGGCATACTTGGTCATTCCCCTCTTCTATTAAGAAGATCTGGGACTGAATGCAATGGCCTAGAATCTGAGATCCAAGTGCAGCAACTGGTTTACTGACCTCTCCTCTGAAGTCAGTACAATGCAATTTGAATATATATTATATAAGTAATATATATGTTTTATATGTATTGATATATTATATAAAAAATATATATGTATTTGTACACATAACTTATATATGTATGTTTTATCTCATGTGCATGAAAGCCAAATATCTATTGGAATCAACTCCATATCTTTTATTTAAAAAAGAAATATTGAAAACAGATAAAACATTAACAAATGTATTTTATTTAAGGTTTGAGAAAACAAAAGGAATATCCTTTAAACATCTATCTCTTCACCATGACAAAGGCCTTTGGCTGCATTTAGTCCATTTTTATTGCCATGTAAAAGTGCTAGAAGGACTCAAAATAGTTGAGAGAAATGACTAGAGTTATGCCCTCTAGTTTGGGAGCGATTGTGCTGCTCCTTGCAGTTCCTGTTTCTCATTTCTCATTGTAGTGCAGCCTTGCTTTCTCTTCCCAGGATGTATGCACCTGATGGTCTTCTCATGCAGTTATACAGTCTTGCCACTGAAGGTGTGTTCTGGCAGCAGCAGCATTACCTGGGAGCTTGCTGGAAATGCAGCCTCTGATATGCAAACCTTCCTAGCCAGCTCTCCAGAGGATCTTATGCATGATTCATGCTAGAGTTTAAAGCACTGACATTGAAGACACAATTTTGAATGAATGAATGAGTAAATGAATAAGTGAATGAATGAATGAATGAATGAATGAAAAATATGAGGCCTTCTTTCTTTAGAGTGTATTTTTACACAGATATGTTATCTGAAACTATCTTCTTAGAATCCTAATATTCAAATGATATAATACATTTTCTGTCTTGGTAGAGAGGGACCAGCTTAGAATCCCCATTCATTTTTATTCTTTAAATCTTTTGAGTTCCTGCTTACTTACTTTTTTCCTTTTCTTTTTTTTTAAAAATGTGATCTTATTTTTTTAAATTTATTTTTAATTAAGAATTTTAATTTAAATATATTTGCCAGATAACATTGTGTAAGTTTAAGATGTCCAACACGTTGATTTGATAGACTTACATATTAAGATGATTGCCATTGTAGCGTTAGCTAACACTTCTGTCAAGTTACATAATTATCATCTCTTTTGTGGTGGGAATAATTAAATTCTAGTCCCTTAGACTTTTCTTTGTAAAGGTGTTTCCTTGTAGATAAAACCCTACCTATCACATAGGTGGCCAACAAGACATATTAAATGTCGTAGAAAATGTTGGGCAGTAGAGTCCTCTCCTGTCTCACGGGCTTTCTAAGCCTTGCCTCTTTTTCTTTTCTTTCTTTTAATTAGTGGAACTCACCAGAAATTTCTCTCTTTGCATTTGACTCTATGTTACTTCCTAGAGATAATCTCTTAAGTTTTATAATTAATTATGTATGTCTACCTTAAAATTCTGTTTCTCAGCAGATTTAATTCAAGTCTCTAGTTCCCAGAATTGCTGTGTTCTTGATGAAAGTTCCAGATTCTTTCCAGGGAGAAATTGGGTTTTTCCTTATTTCTACTTCTTTAAACCCTTCAACAGCCTTGATTTATAAGGATACATTTTTTAGACAAAAATTATGCTAAATAATTTTTGCATTTCCCAGTCACTTCTACTTGCCAGAGGGAGTAAGGAGAGTATAGAACTTTATAGAGAGGCAGAAAGCAACTCCTGGTGAAAAAATATTAGATAACTTAGATTGTATTGAATAAGAGTGGATGGCTTTGGCCCTGGCACCAGGCAGTCTCAATTCAGACCCCAGCTCTGCCATTTAAACTGGCTGGGTGAACTTGAAAATTACATAGACCTTCTGTACCTCAGTTTCTTTGTTTGTAAGATGGGTCTAATAGAAAGTGAAAAGAAATAATTCATACAAAATGTTTGGCTTGTAGTAAGCACTCATTAAATATTAGCATTTATTACCTAATGTGTACTATTCTGTATACCCCAGGCCTTAAACTCTTAGATATCTATAAAGATCAGCATCTTATATTTTAGCATAATAACTCATGGAGAAAGATTCTATTTGGAGCAGAGGGAAAGGAGCTGAGGTTCCACAGCAGTGCAGTATCTACCAGCCAAGTTACCAAGGTTTTATTTTGGAAGCATAGGCATTGGATTGACTCCCCACCACCATAAGGGTACACACTATAACTGACTACACAGGTGCTGCTTAAAATAGGCATTTTTCTGTGAGGAACAAGCTTGATCAACAGAGGAGGGGTTAGAACTTATAGCTAAAGGGATTTGCACTAGGAAAACAAAGAATGATATATAAACAAGGTACAACACTTGCATGGCAAGTGAAAGATGAATGGGGTACTTAAGCAAGACTCTTGAGACAGAGCAGTGAGTGTGATTGAAAGGATGCACAGACTGTATATTGTGTTTGGAGAAACAGGTGAGGCCCCAGTGGGTTGTCAAATACTGAATAATATATTAGTAAGAATGGTATCGTGTAACTGTTAGTGACTCCTTTGCTCACTGTTCACTAAGGTAGTAACTTTTTCTAAACAAGGATTTCATGACCTTTGAGATTTCTTTTTTGCCTTACACAAGTATACTTTTCCATGCTATATACAAAGATGTCATGATTTCTTTAGTAGGAAATCTATTATTATTGTCTCCTAGAAGTTATTTTTTAGCTTATCCAAGTGATATGAATTAATTTTTGCATTTCCCAGTCACAGTTGTTGGTTCACTAGTCTCAGTGGATATAAAGCTGCAACGTTTTGGAAACATTTGCCAAGCACACTTCTTCATTTTTACCAATAGAACCTAGCCCACTGAACCATTCTCTTTTGTAAGTACTTTTCATATAGGTAATTTACAAGAGTGTTTATAGTTCTTTTTCATCATATACCCATATTTATTGACAAATGTAGACCATCCTACTAAAAACATTCATGTATGACCTTCATGTCTAATCAAATTAAAACTTTTTCTTGTTCAAATTAAAACTTTTTCAAACTGATTCCTGATGATCTTGCTGTCAACTTCATATGAACATTTTGTCTAGTTTTGAATGCATAAGTCATAAAGATAAAATGTTTAGCTACTATGGGCAGAGAGAAAATTTTGCCTACTCTGTGGTTCTAGATGCTAAGATTAAAAATGTGAAGACTTCACATATAAATCTAGACTTATGAATTTTTATAAAAAGACTATAGGGTCTGGGAAGCCTGGATCTAACCTACATAAGCCGAGAGGCAGCTATTTTCTTCAGCTATGGCAAATGCTTTTCTGTCTTTCCTACTGCTGGTTACCCAGTATGATTCACTCATTGACCTTATCTACCTGGCACTTTAAGGTATTTTGGCTGTAACTTCTTGTCTATAGGATAAAGTCCAACTTTAACATAGATTAAAAAGAAGTCACATTTTTGTCCTGGACTACTTTTCTAGTCTCATCTCACCCAAGTGCAGCATCAAACACTTGCAGATTCCTGAATATCACACCCTTTCAAACTCCTTGACTTTTAATTATTTCCACTCCCAATAACATCCCCAACATTATCTTCTTTGCAACACGTGTCTTATGAGACTCTACTTAAATGGCCCTACATTTGTCCAGCTCAGAAAATCTCTGGTGATTCCTCTTCTAATCCTATACTATTAAAGCACTTATTATATTGGTTATAATCATCTGTGACATATAGTTCCTGAGAAAAGGGGCCATGCCCACTTACGTTTATATCCCTACCCCCTGGCACAATATCCACAATACTTGGTACAGATAGTTGTTAATAAGTGTTAGTTAAAAAAAATTAATATATTGAAGTGCCTCTCTACCATTTGGCACAAGTGCTCAATAAATTTGATTTGAATTAGAGTAAATAATACTAGGTATCACAGACTAGAGTTTTATAGGAATGAATTCTGCTTTGGATTCTATTGGAAGATAAAGTCATAGTGTAGTGGCTAAAGATATAGGCTCTGGAATCAGGCTTTCTTGGTTAAAATTCTAGGTCTTCTGCTTGCCAACTGCTCAGTGTTTGCAAGTGTCTTTCCTAAGTTAATTTAAAAGATCTGTAAATGGGAATTCTAATAGTACCTGCTTCAAAGATTATTGACCATAAGACTCAGCTCTAAGGAAAGTCTTCATTATGAACAGAAACAAAATGTCCAGATCAGAGTAGTAGTGTCAAGTGTCAGGTCCAAAAGATAAAGCATGGTTATAAATAGGAAGACAGATCACATAGCAGGAATTTAGAAGACAGCGTTTACCATAATACTCAAGTTATGCAAACCAGAGGCAAGAAGCACTTTTCTGGCTGCTCCATTGAGATGTGACAGTGCCATGAATATCCAGGCTGAAAAATGTGTCTGTAAGGCAGGTTGATAACATGTGACTGAAATTATGAGCCCCTGAATGCAAAAAGTCAACTGGGAAAATGACTGTTGAAAAAGGGCTCAGGCCTAACTGTGGACTAAATTCATGTCTTTCTGTTTTTTGTTATTACATATTATCATTCCTACTCCCCATCTCCACAATCCAAATAATTCAAGCCAAATTATATATGCATGACTCAGCCCTTTTTGACTGATAAAATCTTTTGGCATATCCAGAGGATTACTTGTCCACAAAGTTATCAGGGACCCTGCTCACATGTCAATATTACCTCCCACAACCCTAGTCATACAGACTCCTTCCTAAAATAGTTCTCCTTATCTCTTGCCCTAGAGCAAACATGCATCTGCCTGCAACAGCAAATTATTTCCACGCCTATGCAAAATCCTGTGAAAACCAAACCAAAAAGTAAAATGAAAACACAGATTTTATTGAATTTTAGAACCACTGCCTTAGTGTTTTGGTCTTAGAAAAATGCTAATTGTAATGATTCTGAGGAGTTTTTGTTTTGCTTTGTTTTGAACTCAAGCAAATTTCGTGAATGATGAATCAGGTGCAAGAAGGATATGATGTGCAGTGTCCATGATCTTTCTGTAGCCACAGGACTGTAGCTTGATTGCCTATTAGGTTGTTATGGTTCTCTAGAATTTCTAATATAAAGTAAACAAATGACATTGCTTCCTCATGGTAGAAGACTGAGTAATCATTACATATATCACTTGATGTTCTGCTTTGTGGCTATTCAGATATGTGTGTGCCCCAACTTCATTTCCTCTGTGGTTTCCTGATGCTGAAAATCTTTTCTAGTTAAACTTATACTATATCAAAAATGATAAAAAAGTCTTAAACATATTTAACATGCATGACTTTGTTAAAGAAGAAATTGTTAAAGAAGCAGATGTTGATGCTTTGTTATATCCTGCTGTCCTTCATGTTCCTGTGAACTTACTAAGGGTAAGCTTTGCCGCTCCAGATCAAGCAATGCCTTACTGTAATTAGATCCCAAGGGAGGTTTAATCTCAATAAAGTTTACAACGCACTACCTTCAAGGAGACAGAAAGGAAGCCCTCAATAAAGGGTTACTTGCATCTTACTATACCTGAGCTCCTAGGCAGCACTCGAACCCAACAGAAAAAATGACAAATCGCCAATCATTTGGAATATTTGGTGTCCACATGTTTATTTCTCCTTATATCTGGGTTGCATCCAGGTAAGGAACACTAGAATCTTATTATAGTGGAAAGTGATACTGAAAAGAGATATAGTATAATGCAGTGGAAAAAGTATAGGCTATGCTATTAGGGAGATATGAGTATGCCACTTTTCCCCTCTATGATATTTGTTAAGTTATTGTACCTCCCCAAGTCTGCTTCTTCATCTATAAAATGGAGATAATAACTCCTATTTCACTGAGTTTCTGTATGGATAAAATGAACCAAGGCATGCAAATTGCCAGTATGTGATAGGCAGGTACTATTCTCTCACTCTCACCTCTGTCCTTTTTTTTACATTCATGCTGGATAGATTATTTAACCTTGACACATTACTTAGAAAACTGTCCACTCAGGGTATCCATATGACTTTTTTTTTTGATCGTGCTATATTTTTATCCAACTGACTTTTTTCTCTTCTCACACTCATTTGTTACTTTGGTCTCTGAAAGAGTAGATTTACATTTAAGTGATGATTTCTTGATCGACAAATGAACATTAATGAGAAAAATGTTTACTTCAATGGCTTCTGAATAAGATCAAGAACTACATCATTAAATGAAGTAGATCAGTTTATGTCTCTGAGACTAGATACCCAAATCTTTGCCTAGCACCTTCAGAGTCTTCAGAGAGAAGACGACTAAATCCAGTAAGAAAGATAATACATTTACAGCCTCCTGACCTGTTCTTAGAACTAACCAAAATTCACAGTTTTTCCACTGGGCAATTCAAAAATTTCTAAGGAAGAAGAAATTATTTGTTTTTTGCTAAATGAAGACAGCATACACGGTCACTCTGCTGGTCACTTTAAATTCATAGGGCTGTGCGGGTCCCTGCACTTGAGGAAGAATGCTTTCCCAACTCTCACCAAAGTTTGTAGCAACTGGTTCTGGGATAATTTTATTAAAGGCCCCAATGCCAAGGAGGATTGGTTAAATATATAATAAGTCTGGACTTCTAATATCCTGACTTTGAAGTTCGTAAATCAACTTTATATTTCCCTGGATTCTATTGTATTTCCTCTTTCATTTAATAGTTTTTTTTTTTTAAACTCCTTGAGCTAATTAGTCTTGGGAAGTTTGGAGCACCAAATTAAGTCTGAAATAAATGCATATTAAAATTTCCAGAAGAAAAGAATAGTAAATGTATAGATGTATATCTTCCAAACTAGTAAATGTGGAAAAAATTGAATGTGGGAAAATGATCTTAATCAATATCAAACAAGGCAAGATGAGATTTTTATTAAATAGTAGGCCAAAAATAAAAGGCACTAAATAAAATGCTAGAAATAAATTCAAATATAATAATCCCAGTTTATGTAAATGTACTAAATTCTGCATTTAGTTAAAAGACAAAGATATAATAGAATAAATGCTGTGATTGTTTTTATCTTCAAGAGACACACTTAAAGCCTAAAACTTAGGTTGACTGTATAAGCACAAATGAAATATGAAGAAACTACAGATCAAAATTAAGCTAGTGTAACTTGACTAATGTTAGACAATACAGATTTTAAAACAAAATTCACCACTATATAACAAGTCACAGAATGACAAAAATTTCAATTCACTGGAAAGATATACTAATTCTAATATTATATGTCATGTAATAAACAATTTTAAGACAATAAATTCAACAACTTAGTGGAGCGATAAAATTCTTAGAAAATATTTGTTATTGAAATTTACTCAAAAAAGAGAAAATCTGAATTTCCCTATCTTGATTTAAAAAATACATTGATAATTAAACAAACAAACAAACAAACAAAAACTTCTTACAAATAAAACACTAGTCCCAGGTAGTTTGCTGATAAGTTTCCACCAGGTATTGAAAAACGGATGATTTAAATCTTACACAAATACTTTCAGAAAATAGGAAAATAAGCATTACTGTAGCTCATTTTATGGAATAAAACTAAACAAGGAAAATACAAGAAAAGAAAATTGCAGGTCAATCTCATTCATGAAAATACCAGAAAATTGTAAAGAAAACAGAACTCAAAAATTTATTTTTTAAATGTAAGGTTGGTTTAATATTAGAGAATTAGTTCCATGTTAACAGATTAATGGAGAAAATTATATAATCCTCTTAATAAATGGTTAAAAAGCATTTGGTGAAAGTCAACATCTATGATAAAACTTCTCAAAATAATTGGAATAGACTCCCTAACCTAATAAAATGTGCCTGAAACACCTTGGTGCAAACATAGTGATGAAACATTAAGTGTATTTCTTTTAAAATAGGGAACAAGACAAAAATGTTTTTTACTAACACTGGACTAATGTACTGGTAGCCTTAGCCTGCAATATAAGAAAACAAAATAAAAAGTATAAGAATTGGAAAGGAAAAATGAAACTATAATTATTCAGAGATGATATAAATAATTTTATAGAAAACCCAACAGAAACTACAAATAAATTTTAATGAGTGTTTGCAAGTTATAAAATAAAAAATTTTAAGTTAATTTTATTTCTATATGCTAGCAATAAACAGAAAGTTTTATTAAAAAAATAAACTTTAGTAGCTAAAATGAGCTGCTTTTGTTAGAGATAAATCTAATGAAAAATGTGCAAAACCATTTTAAAAAATGCTAACACTTTATAAAAATATTAAAATAACTAAAATAAATGGAAATTATTAAAGTAAATGTCTAATGGGTAGTAAGATAATATTGTAAGGATATTATTTCTGCCCAATAGGGTTTTCCTGGAACTTGACAGGCTAATTTTAAAATTTATAGAGAGGAATGAAGGGCCATGCACCCCTGAAGACAAAAAACAAGGTAGGAGTGATGTGGGGATCTTTCTAAATGCAACACTGATACTTATAAAATCACAGTGATTTAGTCAGTGTGGTATCAGCAATTGGGTAAACAAACAAACCTAGAGGGCAGATCGAAGAGCCCAGAAATAACCACAACTTGTTTAGAAATAATCTACAACAGAGCTGGTATTACAGAGGAAAGGAAGAACTGCTCAAAAACTGTTTTAGGGAGAAAAGTGAAATTGAATTTCCCTTCACATCATACACATGATTCAATTCCAGTTTTTCCAAAAACAAAATATGGAAGACCAAAAATAAAATAAAATAAAATAAAATAATAAAATAAAATAAAATAAAATAAATAAAATAAAATAAAATAAATAAAATAAAATAAATAAAATAAAATAAAATAAAATAAAATAAAATAAAATAAAATAAAATAAAATTTGAGATAATTATAGATTCTCATGCAGTTGTAAGAAATAATACAGAGAGATCTCATGTACCCTTTATCCAGTTCCTCAGTGGTAACATCTTACAAACTATCTTACAATATCACAAACAAGATAGTGACACTGATAGTCAAGACACAGAACAATTCCATCACAAAATTCCTCTTTCCCTTTTGTAGCTGCACATATGCCCTCTCCTCCATCTCATCTCTCCTCTAACCTGTATCACTAATCTGTTGTCTTTTTCTGAAATTTTATCATTTCCACACTGTGTAAACTTTTGGGACTGGCTTTCTTTTCACTTAAGATTCATCTAAGTATTTGCATGAACCAATAATTTGTTCTTTTTTATTGCCTAGGAGTTTTCCGTAATATGGATGTACTGAATGAGTTACAGGTCGAAGGACATTGGTATCGTTTCCAGTTTTTGGCTATTACATACAAGTAAAGCCACTGTGAACATTCATGTACAGAGTTTTATAAAAACATAACATTTTGTTTATCTGGAATAAATGCTAAGGAGTGCAACTGATGGGTTGTATGCAGCTGCACATTTAGTTTTGTTTTGTTTTTAAGAAACTGCTGGACTGTTTTCCAGAGTGGCCATATCATTTTATATTCTCACCAGAATGTATGAGTGATCCAATTTCTCTTTGACATTTTTTTAATGTCATTTAAAAAAAATTTAGTGATTCCGCTAGTATAGTAATATCTTGTTGTGCTTTTAGTTTTCATCTCCCTAATGGTAAATGATATTAAACACCTTTTCATGTGCTTATTTGCCATTTTTATAATCTCTATGGTGAAATGTCTGTTTATGTTTTTTGACTATTTTTTAATTGGGTTGTTTGCATTTTTATTGTTAAGTTGTAAGAGTTCTTTGCATATGTGCTAGATATGAGTCTTTTGTTAGATAAATTGCTTGCAAATGTTTTTTCCAGTCTGTAGCTTTTTCATCTCCTTAACATGAGCTTTTGCAGAGCAATCCCAAAGATTGTTCTTAAAATTTTATAACTTTAAATTTATACATCGAAGTCTATGATCCATTTTGAGTTAATTTTTATATAAGATGTGAGATTTAGCTTGAGGTTTTTTTTCCTTTTTTTTTTAAATTTTTTTCCCCAATTGTTCCAGTACCATTTGTTGTACAGGCTATCCTTCCTCCACTGCATTTATACCTTTGTCAGAAATTATTGGGGCATATTTGTGTGGATATATTTCTGACTTCTCTATTCTGTTCCACTGTGGCCAACCCTCTACCAATATAACACTCTCTTAGCAGCTATCTAGTATATAGCATATATATATATATATATATATATATATATATATATATATATATATATATCTAGTATAACTTAATATCAGGTAAACAGATTCTCCTTGTTTTCAGGATTGTTTAAGCTATTCTGAGGCTCATGTCTTTCCATATACATTTTAGAATAAGCTTTTTTATGCCAAACAAAAAATTTGCTTAGATTTTGGTAACAATTGCATTAAACCTATGAATAAATTTGAGGAGAACTGACATCTTTACTATGTTGCCTCTTCAAAGCTAAGAACATGGTATGCTTCTTCATTTATTTAGACCCTTTTTTATTGTTTTCATCAACATTTTGTGATTTCCAGCATACGAAGTCTATGTTTTGTTAAGTGTGTATCTGTTTTTCTTTTTCATTGAGTGATTGTTAATGATACTGTGTTTTTTTCTGTTATCCTATTACTTTTTTAAAAAATAATTAATTAATTAATTTTTTATAGTAACATTGGTTAATGAAATCCAATAAGTTTCAACTGTATACTTTAACAGTTAACAGTAAGGCATATACATATTTACACTGTGTGTTCACCTCCCATAGTTAGATTTCTTTCTGTCACCACATATTTGACCTCCTTTACCCCATCCACCTCCCCCCTCTTCCCTGCCCCCTACCCTCTGGTAACCACTAGTCTATAGTCTATATCCATGAGTTTCTGTTTCTTTGTCCTGCTCATTTGTTGCTTTTAGGTTTATATTCCACATATAAGTGATATCATGTGATTTTCAACTTTTTCTGTCTGGCTTATTTCACTTAGCATGATTATCTTGAGGTCCATCCATATCATTGCAAATGGTAGTATTTCATCTCTTCTTACGGCTGAGTAATATTCCATTGTATATATGTACCACAACTTCTTTATGCAGTTTGGGTTTCTCATGTTTATTGTGGATAAACAGAAATGTGACTAATTTTTGTGTGCTGATCTTGTACCTGTGACATTTCAAACTCAGTTCTAGGAGTATTTTTGAACATTCCTTAGGATTTTTTTTTGTATATTTCCTTATTTATTTAGATCTTTAATTTCTTATTTATTTATTATTAAATTTATTGGGTGACATTGGTTAATAAAAATATATAGGTCTCAAGTGTATAATTCAACAATACATCATCTGTATATTGCATTGTGTGTTTACCATCCAAAGTTAAATCTATGTAGACAGTCATGTCATCTGTATGACTTCTTCATTTAAAATTTTTCTTCCTTTTATTGTATTTCTTTTTATATTTGTCCTTTGTCTATTATTTTATTTCATCCCTTCCCATCTGTATGTCTTTATGCAAATTACATCTTTATTTCTCAACATATTGCAGTGGCTAAAACTTCTAGTAATGTGTTGAATAGAGTATGAAAGCAGACATCCTTGCCTTGTTCCTAGTCTTAAAGCAAAAGCATCCAGTCTTTCACCACTATGATGTGACCTTTAGGGTTTCATAGATGCTCTTTATCAACTGAGGTAATTCCTTTCAATCCCTAATTTGCTGTGACTTTTATTACTAATGGGCTAATGTTAAAACTTTTATAATTTAGGAGAATGTATTTATTGCCTAGAGTAGGGAAGAAATTTTAAAATATGTCATAAAAAGTATAGAACATAAAGAAAGAATTTAATAGATTTGAGAATGCTGAAATTAAAAAAAAAATCTGTTCATTGAAACACCACAAAGTGAGAAATAAATAATGCCATAATATTTCAATTTATGTTCCAATGAAGAATTCATAAGCAGAATATATAAAGAACTCTTATGAATCAATAAGAAAAAGTAATTAAGCTAATAGAAAAACATGCAAATGAATTGAACAAGCATTTCACTGAAGAGGAAATATAAATTGCTATGGTAACCAGGAAAAATATGCTCAACTCATTGATAAGAAAATGCATGTTAGTGCTTCAAAAAGATATCATTTGGCAGTGATTAGACTGGCAAAACATAAAAACTGTGGTTATATATATACATATATGAATATAATAACAATAAAGTTTTGCTGAGGATGTAATGCAACTGAAAATGATATTCTCTATTGATGACAATGGTTAGTAAGCCATTTAGAAAAATTAATTTGCCATTACCTAACAAGTTGAAGATACATGCACCCTGTGTCTTAGCCATTTTAGCTAAGACATTCTCTAGGACATTTCTCAATGTCCTAGACAAATTGTTTCATCAAAAGATGGGTTCATAGCATCATTGCCTGTCATAGTAAAATAACTGGAAATAACACAAGAGTAGAATGGATTAATAAATTTATATATTTATATAATGACATACTTTACATTAATGGCCATAACTGGCCCATGCCTGCAAACTCCAAAATGGATGAATTGCACAAACAATATCAAGAAAAAAAAGCAATTTAGAGAAGAAATGCATACTCATGATTTTATTGCTATAAATGTTATAAATGGGTGAAAACAAGCACTAAATTGTTAGTTATATACACATATAGACTATAAGTATGAAAAAAAGGAAGTGATAAAAAATTCAGGGGAGCGATTATATGGGAATGGACAGGGAAGGGACTAGGGCAAACTTGGAGTGTTAAACCTTTTGATATATTCTATTTCTCAAGCTGAGTGTTGGATGCATGGGGGTTCATTTTATTAATACTCATTAAACTATGCATTGATATTATAATGCCTCTTTGAATGGTTAATATTTACATTTTTTTAATTAGAGAAAAGAGTGAAAAGACCATGTCATGTGAATTAGCAGCAGAATAAATTTAAGTTACAGCAATTGTTTAAAAAGAAATAAGAAACCCAAAAATGTAACATTTAAATCTGACCTATTTTATCTAAGTGAAGAGGTTACATGTCAATTTCTTCAAGAATTTATATGTTATTTTTTGCATTTTATGGTCCTAGTTTTCAGAAACAGTTGAATTAACTTTTAATGTATTAATTGTAAGTTACAACTTCAGTTATGTAACATTCCACATATCATTCCGTTTGTTTTCCTATTAAGCTAAAGACAACTAAATTGATAATACGAGCAATACAATAAATGCGATTACTCCAATGCTTTTTTGCTTTCAGAGATATTATTTCATATTTTAGAAATAGTTTTTTGAGTTTTCCCAATAAAGAAAAATACTATGATAATTTTCTTCAACCATGATAGATTCACTTTATGTGTATAAGGCATGTGCCTATTGTTTCTGTGAATTTGTAGGTCACTATTTGTGACTTTTCTCCACTGTAAGTGGCCATGATCCTTGCAGGGCCTCTCAGCATGGCCTCTGGCATGTCTTCATATGTGCACAACATCTAGAACATTTGGGATCACCTGGAAAATGCTTTAGGAAACTATGAGAATTGCACGGCAGCACCGGAACTTGATAACTAAGTTTATAAAAGTGAATATATTTTGGAAGTCCAGTAAAAAGAGTTTCGAGTCTAGAACACTCTAGGGATTTATTAAAAAGGTAAATAGAACACTCCCCAATCCCTCCCCACCACCATAAGATAATGAAACAAAAGGAGCCGCTTGCCACTTAATTCAATTTAATAAATAAATGAATGAATACATTTATTTCAATAAATTCAATAAAATATTATTGAGTATCTACCAGATAGTGCCAAATAATGTTCAAGTCACTGGGTATTAGCACAGAACTTAATAGATGTTATGTAACAGTAACAAGCCAGTGGACACTATTTAATTCAAAAGTCTCCCTTATAGAACTGTAAGCTTCCTGAGAACAAGGACCCTTGCTTGTTTTGTAACCCAGTTTTTCCTCAGCACTTAACAATGCCCGGCACTAGTAATAATTGATGATTATTGTTAATTGTTAATCATTACTGTTGTTGCATCTAACATGTTTCTTTGCATAAAAGAATGTGCCCCAAAGCCACACAACTGGAACTTGGTGGAGCCAGAGTTTGAACACTGTCTACAGATAGCGATGAAATCAGTTGCCATTCATTGTCAGTTTACTATGTACCAGGCACTGTGCTCAGTGCTTTGCACTCATCTTCTCACTTAACCCTTAAAAACTCCTGAGAAAGAGATAGTATTATTCTCCTTTTACTGATAAGGTTTCTGAGCCTCAGGTATTTAAGTGCCTTTCTCAAGGTCACCTGCTATGTCTGTCTCCTCCAAATCTGAGCCACGCTGGGCCCCAAATCTTTTTTCTTTTCACAGCCTTTTTATCTGTGGTAGCCAAAATATCCTTGGCTACCTACATGGGATCAGGTCAGTTTATTAACTAATTGGGCCACATGATGCTAAGCAGTCCATTTGGCTAATTTTTTTCCCTCAATGAATTGACTGATTTGTTTTACAAAATTGACCACATCAGCTAGTAATTTTAATGATAAATCAAATTATGCTTATTTATTTTTTTTCTTTCATGAATTCTCTGTCAGGAATGTAGCTAAAAGTTTAGGGTCAGCACACCTAAATTATCATCCAAACTCAGCCACTCATTTATTGTGAAATCCTGGGCAAATACTTGACCTCTTTTGGCTTCCATCTCTTAATCAGTAGACATGCAGATGATAGCAATTCCTATCTAGTTCAGTTAATGAGAGTATTAAATGAAGACAACTTTTTAGCCCCTAACTCAATGCCTGACCCTAAGAAGTTTTGTTGAGAAATAGCTGCTGTTATTTTGTTTATCATTGTAATTGTTAGCCTAAATGTTTTATTTCAATGTGATTTTGTTCTAAGACTTTTACTTGCCTCCTTGACCTACATCCTTCAGCTTCCTTCCAAGGAAGGCAGAGTTACTTATCCTTTATTATACTTTGCTCCTACATTATGGAGTTTAAACTGCGTATACAGATTGACTCAAGTCTCTTATTCCATATCCTTTCTTCTAATTATAGGCATTTTGAATGAAGTTCATTAATCTTTTTATCATCAACCCCTTCATATCATCTAGTACAGTGATTTCTAATCTTTTTGGCACCAGGGACTAATTCTCCTATGAGAATCTAATGACTGATAATCTGAGGTGGAGCTGAGGCAGTCATAGTGCTGGGGAGTGGCTGTAAATTCAGATGGAGCTTCACTCTGTGGCCTGCCGCTCATCCCCTGCTGTGTGGTCTGGTTCTTAACAGGCCAGGGACCATACCCATCCATGGCCTGGGGGTTGGGGACCTCTGATCTAGTATACAGGTGCTCTATGATGTTTCTTAAATTGAATTGAATAGGTCATGTCTCTGTTCACAGTGAATAGATAGATCAGTTCTCATTTGTGCCTCATTGTTAATGTTACTGATGGTATTCCATTGATTTTTGATGTGCTCTTTATATGTATCATTTGTATACATCATTTAATGCTGGCACTCTATCAATCTCTTTTCATTTGAATATACCTTGCTACTTCCACTCTTGACCCAGATCTCTTGCTTTCTGTAAAGATTTTTGCTGCCTATATAGGGGGTATCAATTTTTATTTTATTTTACATTTTTTTTTCTTGCTAGTGCTATATTAGAGACCTATTTTTCTGTCATTCCTGCCATAGGACTTTATAAAAAGACTTTCTTACTTTCACTTAAACTTTTATTTCTCACATCATTTTAAGGTATATATTTTACTCTTTCTCCCATCATTAATACATTACCATTTGACTCCATCATTAGGCTGTCAATCTATAAAACTCTTGAAGAAGAAAGAGCGGCCTTATTTTAAATAGGCCTAATACTTTGCTAAAGAGGTTGGTGCACTGTCTACAATTCTATTCTTGTCAGGAAAATGCTTTTAAAATTTCAAGGAGAAGAAATAAAATTTAGAAAAGCTATCGAACAAGGAAAGATACAGGGGGGATAAAATAAATAAAAGAAGGACAAAAATCCATTACAAAGTTCTAGAGAAGTTTCTTGCCACATTTCAGGATAACTAAATGTGTAATGAGAATATCCTGAATGAACAGACTGAGGTTCTAGGCACGAAACTATCCCTAAGGAAAAATGGTGGTTGAAGGTCCCTAAACCAAGGCCTCTATTCCATTGTTAGTGGTTGGAAAATGCAACACTGTTTAATTTGAATTTCTGAGTTAATAAAGATTGGGGTGTTGAGCCTGGATGAGATAAAGAAAAGGGAACATTTAGTAGCCATTCCCAAATGATGGTAAGTGGCAGTTCCTCCATTTCCAGTGAAATTAAGATGAGACAATACTCTTAAAGTGCATCAGGGAGAGATTTATGTTAAAAATAAGACAGACTGCTTGGGTTCTGAGGCCTCAGACATGTTACTAGGCAGAGCAGGACTCTCCATACAAAGAAGGCTGGAGGGTTTCCCAATCTTTCGAGTCATTAGTCAGGGTTTCCAGGGACAGCACTGCCACGGTCTCGATTGTTCTGTAAAGATAATCTAACCTGATTCACTAAGAAAGTCTATGAAATTTTATCAACTTCAAACTTTCCATAAAAAGGTGGTTGGCAACCAAGCAGGGGAATAAGTCAGTTCTTTCTGAAGATGGGAGCTCAGACTATCCTCATCTTCAACAAGTTAGATGCTGCAACAAATGAAAAACTGCAGTTAGCTTTCTTTGCCAGACATTGGAAGAATTCTTATTTCTGCTTAAAACAGAATGATTTTCAATGCAAAGGAATTGATACAGTTAGATAACAAAGTTTCATATTGGGAATCGCATAGATAAACAGCAACAGGGTAGGGACGAAGGAAGTAGAATCTTTAAGTTGCTTCCATGAAAACCTTCAATCAATTGTTAGCTTTTGTTTCACAAAACTTTGACATATGTCCCTTGACCTTTACCAACTACCCTTTCACGTTTCACACTTAACGTTTGCTACATGATTACAATTCAGTGCTAATTAATTTCAACACTATCAGTTAAGTTATATTTAGCTAAGAACATTCACTTTTGTCTTTTGTGAGTAGCACTGCAGTGTTATTATAAAGAGGTAGTCAGGAGGGCAACAGAGATAGGAGAAGAATGATTCAGTGTGCAGATAATTGTTTCAAGTGAAATTTAGCTCAGTATTTTTGTTCCTGTCCTCAGTAGAACTGAGATTTAGCACCTCGAGTTGGCATTTAGCCCCCACTCCCACATAGGAGGAGGCTGTGCTGGGCGGATGCTGAGAACGAGCCACACCAGAATTAAATTATAGCACAGTTCTAACACTGGCAAGAATTTTCTCTGGCCAGCTCTCGGATGCAAAGCTGGTGATTCCGAAAGAGAGGCAAGGCATCCCTAGAAAGGATCTCCATATGGTGTGGCATCACCCTCAATGAGGAGGGGTTAACATGGTTGTTTAAAGAGCATGTCACCCCAAAAGTGGTGACCATTCCCAAAGAAAACAATGGGGACCAGAACATTTAGCCATAGCAGAATTATAGCTCTAACCTTAAAATGTCACCCATTAAGTTGCCTTTTTGATAGTTTTTTCTATAATGGGACCAAAAAGCTCACTGGAAATGAATAAAGCCCAAGACATTGACCTCTTCCTCTGAGTCTTCCAGGTGAGAAAACATTTTTATTAGTTATTTATTCAATGCTCTTTTGTTCTGTGAAAAGATTGTCTAAGAATATGTTTATGCAAATTTTTCTTTCACCTAAAGTTCAGAATACTATAGAACCATTACAAGTTGCCATTTTTTGGGATATTAACATGAAATTGTGGTCCATCAGTTCACTATGCCACTGAAATACTTGTCCTTTAGATCCATGTACAGAACAGGAAGAGAAAAGCTCTCTATTTGGTAAACAGTGCAGGTAAAACACAATTCATATGTAAGCCACCTATACATGTCTCACTAAAGATATAATAATAGTGATAGTAAATTGATTTTGGAGGGTTCTTTGAGGTAGTATACTTAGGTAGCCTCCAGTCATTAAAAAACAAACAAACAAACAAACAAACAAAAGAAAGAAAGAAAATGAAACAACTTTATAGCATTTTCATTTGTGGGATTATAGAACATTTTGCCTCCAGTAATACAATTTTTAAGTCTAGAATCTGATTCCATGCCCTCATCTCATCCTCTACGTAGAGTTGGAGGACACTTGATCCCGGACAGATTTTTTGTTTTCTTGTTCATCTCACCGGAAAAACTATAGCCTCTATATGCCAAGAATTTGAATAGTTCTGGTTCATTTTCTTAGTTGTCTCCTCCCATCCCTGCCCTCCCCCCACTGACTGCAGAATAGTGGAATCCTAGTTATGAAACCTAGTCTTCTGATTAAAGTCTTTCTACCTCTGAAAACATCTCTGGTTTCAATCTTCTGCTCAAGCCTCTGACCTGGGTCTACTTTGGGCTCCCTGTTGACTGGCTCTGCTCATTGCTTGTCACAACACTGTGGAATCTGTCCACTTCCAGAAGTCACTGGGCCTTTTGAATACTCCGATTCGCCTCTCAAACTGGACTGATTTCCCACACCTTCCATAGAATAAATTGCCAGGAACAATTGTGCCACCCCAAAGGGCTCCTCTGTTCCAGGTCTGGTTCTTCCCATCCTGTCCTACAGTTGACCTTGGACAAATCCTGCTATGAGGTATGGCAGGAAGATGTTGAGCTTTAAAATTTAGAGGATCATAACATAGATAAAGGGCACAAATCAATCCTATATTTAGAGCAAATAACATTTTTAAAAGCTGGAAGACTTTGTGAAAATGTAGTTTGCTAGTCCTAGTCCTTAAGCCTATATATATTTTGCTTCATTTGGTGTAATATAAAATGGAAACATTATTTTTAATCTCAAATATTTACTTTCAAATGAAAATTTTAAGCATCTCTGTGTTTTCCAATATCTTTCTTCACTTGGCTAAATAGCTGGCTTTCCATATACCTTGAGACTGAAAATAATTTCATTTTGTAATTTGTTTTTCTCTCTGTTTTTACATTTTAAGGTGTTACACAATGACCTCATTATGGAAATGAAACATCCAACTCTGGGGAAGATATCAGTTCCAGGTTTGAACATTTTTATTTTTCTTAACACTTTTCTTAATTAATTGTTCCCTATGTTGATCACTACAGGTAGCTGATGAGCCCCCAAACAACTTGTCAAAACATCCAAACTTTTTATTTTGGAGAAAAGTTAGAATCACACCCACAAAAATGCATGCTAAAGCTATGAAATTGTATTTTTGTTCTAACAAATGTCTGACTGGCTTGGTGACAATGAAATGCTAGTAATACCTAACTCTATTTTGTATAACCACATACTCACAAAAGTACATTATGTAATTGCCAACAAATAGATAATGGCAAATATTATGAAATTTTATAATAAATTTTTGCCAACAAATAGATAATGGCAAATATTATGAAATCTCATATGTGGTTCATATGAGAATGAGAGAGGAAGCCAGGCTCAATAGTGGTGGTGTCCAGTGAAGGCTACTGACTGCTTAAGCCAGGACATTTTCTTTCTGAACTATGGATGGCTTAAGGTATTGATCTTACTTTTGTAGATCAAGAAAGTAAATACTTTCAGTAAATTTGGAATATTCTTGTAATTTAACTCATACTAAACAAGCTCACCAAAGACATTTTGGCCTACGCCAAAATACCAACTTTTTATTTCTGGGGAGATTTCTCTTTTATTGTAGCTAGAAGTCTCATGCCTAATCTCTGAGTGTTGAAACTGAAGTGAGAGCTTATGATCAGCCTGTTACTACCCACAGATGTCACTTCTCTAGTGATCATAATATGACCATCTCTCAGATCTGTTGTCCCTACTCTGGACATTGCTGGAAAAACACTCCACATTCTTCTTCATCGTGTCCAGACTATATACCAACCATATACTTATTTATTTATTTTTCTTTTCTACTGACAGAGGATAATGAAATTAGCTAGGATATAACTTTGGTCATTGTTTTCCTGGCCGCCTTGCTTGAAATTTGGGTATTTCCCAAACTCCTCAGTCACTACAGTCAAATGACATAGAACATTTACTTCTACAAGTTTTGGGTCTCGTTTTTTTGAATAATTGCATTGTCAATTTCATTCTAGGTATAATCTAATTCTAAGATTTGGGATGAGCTTGATAATAATGTCCCAGAACAGATTGAATAATGGTCATTGGTATGTAAAAAAAGTGAGAAGGAGTTATGATGAAAAAATCAAGTTGAAATAGAAATTTCAATGCATAGGAGTGTAAGGAACATCATACATGAATTAAGGAAGGTAACTAGGAGAGAGAGCAGGCATAACATGTCAGAGATTGAGATCACATGTTAATATGGAAATGCTATGTCATTTAAAGTGGTGAAAAAAACATACTGATAAAAGTTAAGAAAATAATAATTCAGTCATATGACTGAGCATATACTATGTGCCAGGCAATGCTTTGGGACCTGGGAATACAAAAATAAACCATACAACTTGGCCCCTGGCCACATAGAGCTCATACTCAATGGAAAGTCAGATAATAAAAGCAACTAACAAATGTTCCCATAACTATAAGTCATGATAAGTGCAAAGAGGGGAATGAAGAGTGTACTTTCATAAAGAATAATGGGGACAGAGTTACCTATGTTATTTAATTGATCAGAGAAAGCCTCTCTGAGAGGATGACTTACAAACTGAAAATTGAAAAATAAAAAGAAGTCGCCCTTTGAAAAGTGTGGGAAGAGCATTTCAATCAGAGGGACCAGCATGTGAAAAGACCCTGAGGTGGGAAAGAGCTAGGTGCATTTTAAGACATTCTGAAAGGAGAAGAAAGAGGAGTAGGAAATGAGATTGAAGAGAGAAGCAGAGACTTGAGGGCCCACTAAATTTGGTTTTACTCATTTTAATCAGGGGAGTGAAATGACACAATGTATAGCATGTAGCAGGGAGCCAAGTTATGAAGTTATTATAAGCATCCAGGTGATGATGTCTTAAATTAGGGTAATGGTAATAGCAGTAAAAAGAAGTGTGTGGTCAAAATATAATCAGTGCTTTTAGTATACAAAGACTTTTTTCTTTTCTCTAAAATTATTGCTTTATTTACTGGTATGATTTATTTATTTTTAAATTAATTTTTTTATTAATTTTTTTATTTTAACTAAATATATTGGGGTGACATTGGTTTATAAAATTATATAGGTTTCAAATGTACAAGTCTATAATACATCATCTGTATATTGCATTGCATTCACCACCTGAAATCAAATCTCCTTCCATCATCATATATTTGACCCTCTTTACCCTTATTTATCCACCCCACCACCTCTGGTAACCACTAAACTGTTTTCCGGGTCTATGAATTTTTTTTTCATTTGTCTTGTTTATTTGTTGTTTTCAGTTTTACATCCCACATATGAGTGAAATCACATGGTTCTTGACTTCTTCTGTCTGACTTATTTTGCTTAGCATGATTATCTCAAGATAATTGTGACATCATGGCAGTATTTCATCTTTTCTTATGGCTGAGTAATATTCCATTGTATATGAGTACCACATCTTCTTTACTCAATCATCTATCACAGGACACTTTAGTTGTTTCTATGTCTTGGCCACTAAAAAAAAAAAAAAAAAAAAAAAAAGGGTCAAAGAAGACATAAAAGGAGAGATCAAAAGATAACAGAAACAAATGAGGATGAAAATAAAACCTATCAAAACCTTTTGGATACAGCAAAACTGGTAATAAGAGGAAAGTTTATATCATTACAGGCCTATTTCAAGGAATAAGAAAAATCCCAGATAAACAACCTAACACTACATCTTAAAGAACTAGAAGAATAAACGAAGCCCAAAATCAGTAGAAAGAAGAAAATATACAAATTAAAGTAGAATTAAATGAAATTGAGAACAAAAAGACAATAGAAAAAAATGAATGCAACAAAGATCTAGCTGGTTCTTTGAAAAGGTCAGTAAAATTGACAAAACCCTGGCTAGACTCACTAATTAAAAAAAGAAAGAAGACACAAATCAACAAAATCATAAATGAAAGTGGAGAAGTTATAGCTGATACCACAGAAATAAATACAAAGGATCATACAAAAATACTATGAAAAAATATATGCCAAAAAATTTAATAACCTAGAAGAAATGGACAAGTTCTTAGAAATATACAACCTTTTTAGACTGAATCATGAAGAACTGGAAAACCTAAGTAGACCAATCAACAGTAAGGAAATTGAAACAATCATCAAAAACTTCCCAAAAAGTAAAAGTCCAGGACCAGATGGCTTCACTAGTGAATTCTACCAAACATTCAAAGATGATTTAATACCTGAAAAGAGTATAAAAACTATTTCATCTGATATTTTTTAAATTAAATTTATTGGGGTGACATTGGTTAATAAAATCATATAGATTTCAAGTGTACCAGTCAATACATTATCTGTATAGTGCATTATGTGTTCACCATCCAAAGTTAAATCTCCTTCTGTCACCATATATTTGACCTCCTTTACTCTTATCAACCTCCTCTCCAAACCCCCTTCCCTCTGGTAACCATTAAACTGTTGTCTGTGTCCATGAGTATCTATTTGTTTGTCATGTTTATTTGTTGCTTTCAGTTTCATATCCCACATGAGTGAAATCATACGGTTCTCATTTTTTTCTGTCTGATTTATTTTGCTTAGCATGATAATTTCAAGATCCATTTGTATTTTCTCAAATAGCAGTATTTCATCTTTTCTTATGGCTGAAAAATATTTCAGTGGTTTTCGACTTTAATTTTTAAACAGTGTAACTGATTTTCCAAACAAAGTCTCAATATCTAAAACAGATCAAAACAGAGTTTTATTGATTGATAGGTTAGCACTCCAACTGTTTAGCTTTCTTTCCCTGCTTCCATCATGCTATGGTTCTCCAATATCTCCTTAGAACCATGGGCCCTAAAGAACAATTCAAAGCCACTGATCTAATTTAATTCCACAGTTTTACAGATGAGGTCATGCAATCATTGATATTCTCAACGCATTAGAGGAAAGGGTAAACTTATGAAAGTTAACACAATTATTAACATGGTAGTAAAAAAAAAAAAAAAAAGAAAGAAAGAAAAAGACAGTTACCAACCTAGAATTCATTTGGATGTAATACTCTCAGTCAATCAGTTGCAAATTTGATAACTTTTCTCATAAATGAATGAACAATTGGTCTCAGGAAGAAGGAAATATTTTTCAGATTCCTAAAAGAGAAAGCATATCCCTTTTGCTCAATTTAATTTATATCTGTTAATAATGTCAAAATAATGCTGTGTAACAAATAACCCAATATCTCAGTGACATTCAATCATAAGCATTTATTTATTCCATGGATGTGGATCCAAGTAGAGGGCGGCTAATCTGGGCTGAGCTTGCCTGGGTGGCTTTGTTTATAGGTACTAGTTTGGCATCTAGTGAGGCTTAGCTCCTCACTATGAAGTAGGCTCAGTTCTGCTCCATGTGTCTCTCATGTTTTCTTCTCATGACAATGGCAGGAGAGCAAGGAGCCAAACAGAAACCACAATGGCACTTAAGACCTTCTGCAGAACTAGCAGAAACTTCTGCTCACATTTTATTGGCCAAAGCAAGTTTTAAACTGTATCCCAAGAAGTGGGGAAATATATCTTTCTTTTTAAATGAAACTGCAAAGTTACATGGCAAAGGTATGGGCATAGGGAGGGGCAAATAACTGGGGCCAAAAATTTAACTTACCACAATAAAATTCTTAGATATACAGCAATCTCTTTTATCTTGGTGCTGGTGCACTAGAGGAGATGAGAAAGGGCTCAAATGTAGAAAGTGAGAGGAGGCAGTCTCACAGTTATGCTGGAGAAGTAGCCAGAGGCCAGAAGAATAAGACCTAAAACAGAAGTAATGACTAAGTTAAAAAAATCACAATTTAAGGGAGATCTATGCTGATGTCTCTGAGATCTTTACTACGTAGAGGTGAAAGTGGCACTTGGAAAAGAAGTTGGTTGGAACCTCAAACCCAGTTGGACAGATGTTCTCATTGATTATTTTTTAGAGGTAATTTCTAAAAGGCTTCTAAGTTGGCTGAAGAGTTTTGTAAAACTCATAATGTTCTGAATTTTAAGCTGAAATTGATAAAAACTGATCTTTGTTAATTACTAAAATGAAAAGATTCATTAGAATTTATATCACATTTCTTCAACAAGAGATTGGCCATTATTTAAACATTACTTTATTTGTGACTTTACCGGAAAGATCTTACATTCGTAAATACACTCCAAAGAACTACCAGTTTCCATTGAGCCATTTGCCATTTGCACCTTCTTATAATACTGCTGGCCACTGGTCTTTTAGACAGAGTAGAACATGCTGTTCTTCCATACACTGTGTAAGTACCAAAACAGCTTTGGTGCCGAGTTTCAAACTTTAAATGATATTATTGAAATAGAATTTGCAGTGTAACTAAAGTTTCTTCCTATAACCTTTTTCAGAAGCTTCCCTGCATATGTGCATTGTGGTTATTAAATAACAACAGCACTTCTGGGAAGTATTGTAGTGATGAGTGTGTCAGTACGGTGAAAGAGAAAACAGTCTTCTATGCATACAAAATGATTTAAATTGAATTACCCTCGCCTGCTGGTCCTCTGATCTGAGTTTTTCAGAAAGGAGCTCCAAGTTATTTTAAGTAAAACATTTTTAAGTCTATTCCCATAGGATTTTAGTGTCCATATTTGGAACCTTTAATAAATTTTACCTAGTGAGTTTTGGATGCAAGAATAGTCACCACTATGAATTAATGAGGCTCAAACCAAATTATTATAATATCAATATTTGGATTTTATAGTGAATTTTTTAAAAAGTTGATTGATTTTTATTTGGTTATATCATATTTTATTTCTGAATATTTTGCAACTTTATAAAAATGATTATCTAAAACATCTTTCTTTTGTAAGTTTCTGAAGGGCAAAGATGGTGTCATTTTAAATCTAACCAGTGTCCTCTATGCCAACTAAGTACTTAATAAATATTTTCTGGATGATGATTAAAATTTTTAAAAAACTGTTAGATGAAAAGTAATTAAAAATATGATTTGTGACCATTTTAAGTGATACAATTTTTTTTTTTTTATGAAAATACTGGCTACTTGTGGAATCTATCTGAAAGAGACTTATTTTACTTCTTTAGTTTGTTTCCGGTTTGAAGTAAATAAATGAAGTTACCACCAAGCCTCGTGCATGGTTACAAATCTTCCTCTTCTAGGCTACACAAGACTTCACCTTGCCCTATTACTTTTTTTTTTTTTCTTCCCTGTAGTTAGAAAATTAAGTAGTGTTTTTGAAATCACATTTCCTCAAAATGCAGTTAAATTTCAGTAACGGATAACAGCAATAGGGAAAGTTGTCATAAATCTCACTGGGGAAAAAGAAAAATTAAGAGGAACAAAAGTTTCAGCTTATATTTCTCCATAAAGTTTAAGTATGTTAGTCCTCAGAAGGAATTCTAAATAAAACCAATCTGAGAGTAAAAGGTGGGATAAATTATTTCTTTTAGGTAGAAAAAATTTCAGATGACAAAGGAAGAGTGTAAAGTTTTCATGTTGTGTTTGCCTATAATCTGTCTTACAGAAAGAGTATACCCCTTTAGGGAGCAGGTTAAACTGTAAAAAGAGGAAAAAGATGAAAAGAAGTTTCTACAGTGTCAACTGAATGAGAGAAAGCTGGCAGGGAAGTGAATTTTCAAATAAAGTAGTCATGGTACTTCCCAATGTCCTCAATTATTTTTAACTTTATTAAACCCTTAACCCATGACAATGTACTGAGAGTTATATAAATCAGTGTATTCTCATATGATTTGACATTGAGTGCCTGTAGCCTTCTCTGGAAGTCCTGTTATATAGTGAGGTGGGATGGTAGACATTGTTGCCTTTCAGTGAGAAATGAATAGTGATTTCCCTTTCTAGGAGAGCTGGGAGGAAACAAGAAGAGTGAATCACATCCCCAGGAATGTCTTTCCATCAGGAACCAGAGAAGCCAAGCCCTAAGAGCCAAGTTATTGTCACTTACATAACTTAGGGACCTCCATCAACTATGCTTACCTGTGCCATGAGGAAGACATAACTTTGTTAGACCTGGGTTTTCATGCTCAAGGAATTTATGTTTGTATTAGTTGGGACTGGGAACGTGGCCAAGAACTCAGTTGTTCCTCTTCAACATGTCCTCATCAATCTAGACTCTAAGATAAGTCAACCTGTCTAAGAGACAAGAACCTCTTATGGCAAGTCAGTCTTAAGTTATCAGTGAAGTTCTGGGTCACAGAGTAAGTTTTCATTCACTAAGAATGAAAGTGACATTTAAGCTAAAGAATTTTCCTGGGTGAATATCTAATTGTACTTATACATTGTTTTCTCAAGTCTCACTATATTGAATGATCCTTGAGATTAGAGGTGTGTTTGAGATCCTCTGAATAGACCATTGAATGTTGAACCAAATCCAGAAATCAAAATGAGATAAAAACAAAAAAGAGAAGCCACAGGAACAGTGGAAGCCTCAATGACAGTAAAGTATTTTTTGTTATTTATTTTGGAAGATAAATCAAAAAATTTCTGGAATCAATTCTTGAGTTCTTGTATTTGCTGCAGCCAACTTTCATTGGATACCCAAAGAAGTCTCTTTCTGGATCAAACTTAGTGCTGACTTTACAATAAATCTTTAGAAATTAATTAACTAGATGTAATTAGGCAAGTAGACTGGCTGAAGATATAAAATCAGATTTCATGTAATAGCTAAATATAAAAAAACTTAAATGATCTTCTAGTTTGGACTTTCATCTTATGGAGTTTACTTGGATAATCAAGAAGAGACGTCCTTGTCTCCAAGTGGGCTTCAGCCTAGAGTGTGTTGCTCGACTTCATTACTGGATTTATTCATGGCTGGAGGAGGGGGTCATTTTATTCCTTTCTGAAATGGGGATGACTTGGCTTTCCTCCAGTATAATCAGGTAGGGACCTTTTGGTCCATGAAAATATATGGCAATTGGGCTGAATGCCAATAGAAAATTTTTTAAAAATATAAATCCTTAAGACATCAAGATATATTTTTGTTAAGAAAACTTAGCCAGAAAAAAACATCAATAGAGTAACTCATCTTCTTATTTAAAGGGATTATAGTTTAATTTTGACTAGGCACACAGTGTTATGTTAATAAGTGTTGGTGGAGGTAAAGAAATAGTAGTTAAAGGTTTAAATAAGAACCTCCAGATATCTTAACATAATCAATGGGTCAAATATCCCATTTATCACATCACCATCAGACCTTAAGGATTTATTTAACAATGAGCTGGTCTGTGGGGCTCATTTCTTATCTTCTTCTCTGCAGAACCAAATGCTGTCTTATGTGTCAGTTCTGTATCAGCCTTTATGGAACCACATCTCCATGTTGTCATATTTTTATCTGGTATGGTATGAGCAGTCAGTGTATTTCTGGGCTCATCTTCTGAGTAATATTCGGATACTACACAGAGGGGAAGGGATGAGGGACCTTGAAAAGCTTCCCAAACTTGTCCTTGATTGGGACATCATTTACGTCACAGGAGCCATGCGACTCATAGACTGAGTGTCTCAATCTAATCTATTCAAAACTCTGTGTCTGTTGAAAGTATTCCTATGAACCCTCTACTTCAGGTTGCTGTAAGAAGCCATACGCTTTTCAAAAAGATAAGCAAAAACCCAATTTTAATTAAATGAGAAAACAATTTAATAAAAGACATTTAGGGAATTTGAGAATAGTGTGTGGTGAAATAAAAGTGCTAAAAAGATACTGTAGCCATGAAAAGCTAGAGAAGCACTACCCCACTTAGACTGAAAGAGTATCCTCAATACAGTTTACCTCTGATAAACTTGTCAAAGACAATGTTTTCTTTTTGTTGCTGGGACTCCAGATTGGTGTGTGACCTTAAATAACTCATTTCACCTTTTAGTGCCTTGTATTCTTGCTTTAATAGGATCAGTCTTTTCATTCTTTCCATTTAAAGGACAAATGCAACTCACCATCCTGAATATAAATATATATTGTGAATAGGTTTTAATGGCATCATTGCCAAGGAACATTCAAATTTGAAATGAGGGATTGTAAGTGAATGTCCGTTGAGAACTTTTCTATATGGGTTGTATATGTGAGCACTTTATTATACACAATTTGTTTAATCTTCAGAACAATTCAGTAAACCATGCGTTTTTGTGTCCAATCTGCCAATAAGAAAATTGAGACTTGCTGAGTGTTGCAGCACTAAACCCAGGTTTGGCTATCCCTGAAATCTGTCTTCTTTTCCCTCTTTAATACTCTCTCTTAAAGTTGAGCCAAAAGGGAAAGTTGAGCCAACTCTTGAGTTTTTAACCTTACAACTTTAGTCTCTAATTTAAAGGTTGCTTAATGCAGCTTAAATATTTCGTTTACAGATAAGCTTGGAAATTTATTTAAAAGATGTTTAAATTTCAAGAATTTGAACTTAGATTGAGCCTTCCTCCTTTGTGGATGAAGTTTGTTTGTTTGTTTGTTTACAAAGTCTATAACTGTGTTTCTATGAAAAAGAAAGTCCATAGAAAATGCTTTGTTAGGCCATTTTGATATTCTCAAGAGAATATAAGTGTAAATGTACCAAAACATGTGGATTACATTTCCCTCAAGTTGTGCTGTTTTCACACATTAACAGAAAAGCAGTTTGAAAGAGGGAATAAAGAGAAATGTTTGGAAATATATGCAAATTTTAATCATCAAAAGACCCAAGATGTTAAGCTGCCACTTTGACTCCCAGATTTCTCATCTTTCCAGTCACCTACCCATGGCTCCAGGGACTGTGTAGGCAAATTTCCTCTTGCTTACAGAAGGCTGGTTTTGTCTTAAAGTTAGAGCCATATTTTCTTTGAGCAACATTAATTGAACTGCAAACAATGTTGTGTTGGTATAAGAAAGTTAAGATGAGTGGTTGATACTATGGCCAAAGCAAGAATTAAAAATTAATTAGTGAAATTCTGTAAGATTCCACTTATATGAGATAACTGAGTAGTCAAATTCATAGAGACAGAAAGTAGAAGGTTGGTTTCCAGGGGCTGAGGGATGGTTAGGAAAGGGGAGTTACTGTTTAACGGGTACAGAGTTTCAGTTGGGGAAGATGAAAATTCCGGAGACGATCATGGTGATAATTACACAACAGTATGAATGTATTTAATGCCACTGAACTGTATACTTAAAAAAGTTAAAATGATAATTTTTGTCATTTTATGTATGTATTTTACCACAATAAAAATATGACTACTAAGAATAAATAAACTAAGTTCTATGTTGTTTTCCTGTGTACGTGTGGTATGTATGTGTGGCATGCATACAAAACACAGTAGAATGTGAATACAGTTCGGGAGACCTGGGTGCAAAACCTGGCTCTTCAATATATAGTTGGAAATAATAGACAGCTAGCTGTTTTAACTGTCATAGGAAGAGCAAACACGTACCTCACTGTGACATAATAATTAAATAATATATGCCAAATGCTCAGCATATGGAAGGAGTTAAGTGGAAGCATATTATAGGTAATTAATAAACTGTTAACAGTATCTATAGTATCTAGAGCAGCAACAACTCTGGGGAAAATAAAACTAGTCACATTATTAGTTATTTTTCAAACATTAAGAATTAAATAATCCTGCATATTTCTCTAAGAAATGCAGTCAAATAAATAATTCTTTATCTATTGTCTACTCTGTGCCAGTATAGGCTGACTAGTGGCTCAGTCTAATGGGCATTTGGTAGTGAAAAATCAAATCAAATGCAGTTGGGACAGGGAAATCCTGGGAATGGCACTGCCAGATGTGTGCATTAGGCAAAACTAGTCCCTTTAACCATCTTCCAACTAGAAGCTCTTAGATAAGTATGTTGTGCATAAAGTCAATGGAGATCATGCAGTGTGAAAGCAATCCTCAAAATCAGCATTTTTCTGGCATAATGCAGGTGAAAATAACAATTCGAAGCTCACAGGTGAGAATGTAGCAGCTTGTTTAGGAGAAACTAGAATGGCCATGATACAGTTCAGCATTTCCAAAATATATCCTGTAAACGCTACAGTTTCTCGAAGCCCTAATAGTTGTCCCACCAGGAAATGACCCTGTTGTCAAACAACTTTTAGAAACCTGCGTTAAACAAAGGTTAACAAACTTTCTTTACCTTGACATTTCCGAGAAGAGAACCATTACATTCTGAGATACGTTTGTGTCTCTAAGGAGATAGTGAATATCGTGTTTTTTGCTATTTGACAGTGGAGCCTTTTTTTTCTCCAGAGCTCTTTTTAAGATCCCATGGAAAAACAGTTTTTGAGTTACCTCTCTGGAAACATGTGTCCCTTGGAGCCTCAGGTGACAAGTTGTAATGGTCATTTACTGGAGAAATTGGCTAGTTTACACTAACAAAGGTAGGTGAAGCCAAATAAGAAAACTGACCATCTTGCTAAGGTTAGAATTTTCTCTTGTTTCTTAGCTCAAAGGATCAAGGGTCCTGAGGCGTATTAGAGGTTTATTTGTTTGTTTGTTTGTTTGTTTGCTATGGAGGTTGAACACCCATGAACCCTGGGCAGGAGAGGGTCAGTCAGGAGCACAACCATGGGGTGTCTGGGTGGCTGAAGGGCCGCAGTAGTTTGCGGTGGGGGGAGGTGTACTTTCACTCCAAGCTGTCTCAGCACCCCGCCGCCCCCTCGCCCCCATGACAGCCTCATCCAACAATGAAAGGCATTAATGAAGGAAATAGATTGAGGGCAACACCAAGTGCAGATCAGGAATAGCTCACATGGTGATGCTCTTGCACTAGAAGCAGAAACTCATGGGATCTAAAGAAATCTCTTATGAAGAAAACACTTTTTCTTCATTGAGCCTCACTAAAGCTGAATTAGGAAAATTCTGCACAATTGTTCATACTCTAGTTTAGAAAATGGAGTTGATTAAGTGGAAGGAAATTTTTTAAATGTGACAAAGTTGATGAAGTGATTAAGGGGTAGGATTTAAGTAGCAAGATGTGGAGAATTTAAGATGTATGACTGAGTAGCAATGACAGTGAGGTATATAGTAACTGCTTATAAATACCCAATTAATTGCCTAATGTGGCAAATGAAAAAAAAAAAAGGCTTTAAACTCTGAAAGGGAAACTTGAAGTCCATTAGGGAAATAGTATTTACCAGCAATGGCGATTTGATTGCCATTGCCATGGGAAGTCAGCTGACTTATTTAGATAAACATTCAGGATGATATTTTTCTGTTTTAAAATATTCTGGTACCAACAATATTTTTTTCTTTTAAAATGCTGCATAAATTTTTATGTTTCATAGGAGCAGGTGAAGAATAGAGAAAAATGTTTAATTTGCTATAGGGTATTGTGAACTGGTGACAACACGTAGGATTACTTTAAGCCTGCACACATTTTCTCTTAAGCTGAATCATAGTAATATGCATAAAAATTATAGAAAATCTATGCATTATGTTACACTGTGTGAAGATACATCTTGTAATGTAAAGCATAATAAGGATAGTTACTACAGGAAGCACTTGATAAAACTAGCTAACCCTTGGTGAATATGGTTATGCATAAGGTACAGCATGTATGTAATCATTAATCATATTGACACTCTGAGGAAGACACTAGTATTCTCATTTTATAGATGAGCAAACTGAGTCTCAGAAAAATTAAATAAACTGACCAAGTTCACACAACTAGTAAACTGAAGAGCCAGAATTTGCATTCAATTCTGAGCTGGTCAAAAATTCATGCCCTTTTTTTGTAATGCTATACTGACTCCTGAAGGCATTTTTCATCTTTATAAACTTTATATCAATGGCTTAGTATATATGAAGCACTCCTGAGAGTGTGTTTGAGAGTGGGTGGTTACTAAGAGTGCTACCCACACTACCCTAGATAATACCATGGCGCAGCTTGAACAAACAGCTTGTCCAGAGTTGTTCATGGAATGAACTAGGCAAGGCTAGAAGAAAGGGGATTTGGATCTAGCTCTCTGAGCATTCAGAACTGGTGTATGGAGGAGCCCTGTCAGATCTCAAAAACAGCATCCAGATTTGATTATAACTTCTCTTTGTGGTCTTTGAAGCTTTTTGTTATTTCTTTCCTTGCATCATGGAGTTCAGATCTATTTCCACATAAACAGAAATGATTCCTCCTTTCTGAGCACTTCATTGTTGGTGGCATTGTGGAATGTCCCAGGAAGAAGGGAATGGGGCCAATTTGAAAATAGAAATTCCTCTTCAGCGTACATGTTTATATGAAAATGCCAAAGCCACCGCTGTTACAATAGCAAACCTCAGTAAAGCCCTCTTTCCCAACTGTCCTACAGCATACATACAGCAGGGGGAGATAATTACAGTAGAGGAGCTTAGAAGATGAAAAAAAGTTACTCCAAGTTTCATCCTGCATTCATGAGTTTTAAAGGAAATTTAGGAAATCTGCACTTTGGTACACTTTTTATTTCAGTAAAAAGGTTCTAAAGTATAAACATGAAGGTGACAACTCAAATGCTAATCATTCTCTTAAAGAACTGACCTCAACTTACTACTGAGCTATTTCCTTGAATAGAGAGAAAGTAGATTGAAAAAAAATTAATTTTACATTCCAATTTATAAGACATTTGAGACCAACAGCCCATCAACGTTACGGTTACCTCATTCGCCTTTTTTAGTCATCAGGACTGACTGCTTATGTCTTTTACATTCATGGAACGCATTTCAAATCTAAGGAATTCAGTTTCATAGCAGGTTTTTAGCAGAGACGATATATATCATCTTGTTTGGCTATCTTTATAATGCTTTCTTCTTTTCAAAAAAAAGATATATATATATATATATATATATATATATATATATATATATATATATATATATATGGTACATTAGGACTGATGGATAAAACAGATCTGACAGGAAGGTTAAGAAAATAAGTTATTTAAACAATTCTTCTGGAATCATTCAAGAGACTAGGGTGGAGTGGACTCTAAAAACAAAATAACATAATTCTGAAGGTTATATTTTTAAGTGAAGCTTAATTGGAGCAGTTTTACGGTATTGAACTGATTAAGGCATCTTTCCTGTCGACATTTCCATAAGAAGTAACTCCAGTCATATTTCTTCCCTCTGCCACCCGGGGTCCAAGGTGAGCTGTCAATTTCTTGGACATGAGCAGTATTATAGCTGGGACATACACCCACCTCTCTAAATTGCACCACAGATTGGGGTACCATGCTTTTGGGGGGTAAATAAATTCTCACTGGTGGTGCTGGAGGCTCATCTTTCTCTATTATTCCAATTTTAGGGTTCTTTGTGTTTATGGTAGCTTAAGTTATAATCAGAACGGCACCATAGTGTTAGTTTCCTTGACAGGGTATAACAATAAGGTCCATAAATCCACAGAAAGTATAAATGACAGCTTACTCCATATTTGGCATTTTAGATCCAACAATGGTTTTTATTAATTGCCTTCCCATCATTTGCAGTGAAGTACAGACAATTTTTTTTCTGGTCTATGTTTTCTACACCTTTAATTGTTAAAATTTCCAGTAAGAACCAACCCCCTCCAAACAAACAAACAAACAAACAAACAAACAAACAAAAAAACCCCTGTCATTTAAGCACATTTGGTCTTCAATCAAGTTAAAACTATAGAAAACTCAAAACCAAAGGCTGCCATTCAGATTGAAATACCACAATGTTTTCTGTGGGAATGAATTCTTTTCATTAAAAAACAAAAACAAACTACTAGAAGATGCTTCTTAGACTCTTTTCATTAAGTCATCTCCCTAACTCCCTGCCTGTGATCCAGAGTCTAATACAAATACTTTTGGGGACATGTCGTTTTTAAAATGAAAATAAACATATGCTTCCCCTGAAATAAAAAGAAGTAATCAACTAATTTTTAGGCCTTCCCATCATCTATTTGAATATTTGAGACGAAAGAAAAATTATCTATTTTGAATCAGAGGTTTCTAAACCAATATAAAAAGCAAATGTACGTCCTCTTTATCACTTGTTTCCTTTGTCTTTACTTAAAAGGATGTAGGAGGTAATATTAAAGAACACTATAGGCAGACAAATAAAGGGGGAAAAAACAGAATTCATGAGTAGAAAAATAGAGAGACTATTCATATTTGAACAGTTTTTGAAATGGTCTAAATCTTCCATTCCAGTCAACCAGTGCACCTTCTCCTATGCACAGGGAACTCCTTGGACAACGCTCCTCTTCCTGTGCTTTTCTTGAGTATCAAGCATCACCTTCTAAGTTTTCAGCCATGTATTTTCTTTGGACTGCTCTTCTTTACCCTTATTAAATACTTCATGTATCCAAAAGAAAATGTCAACATTTAACCTTTTGTGCAAAGTGGGAAAAGGAAAAAGTTTATTTCAGTGCTCTTTTTTTCAACACAATGGAATTATGCTATAATTTTTTATTTTTGCATTCCAATATAATATGGTTGAAACAATTAACCCCTCCCCCCCAAAAAAAGTGCTGAAAAAGCAATACATAACATTCATAACAAATACTCGTGCCAGTCCTGATATTAGAATAAAATTCAACTTTATATTTTTATGTGTGGATATTATGCCTGTTGGTTTTCCTCTCCGAAATTTAAATTCTTGCAAATTCCAATGTCAATTTATTTTTGTTTTCTAATAAAAATATAAATATCAATATGTTAGTGAGAATTAAGGCTTTGAAATAAACATTTTTCCCTACAATACTCTATTAGGGTAAATATAAAGAACTGCTGGATAATTTGAAAATTTGTCAGTTTTAGAGTTTAGCAGATGCACATATTTTTAATATAAGCAGCTAAATTCTATTCTTCTGGCCTCTATATGCAATTTGAAGTGTATGTGTATTTGTGTGACATATTTTAAAATGTCATGTCAAATATTTTAAGTGTTATATAAATGTCAGTTTTTGTTACTATATATGTGGTATCTACTATTTTGTGCTGTGGGAAATTTAGTGATGTTGTATGGAGATGATGGATTAGAGGTAGTAATGTAGGCATGAAAATTGGAATTTATGAGAAAGGAAACCTTATTTTAATTGTGATGATTATGAAACAGCAATATCTCTATATCTAACAAGACATGTTCAGAAAAATATTGTCTGGCTCATTTACTTATGAGGTGCTTTTGAAAACATTCCAGTGACATAAGACCTTTAAGTCTGTGTTTTACAAAGAAAAAGTTTACCTAAACCACAGACTAAAAACAAATAGACTAGTAGGAATTAACTTATTTTTTTCTTTTTAATAATGTAGGTGGTCTTTTCATAGCATTTTCTAGTGTTAATTCCTGTACTTGAAAAATACCCTCCTTATGTACTTCCATACACAAAAGGTATACTATATAATGTAAATCATGCAATATAAAAGTAAACTCTGTGGTATTTCTAAGCCTTAGCACTCCAAAAACTATCTTAATGGGGCATTTTTCAAAATGCCATTTGTCTGAAGGGTCTCTCATGGGATCCCTGGGCCTTATATAAAACCACAGAGGAGAAAGACAGGGTTTGTCACTGTAGCAGAATAGAGCCAGTGAGAACTTGTAACTGGGCAGACACACTGGTGTGATTCAGAAGAATGGCAGAGGGCAATCTACCGATGGGCAACAGAGAGAATGCCAATCCATCAGGTGGAGCATAATAACTGGTACATATGGTGTCATATTTACTAAGAGATGACAAGGTACCTTGACGAGCAGTGGACAAAACACACCAACAGAGATTGTAGTTTCAAGAAACATCACAGAGTCCTACCAAATGTTGTGAAGTGGACATCAGGTAAATCTTTCTATGTAAACATATAATTAGACATCCAAACAAACATAGTCGCCCTGCACTGTCAGACTGCAGTGCACCTTAATGGGGGATATGTGCATGACAAATTGTTCTTTAAGGAGAGATCGACCAACAGATAGATGACCTTGAAATCATGTCCTGCACTGGGTATGTTTATTAGAAGTATTAGATATGATAGTTAACTTAGAGAGGGATATGCCTTCCTAAGACAGAGAAAAGACTAATTAATAATGTTATAGAGAAGGGAACTGGGTTCAAAATAGGGACAAATTTTTTTACATGTGGAGCAGTAAAGAAAAAGAAGGGGGTGTGGAGAGTGTTAATATTCTTGGCAAGACAGTGAGCATTGCAGTAACTGTAGAGTTAAAAGGAGACAGTGGGTGGGCGCTTACAAGGAATGTTATACTTAAGTGTAGAGTAGAGAATTGGCTGAAGTGACAATGCCAAAAATTGACACACCAATGAAGGAAATATAGCTATTACACTTCCTCCCTCAATACTGGTTGCACATTCTTGGATTTTTATTTACAAAATTTATTCTTTTTATTTACATATGTGTTGGAATGACTTCTATGCATCTGTAATCAAATCCAAACTTTTTAGCAAGATATGCAATCTTCTTGATTAGCAAGCTTCCTACTCCCCCATCTATTCCCTTCTAAAGCCCTGTCATGCTGAACTTGTCAAGTTCCCTGAAAACATCATGTTATTTTACCTTTGTTATTTTACACATAGTGTTTCTTCTGTAGTGAGTAGCTTTTATTTTTTGTGTAGATAACTTCTACTCAGCTGTGTCAAGATTACACTTAGCCAACACAGAGACCTCAAATAACAGTCTTAAATAGAGGTTTAATTCTTTCTTCTATGACTGGGAAATTCAGCACTGGTACGGCATTTCTTCTCTGGGACATCCATAGGAAATCAGACTACTTCTAGCTTATTGCTCTGCCACTCCAGGAGTATAGTTTTTGTGCTCTTAGTAAAAGATGGTGTTTAGAGCTCTGGCCATCACATCTATAATCCAGACAGAGGGATAGAGGAGAGCACAAAGAGGAAAAAGAGCAAAGGGCACATCCCAGTATTTGGGAAGGTTCCTGAATGCTCCCAAATTATACTTCTACTCACATACATTAACAAGTAGTTATTCATTTGGAAAGAGGTTGGGAATATAGTTTTTATCTTGGGGATGAGGGCTGACATTGGTCTTACTGAAAACCAGATGCTCTATTTCTATGAACAAAGAGAAGAAATATTGCTGGACAACAAACCATGTATATCACATCATCATTTAAAACTCAAATTCACAGAGACCAGGACATGGAAGCAACTGAAGTGTCCTATAATAATAGATGATTGGATAAAGAAGCTGTGGTACGTTTATACAATGAAATATTACTCAGCCACAAGAAGAGATGAAATACTGCCATTTGTGACAACATGGATGGACCCCAAGATAATCATGCTAAGTGAAATAAGCCAGACAGAAAAAGTTGAAAATCACATGACATCACTTATATGTGGAATATAAACCTAAAAGCAACAAATGAGCAGGACAAACAAACAAAGACTCATGGACATGGACTATAGACTAGTGGTTACCAGAGAGTAAAGGGGAGCAGGAGGAGAGGGGTGGTAGGTAGGATAAAAGGGGTCAAATATAAGGGATTAGGGGTAGGGCGAAGTGGGTAAAAGGAATCAAATATATGGTAGCTGAAGGAAACTGGACTTTGGGTAACAAACATACAATAGAATATACAGATGTCAAACTATAATGTACACCTGAAAATTATATAATTGTATTAACCAATGTTGCCCCAATAAACTTAATTTTAAAAAAAGTTAAAACAGAAGAAAAAAAGACAAAAAAATTTTTAAAAATCCTCAATTTTTTTGGTTCCTGCTATGAGAAGATGTTCTTACTCCCTGACTGCATTTGTTGTCCCTCTGCTGTGCTCTCAAACATCCTGTGAATACCTTATGTAACTGGGTCAAATGCCTTTATTTCTTTAGCTGTTTCTCACACTGGACTTTAGATAAAAGTTCTGTTTTTATCACTATATTGCTTGACACAATAGCTATAAAAATTTAATTTTAATATCGAATAAATGAATTAATCTTCAAAATCTTCCTGATGTCAGTGTCCAAGAAATATTGAGATTTGAGCAGATATTTTAATTTAAGGTGTACTATATTTTGTGCCCTTAAGATAGTTGTGCAGAAATTTCTAGAAAATTGATAAAGTATATACACACATATGTAGTAAATGTAGTTGTGTGTGTATTTTATAATTCAAAAAGTGAGAATTCTGCCCAAAGAAAGACATATTTAGTTTTCCTCTACATTCTCACCCCATTTTTCCCTGTAAAGACAGTTTAGAAAAATGTTGTCAAGGGGAATTTATGTTAGTTTAAGTGATTGAAATGCTGCAGATTGCATGTGGACCACAATTTATATTAATGCAATCAAATGGTGTAGGAACTATAACACTGTAAAGTTAAGAGGTAAACTAATAAATTTGTTGAGTAAAAATCTATTGAGTAATAAAAACACATAATTTTATTTCTAGCATTTCTTTTCTTATGTACTTTGTTTTCTATAATGTATTTTAACAGTGCCATAAAATTATCAGTACTGGAAAATAGGTAATTTGGTATAAAGAAATCCAGAATTTTACTCTTCAAGTTCAAGCAACTAATTTTACCCTAGTAAGATTAACTAAAGATTAGATGGAGGAATAAAAATGTAATTTTTATTTTTGATAAGTAGGTCTTCAATTTTCTTAAGGTTATTCTTTTGATAATTATCATCTAATGAAGAAATAAAATACATGACTTGAAAGAAAATATAATTTTAAAAAAGATATGATACCTGCTCTTAAAAATTTATAACCTAATAGGGAAGAGAAATTATATTAAAAATTGTTCTGTGTTGAGTTCTAGTTAAGATGGCATAAATAAGTAAGTACTTCGCTCACCTCCTCCCATGGCTACATCAAAATTACAATTAAACTACAGAACAACCATCACTGAGCATTATCTGAAGTCTAGATGAACAGAAGTCCTATAACTAAAGATATACATAAGAAGCCATGTTGAGACTGGTAGGAGGGGTAGAGATAAAGAATGGGCTAGTCCCACACCCATGTGAAGAGGTAAAAAATAATCTGGAGGGATATCTTGGCTGCAGAGATTCCCCCTGCCACACACCAGACTCCCCAGCCCTAAGTTCCAGTGCCCAGAAGAGAAGTCCCCACAATTTCTGGCTGTGAAAACCAGTGAAGATTGTGGCTGAGTGAGACAGAGGTTAGCTGGAGACCCAAATGGATTTTCTATACAAAGGGCCTGCCTTGGCTCATCCTGCAGACTTTCTAAAAATCTCGTAAATGTTCACAAACTCCAAATAAACAGCATCTGAACTTGATATGCCCCATACCTCTTGTTAAGCATTCCCAAGACTGGCACTTGCAGCAGCGAGCCTCAGTTTGCAGCTTAGCCTCTTCTAGGCACCTCCAAGCCCTGCATAAGTGGAAACCACCTACAGATAACTTTGTAGCTCATATCAAGTGGCCCCAGGTAGGGCACAGGCAGCAGCTCACCTTGGCCTACAAAAGAGCCCCTCCCAAGAGGCCCCAGAACCCAGTACGCAGCTTCAGACCACATCAAACCATTACCCAACCACCTCGAAAATGACATACCCAAAGAGCAGACTCGTCAGGCACCAGAGCCCTGCCAAAGCGAATCCTACTCTGTAGGATCAGCCCCTGTACAACAGCTTTTCCACTGTAGTCACAGCCAGTCCTCACAACAAGTCAGCCTAGGGTCAACCCTCCCACTGGTCTGCCAACAGCAATCAAAGCTCAACTAAAACATGAGGGTACACACAACCCACACAAAGGACACACCTGGAGGGCCTGACTCAGGTGACCAAAGAAACTGTGACACTGGGCCCCACAGGACTCCTACTATATGAAGCCACTCTACAAAGACTGGAAGACATAGCAACTCTACTTAATACATCGAAACAAACACAGGGAGGCAGCTAAACTGAAAAGACAATGAAACATGTCCCAAATGAAAGAACAAAGCAAAGCTCCAGAAAAAGAACTAAACAAAATGGAAACAATCAATCAGATGTAGAGTTCAAAACACTGGTTATAAGAATGCTCAATAATCACAGTGAGAACTTCAACAAAAAGATAGGAAACATAAATGGAGATAGAAAACATGAAAAAGAACCAGTCAGAAATGAAGAATACAATAACTGAAATGAAGATTATAGGGAATCAATAGTAGATTAGATGATGCAGAAGCTCAAATCAGTGATTTAGAAGATAAGGTTGTAGAAAACACACAATCAGAACAGCAAAAAGAAAAAATAAATAAATAAGGATAATTAAAGAGACCTCTGGGACAACATTAAACATACCAGCTTTTACATCACAGGGGTTCCAGAAGGAAAAGAAAGAGAGCAAGGAATTAAAAACCTATTTGAAGAAATGGTGATGAAAAACTTTTCTAACCTGGCAAAGGAAGTTGACATACAACCCCAGGAAGTCAGAGAGTCCCCAAAGTGATGAACCCCAGTGGACCAACATCAGGACACACCATAATTAAAATGTCACAGGTTAAAGACAAAGAGAGAATCTTAAAACAGCAAGAGAAAAGAAATTACTTACCTACAAGGGAGCTCCCATAAGACTGTCAGTTGATTCTTTAACAGAAAATTTGCAGGCCAGAAAATATTAGTAGGAAATATTTAAAGTGATGAAAAGCAAGAACCTATAATCAAGTTTACTCTACCCAGCAAAGATATCATTAAAATTGAAGGAAATATAAAGATTTTCACAGACAAGAAAAAGATAAAGTTTATCACCACCAAACCAGCATTACAGGAAATGTTAAAGGAACTTATTTAAGAAGAAGAAGAAAAGATCAAAACTATGAATAATACAATGGCAATAACTACATATCTATAATTAATTTAAATGTAAATGGATTAACAGCTCCAATCAAAACACATAAGGTAGCTGAATGGATAAGAAAACAAGACCCTTACATATGCTTCCTACAAGATACTCATTTCAGATTGAAAGGCACACAGAAACTGAAAGTAAAGAAATGAAAAAGATATTTCATGAAAATGGAAAAAAAAAAAAAGCTGGCATGACAATATTCATACCAGACAAAATAGACTTTAAAACAAAAACAAAGGCTATAACAAAAGACAAAGAGGACCCCTCAATTCCATTTCTGGGTATTTATCTGAAGAAACCAAAAACACTAATTCAAAAAGACGTATGCATTCATATGTTCATTGTGGCTTTGTTTATAGTAGCCAAGATATGGAAGCAACCTGAGAGTCTTCAGTAGATGAATGGATAAAAAAGTGGTATATATATAAGCTGTGAGGTGTTACTCAGCCGTAAAAAAAAGAATGAAATCTTCCCATGTTCAATATCATGGATGGACCTGGAAGATACTGTGCTGAGTGAAAAAAGGCAGACAGAGAAAGACAAATATATGATTTCACTTAAAATGTAGAATCTGAAATATAAAATAAATGAACAAACAAAATAGAAACAAACTCATATATACAAAGAACATTTTGATGATTGCCAGATGGGGGAAGGGTTGGGTGAAAGGGGACGAGATTAAGAAAATCAAATTTATAGTTATAGAATAGTCATGAAGATATAAATATAGCATAGGGACTATTGTCAATTATATTGTTATAACTATGTATGGGTATTAGACTTATTAGGATGATCATTTTATGTTATATAAATGTCTAATCACTATTTTATACACCTGAAACTAATATAATACTGTATGTCAACTGAAATTGAAAAAATGTTTTGAAAATTAAAAAAAATTATAATGTATTACAGTAGCTAACTGAGGTTAACAGAATGAATGAATGATTGTAAGAATTGGGGAAACTATTTCTTCAGAGTATTCTAAGGAATGCTTTTGTGAATTATCTGTTCATATTTTCCACCATTTTCTACCTCCAGAATTATTAAAAGATGTCTAATTAGCATAGTATTTTTCACCTTGCTCCTTAAAACTGGGGTGACCATATTTCCAGTTTACCTGGGACTGTCTCTATCTATTCCTGTTGTCCCAGCATAATTATTAATAGTGCCCCTCTCGCTTCCTGGAGTCAGTCAATTTACAACCTGCTTCTTTATTCTCAGCGGTGTGTACTTACTCTCATTTCCTCCTTATCCTTCACTTTCCACACCAAAAGCATGTAAGGGTAGGAGCAAAGACAACTTGCTCTCCTCGAAAGCTCAGTTTCTGGCTTTGGTTCCCACATGCCTGTTACACCTGCCGAATATAAGGTCATACTTAAGTCTTGCAGATGGTTTAAAGTTCCTGTGGTTTATAGATAAAAGCCTTTATTCTTTGGAGGAGAACATGCTTCTGATTTAAGGAAAAATAAAAGAGAGATTTTCATGTTTCACTGACAAGCATTTCTTTAAATAACTATAGACCACCCGTTTCTGAGTATTATGCTTTCTCAAATTAAATAATTTGATATATTGCAATTAATTTAGCTTTTGGTATTTGAAATTTTTTTTTCTGTGAGAATAAGTTGTTTCATAGAGGTAAATATACTGTATAGAATGATCAATCAATTGATAGATAGAAAGATGATAGGTTACCAGAGCTTATCCTTTTAAGTGCTAATCCTTTTGAAATGTTTTCCTTGTTTGATGGAGTTTTATAAAATGACTTAAATATCTACTTTGCTTTCTAAATGTGGATTGAATAAAATGAAACATTTTCTGCTTTTATAATCAATAGGAATATTTAATACGTTTTTCCATTATATATATGTTTTTCCATTATATATATGTTTTTCCATTATATACGTTTTTCCATTATATATATGTTTTTCTTATGCTCTACTGAGGCATATGGGGTTGTTTGTCCTTTTTCTATAATTTTTGAATAAGTGTCTTTTTATGCCATATTCTTCTCAGTTTATTGCTTCTATTAGTCTATCTTCCTCACTTATGATTTGTTTCTTCCCATCTGCTGTAGGCTCAAAAAATGACATCAGTATAGTGATCAAAATTGTTAATAAAATCGAGGGAAATTTGCTCTAAATGATTAGCGACTCTCTGATAGGGAAAATCTATGGGTTTTTATGACATCTCTTGGCTGCATGGATATTTTTTGCTTGCTTTTTTGTCTGTGTTCCAAGTAACTGAGTTTGTAGAATATTTGACCTCTAGATAAGTAATGTTTTTGTAATTCTATTTGAAAATTAGTTTGGAAAATTAAGGTGTGCACCCCTATGGAGAAAGCTGAGGTCAAGTAATTCATTTCTGGAGCTGTGTAGTCATAAAGATTCACACGCTGAGCTCAGAACTAGTATTAACCAATCAAATTTCTCTCAGAGTAGTGCTCACTTCCTAGGTCAACTCTTAAAACACTCCACCTACCCATTTTAGGCTTCTAAATACTTGCTTGGTGAATGGATGGAGACACAGGAAATCGGAGTGAAAATGGATGTTATAAATCTGTTTTGTACAGAAATGTGGTGAACAAATTTTAATGAGGGCAAATGTACTACATCAGACTTTAGGATTCCACAGTACAGGCTAATTTATCTGGAGAACTAAGTTTTTCTTTTGTTACACTTCTCTTTTTTTCCTAATTTAAAACTCATCAAAATTATGTAAAGCTTATGATTATTTCTGAGTTTCAGAAGTCAGTTTTCCTTCTATTTTATCAAGAGTTTTAGAACAATCTTTCTATAAATCCTAGGGAAGGTAAGCAATTCTATGAAGTAGATTTAACTTGTCTAGTGAGAGCCCAAAAGTTATGTTTGGCAAAGAATGCCTTCAAAAGTAGCAGGCAAAACCAAAACTAAAAGATGTGCTCTAATTTACATGAAAGAGGGCTCTACAAGGACAAAGATGCATATGTATCTGTTGTTTTTCTTTAAAGAGTAGAAGTCAAAAATTAATCCTGAAAAGTTCCCAGACACCAGAGTCCTGAGAAATTAATCAATCATTTTCACATTAGTCATTGTGGAGATGGGAAAACAGTTAATCGTGTGGATTTTTGCTACATTTTGTTTTTTAGATGCTCATGTAAAACACTAATAGGCCAAAAGCACTATTTCTTGCCTGAATCCAATTACATTTCCTAACAGTTATTTCTGGTGCTGATGATATTTGTGTGTAGATTATTCTAAAGCCTTGAAAAGACTTCTGGGTTTTGATTTTATGTTGGCTTATTCCACAAGTTAAATATTCCAATCTGCCCCCAAATAGTGCAACTGAAACAAAAAATAAATGAACCAAAAAACAAAAACAAACGTATCTGAGAGCCATAATAGTTGCCTGTATATTTCTGAAGATTTTGAAAGATAAACCTGCTTCACTGTCTGTAGCCATTAATGTAGTTCGAACTAGAAGGAGGTGGTTTAAAGGCCAGCCAACACTACGAGCTCCGCTTTCTCTTCTGGGAAAGTAAATATCCATAAGCAGACTCAGTTAACAATAATAAGAGGTATATCTATCTATAAGCTAATAGTAACTTGAGCACTAACTCTCTGTCAGACACTGGAACAGGTGCCTAACATATACTATTCTAAAAACATTTTTTATTTTGTAAGGTAGATGCTATTTTCTCTGATTTGCAAATTAGAAAATCAAGATATAGATTGCTTAAAGTCATGTTTAAGGTCACACAGCTGGTGAGAGGCAGGACCGGTGTTCCAAATGATGTGTCTGATTCTAAAATCATTGCCCTATACCTCTCTTTTACTTCTCTAGAGGGGAGAAATCTAGTCTGATTTTAGATGGACACACTTTATGCCTTTTATTTCTGTACTTTATCTCCTCTTATGGAAATATAAATTAGACGATATAGGTGTAGTCTTCCAAATTCCTTTAAGGAAGTAGCAACACAAAATCAAGTCTGCATATAATGTCGGAGGGAGGAGCTCAATACATACTTTGAACATAAATGAGGCTTTCTTTCAGATTTGTTAGGTTCGGTTTCTGGATTTGTTAGAGCATTTCTTTTCCTGTTTCCAAATTTTATAAAGAATCTATATAGTGGAGATATATTGGCCTTCAATGTTAGCAAATCTCCTGACCATTCATCTGAGCCCTGCCCATTATGAACCTTTGCCAATAACCTGCTGGGCCATATTGCAGTTTGCAATTTGTAGCTACCTTCATCCTGCCAGTGTCAGAGTCAGCTGGGGAACCAAGGTATCTGATGGCTAAAACAAGTCAACTCTTAATTTTTTAATGTCTCTTATTTTCTGTGCTCACAATCTGCTATTGATTCATATTAGGGCCCTTGAGTCAGTTTTTCCTTTCCACTCTGCCTCAATTTCTCAACTATAAAAGTAAGGAAAATAAGAAAAAGCACATGTATTCTGAAGGGAGAATCCAATCTTGTTTAGATTAAAAGGATTTGAGGGTTTTTTTTTTAAGTATTCAAGCCCAAAAAAATTATAGTTATTTCTCTTTGACTGACATATAGTTTTTTCACATCATGAGAAAGATTCTACTTTCCGGATTTAAGTTGTCATATTCTTCTGGAAGTTTCAGTTATTAATTACTACTGTTATCTTTCCAGAACCTAGAGGCAAAAAGTTTTATACTAATGTTATTTTCTACATATTATTTTAGTTTTAAATGTTGACACCTCTGTCTGAAAGGATACTTGAAGCTGAATAGTTTGTGCTAAGCTCAAAATGTTAAGGGTATGGTTCTGGGCAAAGATATGCTAATGGCCAATTTATGCTTCTGTAATCTGCTTGCTTGTTTGATGATTATCTAGGGTGTGGTTAATCTGCTTGCTTGTTTGATGTTAACTAGGGTGTGGCTAGGCTTTATAAGCTGCCTCTTTGGGAGCTCCAGGCTGATCTCGAACCGTGCTTGGTAGAGAGTCAGTCGCCGGCCGGCTAATAAAGGTTCATAATTCATCTCAATAGGCTCCGTGGATCTTAGAATTGATCGCGCCACAACATTTGGAGGCCCCAGTGAGATCTCTCGAGATGGGGAGATCTCCTAAGACCCGTGTCCCTGGCCACCTTGGGTGAGGACCTGCCCTGTCCAGGGGATGGCCGCTGAGAGATGTTCCTCAGCCCTGGACGCCAAGCAGACTCACCCAAGAGGGCAGGTGGACAAAAGGGTCAATTCTGTAACAAATGGACACGAGCCATTTGGAGCAGCTTCACCGGTGAGTCAGACTGCACTTGGATCTGTCTGTCAGTGGGCCCTAAAGAAAACTAGTAGAAGGCTGGATGCAGCAATACTTCCTTAGTTCGGTCAAGGTCTGAGACATCAGACTTGACTTCAAATATTCAGGTTTCTGGTTCAGGTATTCAGGTTTTGGGTTATGCTAGCATTTTGTGCTACCTGTAGTTTGTCTTGTCTGTCTGTATTGTGTCTGTCTGTCTGGACTGGTCGAATGTACTGTTTACCCTCCTATTGCCTTGGTCTTCATAAGTTTACTCCATATATCGATGTGTGGTATTTTAATTTTTTCCTTAGGTCTGGTCTCCGTGGCCCCGTCTGACTGGATGCTAGGTCAGGGGGTGATCCTAGCCCTGGCTTATTTAGCTTTTGTGGGGATCTTGCCTGTTTTTACTAACATGGGTCAGGCTTTTTCCTTGAATTGTCCTACCCCCCTTCAGTGCCTCCTTAACCATTTTAAGGATTTCAGGAGATGAGCCAAAGCCTACGGAGCTAGTGTCACTCCCTTTGACCTTCAGAGGTTCTGCCAGTTAGTTATACTGGCCCACATTTGGAACAGGGTGGCCATCAGAGGGGTCACTCGACCTGCAAACAGCCTTTCAGGTGCAGGGTATTATCTACGGAAATCCTGGCCACCCTGATTTCCGTAGATAATACCCTATCGGCCACCCGAAAGGCTCCACATATCGATGTGTGTGGATCGATATTGTTTCTGATGCCTCCAAGTACTTGAAGGACTGCCGCTGCGGCCAAGAGTCAAAAGGTGACTCCTAAGTCTGTCTTTCTCTCCACACCAAAGGGGCCAAAAGAGAAACCGTCTGGACAGACACCTAACTCTCATTACCCTGTTTTACAGGTACCCGCTGAGGACTCCGAGATTACTAATCCTTCCCCTTACTCCCCTCATGACTTGTTCCTGTCTCCATCTAACTGGGAGGCAGAATCCCTCCAGAGTCCTCCCCACACCCTCACTGGAGTTGTGTACTGGCCCCCACAAGATCTTGATCCTGTCCCTGTCTCGTCGAACCAGGCAGCAGTCCTGGCCCCACTCCAGCAATTGGCTCCCCTGTTGGGGGAGAAACCCAGAGGCCATTCATGGTCTATGTCCCTTTCTCCACCAGTGATCTGTACAATTGGAAACACCAGAGCCCCTCATTCTCAGAGAAACCCCAGGGATTAACCTCTCTCCTAGAGACTATTTTCTTTACTCACCAACCGACCTGGGACGATTGTTAGCAACTCCTCCAAGTCCTGTTTACCTCAGAGGAGCGGGAGCGGATCCTGAGGGAGGCTGCCCGAAAACCAGTGGGGCCAATTGACATTCTGCCAGCCCTACTGCCCAGGGTGCTAACGGACACCCCTACCTACACTTCAGGGGAAGTTGAACTATGCAACAAGCTGGGAGGCAAAGAGGAATCTATTGTGTGGGTTAGGCTCCCGGACAGCCGCATTGTAGTACCTGAGGCCTTGAGCCGAGACCTTATAACCCACGTTCACCAGAGCACTCACTTGGGAGGGACCAAGTTGATTGACCTGTTGAAAAGAGACTATTACATTCCAGGGCTGCAATGAATGGCCAAGCAGGTATCAGCCCGGTGCCACATCTGCACACAAGTGAATCCAGGGCCCTCCAAGGAAATACAACGAGGGACGAGACTTCGTGGTCAGGCACCGGGGGAACATTGGGAGTTGGATTTCACTGAAGTCAGCCCAGAAACCTTCAGATTCAAGTACTTGCTTGTGTTCATTGACACTTTCTCAGGATGGACTGAAGCCTTCCCCACTAAGCAAGAGACCACTCAGGTAGTAGCAAAGAAATTAAGCTCAGAAATAATGCCTCGATTCGGCCTGCCCATAACACTGGGGTCTGACAACGACCCGGTGTTCAGCACCCAGTCCAGCCAATCTCTAGCAAAGGTGTTAGGGATCAATTGGAAATCGCATTGCATTTATAGGCCTCAGAGTTCAGGGCAAGTAGAAAGAATGAATAGAACCTTGAAAGAAACCCTAACTAAGTTCAAGCTGGAAACTGGCGAAAACTGGGTGAGTCTCCTCCCCTTTGCCCTGTAAAGGGCACGGTGCACACCCTATTGTAAGGGCATCACGCCTTGTGAAATAACATTTGGAAGACCCCCACCTCTCCTCCCCAAGTTAGGGGAAGAAAAGCTAACAGAAGTTCATAATTTTTCACTGCTTAAGTCCTTGCAGGCCTTCTATCTTGCACAGCAGGAGACCCACCAACTGGTCTCCACCACCAGAACAACCGCTCAGCATCCAGTCCAGCCACACAACCATGCTCCAGGCGATTGGATCTGGGTGAAAATGGTACAGCCTGCTTTCTCTTGAGCACTGCTGGGACGGACCTTTCCCTGTCATCCTCACAACACCCATCACGGTCAAGGTAGCTGGACGCCGTCATTGAATTCACCATACCAGGATCAAGGCTGCGCATCCACCACAGACATCAGAACAATGGACCCTGCGTTGGACAGAGGACCCACTAAAGATAAGACTATCAAGGGTCCAGTCTGGACCATCTTAATTCTCTCTGTCCTAAAGTAAGGGGGTCTTTGTATGGCTTTTAGGTGAAAACTGATAGAATAGGAGAGGATTAGACCTGCTGTTAACTCCGTGTGTCAAAAAGGGTGCAAGCAGGAATCAATGATTTGAATTCCCCTAAAAAAACCAGTGGGGAATGTTAAGGGTGGTGGTTCTGAGCAAAGATATGCTAACGGCCAATTTATACTTCTGTAATCTGCTTGCTTGTTTGATGTTAACTAGGGTGTGGATAGGCTTTATAAATTGCCTCTTTTGGGAGCTCAAGGCTGATCTCCTCGAACCCTGTGTGGTAGAGAGTCAGTCGCCGGCCAGCTGATAAAGGCTCATAATTCATTTCAATTGGGTCCGTGGGTCTTAGAATTGATCGCACCACAACAAAAAATGTAGAGTACTATACCAAACACTTGCTTATACATTGTAAGTGTAAATTAAGGTTGGCCAGCATCTAGCGTGCAGGCTCTTTTCCCTCCCATGCCTGTGGCAGACATTGCTAACCAATCCTAGGCTCTTTTCCACCAAGTATGGAGGCCGCTTGGCTTTAAAGAACTCTTCTTGGCACAGGGCTCAAATAATCATTTGGAATTGGTATGGAAGATAAAATAAGTTTTCCATCCCTAGAACAATGCTGCATGTGAGAAACACCAAGACAAACAGACTTTTTTTCCTCAGGAAGCACTTTGAAACCTTGACATATAGATACTTTGTATTTGAGTAGTAAACCATAGAGAGGGCCCTAAAATTCTTATAAGCTCTATAATGGTTTATTAGGGATGCCTCTATGAAAAATACTTTGCAAAAAAATTAAGTTTTGATTTAAAAATCCTACCAGAGGTAGGGATGTGAGAGAATGTTTCTCTTCTGTAGACAGCTTTTTATTAACTAATTTGGAGAGATTGCTCAGATTCATGTTCATGAAGCACTGACAGGATTCATATTTTTGTGCCCGAACCAACATTAGTCTCCAGGGATAGTTGCTACTTACTTTTTCTCCTGACCTTGAAAACAAAGGTACATTATGGAGGTATGCATCACATGGGGCACTTTTATCTTTTCCATGAACATCAGGATCAACTCCTGTAGTAGTCTTAAGATAACACATTCCTGTTAATTAAGTGCTAGAGTAAAAAGACATTGGATCCAAATTGAATAGCCATATTTCTATTTACATCTCCTTCATGGGATTTTTTTTTTTTGTCATCTTTTAAATGTGAGCAGTATAAAATTTCAGTGATATTTTGTATTAATTTTGAAAGAAGAATGACCAAATTGCTTGAAGAACTCTAATCAACCAAGAGCTGCAGTAGGGAGCACCCTCTTCCAGGAGTCCTGGCATTGCTGTGGTTTGGGGAGAGCTGCAAGTGCCTGGGGCTGGACAATGCAATGGTGGAACTACCCCAGAAGGTCTTTGATCATTTCCTTGGAGGGCTTTGTTTTTCTCAAGGCTCTTTTGGTTACAAGAAACAGATATGCACTTAAGTTGTCTCACATGAAGGAGGATTTATTTGTGCATGGGAGAGCTGAATGACCAGCTTCAGAAGGGCAGAAGCTAAGCTGTACCACCCTCCCATCTCTGTCTCTCTGAATCATAGTGCCCCTACCTCACGCCCCTCTCGTTTTCCCACCTGGCTTCCTTGGAGCATTCACAGTCACTCTCCCTGCTCCCTCATTAATCTAGCATATGCTTGAGCCATAATGGCTGCCCTAGCTTTGCCTACCACTGCTTGTTAGCTGTAATGGCCCTAGTTATCTAAGCTCAGCGACTTAGCATCCCAGTTCTTAATTCCACAGAGTGGACTTGGGCATGGATTATTTTTCCAAGCCAATCCATTGATCATAATGTCACATCAACTGAAATTTAGGGGTTAGCTGCCCTTGAGTTAAGGTCATATTGATTTAATCGTCTGTAGACAGAGGTTGCAGAATCACACTGTACATATCATAATTGCCTTCTACAGCCTCTGTAGTGTACCTATGCTTCCAGCCCCGCTGGAGGTATGGGAATGTAATGAGCAAGCTGGAATTAGTTTTATAAGAATCAACTGGACTTAAGGGAGAATAGTATAACAGCACAGTAGCCACTTCTAAAGCTGCCTCCGGAGAGTCGACAATAGGTTTAAAGTTATGTTTAGAAATTTAACTGTAAACTTTATTCTTTATGAAATTTACATTTATTTTTTTCTATAATTGTTGCCATTGGCTTATTTCATAATTTAATGATCTAGGAATTCTCTCTGTCATGCAAATGTAAGGTGAGGCTACAATAAAAAGACTCTACATTTTCCTCTGCACTATGGCAACAATCAGAAAATCATCAGAGTGGATCATAGGCTTCGAGGCTGAGGAAGCTGGGTTAATTTGTGGACCTACTTGGTAAAAAGCTTGAGCTTTTCTTACCTTGACCTTTACAATTAATGAAATATGATGTTAGTAGTAAGTTAGGATCAGATATGAGAGTCTTGAAGTAGATTTTTTTTTGTAGAAACATAGTTCTGTGGTAGGTAAGATAAGGCTGATATTCTTAGGTAGGAGGAGAGATTACTCACTCTACTGATATTTTCTGAATGGCTTTTATTTAGTACAAATCAAGCTATGAACAGAGGCCATTTATCCAGCCCTTTCAGCTTCTTTCCAGCCACCTAAGGAATGTTAGCATGGACCTTGACCAGCACTCCTACCCCCTAACCTTGTGAAAAGGAGGTAGGTAGCATTCAGAGCATGCTAGAGAATAAGATAATAAGATAAGGAGAATAAGATAAGGGAAGATAGCCCAGGGGTCTGAGATCTTGCTGAGTTCCTCCTGCTTGTTCTGTCTCTGGTAATGTTCTTGCCCTTAAAAAATTCACCCAATCTCTTCCAATGTCTCAGTTTCCTCATCTGCAAAATGAGAATCAATTCCCCTCGATGATCTCTAAGGATCATTGTGAGGTTTGCTTACTAATGATGCTAAGAATGCTTGGAACTTATAAATATTTCCTAAGGAGAGCTGGTATCTTTTCTCCTGCTATAAGATTGGAGGAAGTATGCGCATCTCTTCTGTTCATCTGTAATTTAGTCAGCTTGTGTACAGACTACATTGCATTAAACGCTGAACTTCGATCCTAGTGTTTAAACATATTAAATACAAAATATGAGTAGTATAAATTGTATGAAACACTTTGGTCTCCTACTTGGAGGCCTAACAAGATTTTGATGCAGGGTCACCATAAACATTATACAGACACTGCTGAAAATAAGTGGAAGTCTTTTAGAGGGTGGCTGGAAAATAGTCTTACAGCAAAAGTAGTGGAAAACCATCACTGGGGGATTTATAAGTGGGCCAAGGAAAATTGAGGAGAACCAGTCTGCACTGCTCATGGGTGGGCAAAAACTAGAGGTATTTGTTTATTTTATTTGCACATTAACTTTTATAATGTTATTCCTCTAAAGAGCATGAAAAAGCTTTACAGATAACAGACTCCAAGTTTTAAACTGTTCATTCCCGCAACAGCTTTGCAGGAGTTGCTGCCGTAATCAATCCAAAAGAATATCCACCTATTTCTCTCTTTAGAAAATTAAAACTTTAAGACGAGGTAGTTTCCCATTAGTTTGGGGGGCTAGAGAACACCATCACGTGTCTTTTATTTCTGGGATCTTGGTTCCGGGTTTTCATTAATAAAAATACAACGGATTTCACATGATGGATATGTAAGTAGGAGTGTATTGCCATGCAGAAGGCAGTGAGGATGTTTCTCATCTTTCATTGTTAAATTGCAACTCTAATGGTTTTTGTTAGCCACAGATTCTTTAAATAATGCATTTGTCTTCCTTTTTCTAGAAGAGTGGTCATTTGTTGCTTTTCTTTGCTTTATGTTAGTAGTTACTTGTAGCCTCTACATCACTACAACTGTATTTCTCCAAAGACACATTGGATGTGGATCAGGCACTGAGTGAATGCTATGGCCTAAAAGAAATGGAAGCTCTTTGACCTTTTCCTTTTTACATCACACTGTTTTCTGTTTTGCCTTGGCCTTTTTTTTTTTTTAACTTTTTAAATATTATAATAACTTTAGGTCTTTACTACTTCCCTCTGGGACAAAGCCTAAGAAGAAAAAGAACTCTGCAAAGGGTGGTAGAAACTTGACAAGGAAAATTTGAAAATGACCAGATTTTGTTGCAGTTTTCAGAAACTATAAGCTGGCACAGAGAAACCTCAGCAGTTACACATGTTGGTGATTCCTCTGTCTTCTGAGAAGAAGAAAGAGATTTATGGAATCCACAGGGGCTAGGGCCACATAACCCAATTTGAGCTTAGAAGGCACTAGTTCCTTAATGCCAAGTAAATTTTGGAAATGATTCTCTTTTGCTGACAGTACCCTCATTACTGATTGTGTAGAGTAATTTATCAGGCATTTCTTAAAATAAACCGTTCATTTATACTAATAGGACTTGGCAGGAAGGAAAAATTGGCAGGACTTAGAGTTCCAATGTGGTTTTTTCTCTTTTCTTTTTTTTTTTTATTTTGTCTTTAAAAAATGTTAACACCAACATCTAAAAGTTTTAAATATTTTGAGGAAACAGCTTTTAGGGGCCAGCTTGAAGTTCATTAAAGCATAAAGAGTTGCATCATCAATCTTCAGAATAGAAGAAAAGAAATATTTCCAGTGATGAAGTTCACCAAAAGAAAAAAATACAATGTCACTGATTCTATCTTTCTGCATACTTCAGGAATTGAGTTCCTCAGGCTGATGATTTTGTTGCTTATTTTGATATCACATGGGCTTTCGAAGAGAGTTCATTTCACTTTTTCTTCTCCATGTACTATCATAGTCTCCTTCTCCTTGAAGTCTATATTAGCTAGTTGTTTCTCTTTAGTTATGCACATAATCTGTCAGTATTGTTTATATATATACCCGAGATAGTTATTCTCAAGGCTTTCTGATTATTTGCATAGTCTTAGCCTTGGGCTTCTGACAATACTTTTCCATCTTACATTCCTTTGGAATTAAAAGAACATCACCAGGATTGATAATCTTTTCTCCTGACTAAAACGATAGCCGTGTAAATAATAATAAAATATAAGTAGTAATGAAATCTTCAGGCTCAGGAAAAATGCTTCAGTTCTCCACGAGCACTGGGGATAAACAAAGCCTAAGAGTCAAACTCTGATAAAATGTTCAAGTACAGGAGATACGTATACATATACATACACATACACATACACATTACATAGAAATAGATACATTATGCATATAAAATATACATATACACATATGTACATTCACACATATACTTTTTAATAATGAAGTGTATAAGTTATACTCAGGCATGCCAGTAGATTATGTGACTTCAGATCTAAACAGAAAGAATAAATGTTGTTTTCTGAGAATGAATGAACTTCTTAAAAAGTTCAGGTCTGCTGATGAATGAATCAAACTAAACGAGTAATGTAGGCTAAGTGGAGCTTAGAGTCATGAATTAGCAATTGTTTTCCTACCATCGAATTAGCAAGACAACTTCTTAAGCTCACTTTTTAACACCAAATGAAACTTATCTCTTTGTTTTTATCTTCTTTTCTATCAAGACAGTACAACTTGTTGTCTAAAACAGCTTTTTAGATTGTTTTGTAATATTCAAGTTTTTCATAATTGATAAAATGAGGTATATGCTATCCAAAAAAAATGTCTGGAAAGAAATACATCAAAATAATGTTACAATGGTAAGAATAATATTTTTTCTGTGTGATAAGATTATGGGTAATTTTGATCTTCTTTATCTTATTTAGTATTTTTCAACTTTTCACAATATTACTTTAATATTTAAAAAAAATTTCCAGGAAATAAGGGGGAAAAGGCATATACCTTATTTTTAGAGGTACAGTATAAATAATGGAATATTGTTATTCTTAGAAAGTTTAATGTGTGTTTATTATTTTTTCTCAATATGCTTTATCAAGACTTTACACAGTCATGTTATATCCTATATATATTTATTTTCTTATATACATATTTTAAAAATGTGCCTAATTCATTGGTAACTTCTAATTCTCTAGTTTTCTCATATGTTTATTGCCAAATAAGTATTTTTGCTGTTTTTTTTATTTCCATTTTCAGACTATTAAGATACGCATATGCAAAATTTTGAGATATCATCACAAGTTTATTTTGACTATTATCTGTGGTCTATGATATAAAGAAATTAGGTAGTAAATACTTGGGCTTTGTAAATTTCCTTCTTTTCCTAACCAAAGATTGCAAACAAAATCTTTAGCAGACTTGCCCCTGCAGTCACCAAATTTGGATCATTGCCTTTAATTCCAATCTTAAGGCTATCTAGAAAAGTCTAAGAGTAGCATGTGTTTGTTTGGCACACAGATTATTGAGTCTGAAAATAATAAGAGAACCCAGAAAAAAATGCATTGTTGTAAAGGTTGAAAGAAGTGCCACTGTGCCACTTTTTAGATTAAATCCATCCCATTAAATTATCAATGTTCTTATTTAGCAAAAGCAACAGGAGAATGGAAGAACACAGATGTTTCATCATGAAAATTCTTTTAGGTAGCTTGGGATGTCCAACAAACTGGAAATTTCACTCTACTCCTTTACTTAACCTTCCTAACCATAGGCGGCCTTTTCCTTCCCAACTATGCCTTTGTAGGGAGGAGAGTCAGAGTCAACAGGAAAGAGTGAGGGTGCTACTTTCCAGATACAATTCTGCCTACATCATTGTTGTGTGGTTATGATGTTGGGGTAAAATATTGGGGTTCAGTCAATTCTGTGCTAAGGATAGTTCATCTTGACCATGGGTTTCTTCCAGATATCAATGATTAATCAGACCTCCAGCCAGAAATTGGAATGGTGCTTGTGACTTTTGTTAAAAACTCTGGGTGGGAACAACATTCTGAAGCTTGCCATGTAGAGGCCAGCTGGTACTAGGAAGAGAATATCAGGCTACTTTTGTGCTGGAGTTATTTTAGTCCTTGAGATCTAGAGGATAGCTACATCCTTTTCAAGGAATCCTGTATAGAATGAGATAGGACTTTCAAGACTTGCACAGACCAACCAGCTTTGACAGGGTCAGAAAGCTTGTCCTAATTAGCTTGCCTGTATATGTAATAGTCTCCTTATTTCTCTTTTGTTCTTCTTTAATATTTAGTAGAGAAACGTTTCTGAAAGTTTTGGCCAATTTCAGCTGAAACTGATGAACAAAACCATTTGGTTCATATCTGTTTCAGGGCAACAAAGGGAGAGGCTACAAGAGGTTCTCTAGAGGAGGAGTAAGAATCAGAAGGGAAAACTTGAAAAGGGAGGTGAAATTCAGAGAAAATATCTGGGGTGTTTTTTTAGATACTCCTTCCCAGTAGTAGATTCTAGGTCCAGTGCTAAACTCTGAAGGTCCCTAACTATGTCTTATTCAAGGAAATAGCCCGTTAGTGAATTATTGAGAAGAGGCACCAGTGCCATATACCGAATGCCAGTATATGTAGGCTGAGATGCTATATTTGCTCTCACCTCTGAACTTTTCAGAGATTTTTCAGTTGTTTGAACTGGATCACTCTGATTTTCTCACTCAAGAGGTTTTAGGTGAATAAAATTGATTAATTCTCTTTAAATGAACATAAAATGAATTTGCACCAAAAAGCCAATTAGATTCTGAGCTTGTAAAGGGCAGTAGTATCTTTTTCATTTTTGATACTTAGTGCTGAGCATGGGTGTGTGACAAAATCAGTGCTTGTTGAATAAATATGTATTAGTGTGAGAAAAGCCTTTTACAATATCTGGATACTTCTTTCCTTACCTATAGTACCTTCTTCTTAGTTTAAAATTATAGTATAGCAAGTTGGTATTTTCAATATGGTTTGAGCCTGGTTTCAGAACAAATAGAAGCAGATAGTTTAGAGCAGTTGTGCAGGAAGAGTAATCTCAGAACTTTGTGAAAGATTATTTCTGCTCCACTCATCAGCAGCATATCTTTGTTGTTATCTGAGACTTGAGCTCCTCTGATGGTGTTTCCCTTGGAGAGGACTAGCAGCATTCTTTTCATTCTCATGTCCAGTGTTTCAAGTAGGCCACTAAGAACCACATAAGTCATCCTTTCTCATAGCTATTTCTAAAATGTTTATATTATTAAAATCCAACAATACTGGGAATTACATTCAGAAGACTAGAGTCACTTTCTTCTGGGAGAAACTCTCATCCCTTATTAATACCTGTGAATTCCTGATCTCTTGGACCACTGAATGTCTCTTCTTTGACCTCTTTCTAGTTCATCTTTTCTGTAAGAAAGGCTGGGGAAGAAAATAAATTTAAAACAATTATCAGCATAATGCTAAAACGACATAAAAATTCCTTCATAATTTTCCAAACACCATTATTAGACATTATTAGAATATATGCAAGTATTACTCAAACTATGGTCAAGTGGAAAGGATTGAACTAAGAGATAGAATCAGCTTTTCTACTTATATGTTTTGTTACCTTGAGGAAGTCACTTAATCATGCTGAGATTCCATCTCCTCACTCTAAAAATAAATAAACTTTACTTACTGTCAGAAATAAATAATATTAACATATCTGTAGGATCCCATAAGTGCAAGGTAATTTAGCATATAACATCTTAGTAGAAAAATATTCATGTACAGACCAATTATAAGGGAACATCCTCATTTGTAATCATAGCCAGTAGCTAGATGGTCTTAGTCTATCAATTCCTGCCACCATCACTCTCCCCTAGACCTTAATAAAATTTGCATTTTTTACATAAATTTTAACACCTGAAAACTGTCTTATAAAGTGAATCAGAATGTATGCAAAAATGATATTATCTGTTTTTTTTTTCTATAAAAAAAGCATAAACTGCTGCATTGTCCATTGCTATAGAAAATAACTGTTCTCAGATTGAGTTAGTTTGATTACCTGTTTTTCACTAATTCTTTAAGGGTATGAACCATGACTAAATTAGCTCAATGAAATGAATTCTTACAGTAGCTTCACATATGTCAGCCTCACAAATCCCTTTAAAAGAAACAGTCATAGTTAGGCAGTACAAATTTGATATTGAAATTTCTTTGGGCCCAATTAGGAATCAGGAACTTGATGTAGATCCAAGGAAAGCGTCCAAGGCTTGGTCACAATAGCTGGGAACTAGTAAAACATCTACATGCACTTTTCCTTTTACTTGCAGCACACAGCACCATTTTCAAAGTAGCATATGAAGAAAAAAATTAAGGAATAAAAACATTACATGCAATATGCTCTAAATTGGTCTGTTTCAGAGTGAAAAAATATGAGGAAGCAGAGATTTTGCCATTGCATTACAATTTAGCAAAATCATTTACTATACTTCTACTTGTAATATAGTTCAAAGAAAAATAATAGCTTAATTAATGCCTTAAGTCACCTACTAGAAAGTACAGAAAGTTAATAAGTGAAATATTGATTAAGACTGGTAGTAAGCACAAAACATAAAATTCTCATGTGTTCTTGTGAAATGTGAGCACATTATCTAAGTCAAACATAATGGCAATAATGTCCTGAAACCACAATTCAAGAATAATATACAATGAATAATAGAAAAATAAAGATGGCCATTATTAAATAAATTTGCAGTGATTATTTTCTTTAAGATGTGTTATAGAGTGTTCTTAATTTCATGTATTCATCATGACATTTTTGATTAGCAAGAGAAAATTATTATCTGTGAGGTTGGCCTTAACAGAAGTTATTTGGCTTAACCTGGCAATTATGTCTGGTTTTAATTACATTAATGAAAGGTAAAATATTCATAGATGAAATTAAAATGGGTTTCATTAGCAGAAGCAATTCTGAATATTTTTGCTAATTATATTATTGCATATTATCCAAATAAATAAAAGAGCCATGCCAAACAATTCTCTATGGAAATAATCAAGAGGAAAATATAACTAATTGCTATAATAAAAGAAAAAACAAACTGAGATATACATGGTTCAGATGTACACAGAAGTGGTAGTCAAAATACTTAACAGCTAAGCTTGGGCCCTCACCAAAAATGAGAGGATGCTAGCCATGTTATCAGAGCAGTGCTGCTGAAGGTTCACCCTTACCAGGTGTTAGCCCTTTAAATTTTAGATTATTAGAAATTTCAGTGGGGTCCCAGGGAGGGCACAGTGGATGGAGGACAGCAGTTATTTAGTATTAATATATTGATATTTTAGTAATCAGTATGGATATACCACTACACACAAGCTGAATATCAGCCATGAGACATATCTAATAATCCATTAGTAAACATTTGATTTAGTTCCCATTAAACTTTACAAATGGAATCTGTCCCATTTCTGTGGGCTTCACTATCCTAATTAATTTATAAGCCCAGAGCAGGTATGAAAGAAGAGGATTCCAGGTAGAATACTATATAAAAACCCTTAAGAGAATTCTGAGAGTTCCATTTTTGGTAATGGGATGACTAGCTTGTAGCACACCAACCCTCCCAGAAAGGACAATAAGAAAAACTGAGTAATTTTGAAAAATCTGTTTTAAAACACTGAGAAACAACTAAGAAAGCTAGGACTTCAGGGGCCAAGTCTCAAAGAGAAGGGAAACAAGTTGAGGTGAGACCTATACTCCACTTTCCCCATACTTTGGAGCAGTACCACTTTTTTTGATACATAGCACAGAGACCTACCAGAAAGTGATATCTTAGAGCATGCACCAGTTTTTCTGGGTTTAGATATAGGGATACTAAGGTAGCCAGGAGTTAAGGGGCCAAGATCTCAGGGAAAAGTGTATATTATAGATAAACATGAGAAGACTCTGAAAGATAGCGAGAACAAGACAAGGCAGCTAAGGATCTTAGGACCCAAGGATTGACATGTTAATGAGTTCCCTGGTTTCTTTTTGCCTCATATATCCCAAATTGTGTGTTGAAAAAGCTGGCAACCAAGAAATTCAAAAAAAAAAAAAAATCCTTAAGAAATGCCTGTTCTCTCTTGCTAAAGGACTAGGGAAGGTGAGAAGGTTCAGGCTGGAATTACAGACAACTATTCGACAATGACCTCCCTACTTCAGTCAACCACTACAGGAGAAAACTGCAGCCCACTCTACCTCTGCTAGCAAAGAGCATGGGGAGCCTAGACTTTTGCCCCTGTCCAGCTGAAGTGAGAGGCATACCCCATCCATACACACCCGCATTAGGGTGGTGTCAGAGAAAGCCAAGTGGGAAGCCTGGACTTTCATTCCGCCTGGTAGCAATGAGGACCACTCCATGGTGAAAGTAGAAGCCCATGGGGATAATGGACTGCCGCACCCTCTCTCACCCAGTGGTAACAAGGCCTTCCTCCCCATCTATGCTAAGGCAATATCAAAGGAGGCCGAGTGGAAAGCCAGGATGTTCATCATCTTCCAGCAATGGCATGCCACTCCCCTGTACCTGCTGTCAGTGGAAGCCATGTGGGTAGGAATAATCAGGTACTCCTCACTATGAGCCAGGTTGGTATTTGCAAAGGCTTAGTGGGGAACCTGAATTCCCACCTTGCCCAGCAGTGTTGAGGAGCCTCCTGACCCCCATCATCATGGGGTATCAATGGAGACCAAGTGGGGAACCTGAGCTTCCACTACTACCCTAGGGAAGCAGCACTCCTTTTTCCCTGCCAGCATAGAGTCAGAGGAGTCCTCCTAAAGCAAATTTAAATAAGATACAGAGTATCATAATACCCAAGATGTCTAGGATACAATTGAAAATCATTTTCTTACCAAGAACCAGGGATATCTCAACTTAAATGAGAAAAGACAATCAACAGAAGTCAACATTGAGAATGCGCAGATGTCATAATATGACAAAGATTTTAAAGCAGCCATTATAAAAATGCTTCAACAAGCAATTACAAACACATTTGAAACAAAGGAAAAAGTAGGAAATCTTAGCAATGGAATAAAATGTCTCCACAAAGAAATAGAACATATAAGAAAGGACTAAATGGAAATAATGGAAGATGATGAGCCTATAAAGTTTTCATTCTCTTAGATGGATCTCTGTGTAGGCTATGGTATATATTTAAAATTCAGACATTTCTAAAGTCTGTATCAGCTTTTACTTTGGACTTGTCCTTCTTATGTCTCCTCCTTCTCACGATGGTTCAAGTAGGGTTGCTACCACCTCCCTGAGGTGGTAATGAGGAAACACGAGTCTGCTGCATTCTCCTGCAGTTCAGGGTTAAGTATATAACTGTGATCTCTGAGATCAAGATAATAGGAGAAATTTCTAGAATCTTTACTAGAATTATTGGGAAAGATACCTCTTTTTCAGCTGGATTCGCTCAACTATTAGAATGTAAGCACAGATTCTTGGCTGTCATACTTGCTACCTCTTGGTGGGAGCCTGCTTGAGGTGAGCTAAGAGATAGCAAAGAAGACATGATGAAAGTTAGGGTCCTGGAAACATGATCTGATCATCTGGATCTACCTGGACTTTGTTGAGTTAGGTTTTGAATAAGGTTACTTGCTTTGTAAAGGCCCCAAGAAACGAAGCCTCTTAAAGAGAAAAAGCCTATTTTATGTTATAATTCTATGGAAAATATAGAAAGAAGCTGATTTTTATTGTGTATTTTTTTGTTTTGTTTTCAAAGAACTGTACTATGTTTTATACTCATTAGTTTATCTAATGCTCATAAAACCTAGTGAGGTCATGTGATTTCCACATTTAAGAATTGAATAAAGAAGAATGCCCAGAAAGATTAAGAGAGGTATTCAAGTTCCCTTAACTAGTAAATGCCAAAAGCAAAATTCAGGGTCTGACACACTTGATCCCAAAGACTGCCTTCCAATTAAGATTTATCTGTACATATAATATGAGAAAGATGAAACATGTTACAAATAATCATTTCTCCATCACTGAATTTTCACTATTGTAGTACAACTTTTATCTATATGCTAATGTGGAAAACCAAATACTTAGTAGTGAGCCAACATATGAAGAAGAGAGTTTTATTAAAATATCTTTTCTCTAAAGGTCTAATTCAGATTTATGAATGATTCCAATTGATAGTAGAATAACAGAATGAGTTATAGAAATTATTTGCAGGCAAGTAAAATTAATTTCAATGTAATGGTGAAATAAGTCAAGGGTATTATGTCCCTGTATGTTTATTTATCGGCACATAATCATTTAAACTGATCACTTTACTTTGGAAAATAGAAACTTGAGGTATTACTAGTGATTTTTTTTTTTAGAAACACTCTTTAACTTATAGAGCAATGAGTAAATATTTGAGTGTGATCTGTTTTGGATATAATATTGTATTCTTTACTTAGACAATGACTGATGTTTATTATTTCCATCTGTAAGCAATGAGTTAAATTGCTTTTTTGACGCAGTCCTTTTATTTGCTAGTCAGAGAATATTATGAATGATTGAAAGGATTTATAGAATGAGGTGGCTGAGATTTGTTCGTATTTGCTTCCAGCCGAAAGCATAACACACTTAATGCTTTCAGGATATGGAGGAGCTAACAGATGTCAAAAGAGCGGAGAAAGCTGTTTTGCTAAGATCGCTCAAAAGCCAAACAAAAATCTTTCCTTTTACAAAATTCACAAACTTTATTTATCAGACATTAATTATATTTGACAGAAAATGCATTTGCTGTTTACTTAAAACGCATCTTTTTCCTTTTCAAACAAGAAAATAAAAATTGTTATGATAAAGGTAAAACCACTGGATTAAAATTAGTGTAACATAAGTTTGTCTTCATCAAGTGACTATTATTGTAAACTTTATCTTTTTAACTTTTTTATTGTCTATACAGTATAAACAAATAATTTTGCTTAAAAATGGTAACAAAATAATTCAAAATCAGAGAATATTTTTTCTCACTATTTTGTTTAACCAGCTTTCTAACTGATTTGGGTTTTCAGGAACTGCTATTTAATGCTGGATATTTTATCTGTAAATTTACTTTACTAATTAGAGGTCTGTAAGGATTGCTAACTAGGTCAACTTGGTATGCTTGAAAGAATAACCATAATGTTGTGCATTAGAATTTTAAGAGCGAGATGGTAGTATAAAGGAATAAATGGCTTAATTCTGTTTCCATAGGTCCCATGTAAACAAACAGTATAAAGTTTTTGCAATCAAGGCCAGAGTTTAATAAATGCAGGAAGTAATAAAAATAGAAATATTATCCCTAGATTTACATTTTATCTTACTTCCATCCAAATTCATACTGTTAAGAAAATCCAAAAATAAATTTAAGCTGCCACTGTGCTCTTATAACCATATTGCTTTAATTAATTGGTTTATTTCTGACAAACATTCCCTTGGGAATTAATCAAGAATACTATGAATATAGCAACTATTGACCTTACACACTTATATCTTATTTCTCTCTTTTGTTGGCCTAGCCTCTCTTTTTTTCTGAGGAACACCTCTCTTACACGTGGAGATCCTGAGCAACCATTTTGATCTTGGCCCTCTGGCCACACTTGGTTGGTCAAAGATTTATCTAAGATGGATAAATACAGAAATTTCAAAGTTACAGTGGAAGAAAGAGTTCCTATCTGGTGGCAGGAGCTTCACTGATTTATTTTTTTTAAGTCACATTAAAACTATATGTGTATCTTAAGATACATCTTGACTTGTTTCTTAGAATGGAAAGGAACAATGTATATTTAAAAAGTTTTAATCTAATGCAGGGCTAGGGTGGTTAGCCATGAATTTTTACAGAGGTAGGGTGATCTGTACAGATCTCATCCCATCCAAGTTCTGTCAGCCCCATCATCAGCAGGCTCCTGAGGCAGACAACCTCATCTACAGGGTTGGCCATTATCAACAGACTTGCATGTTCTAGTATCCTGTTGAAAACCATCGTTTTAATGGGAAGGGTATTTCAAGGGGTCTTCAATTTATCTAATGCCTCTTGTTCTGATTCCACATTCACTAGCAACCTGTTAATTCTCAAGAAGAAAATATGCCGATAGAATATACTGAACTTAATGTAGCTATCCGGTCCATGAGACAGTGGTTGCTGATGTAAATTGTTAGTCTCTTCTTGTAATTATGTTTCCATGTAGTTGACTATAGGTGGAGAAGGAGCAATCATAGAAACATGAATATTTGTGCTTTACATGACAGCTATATACATTAAGGAGTGGCATTCTAGTATCTATTTCAGTCTTAAAGGCAGTTTGATTTTGAGTGTATCAGCTTTCATGAGCCCGAGAGCTGATAAGAACCAGGTTGTGAGCCTTTGAAGCACAAGGCTTGATTTAGCTGAGTTCCCTTAGACCAGTAGTTTCCAAAGCTGTCAGTGTATCAAAATCACCTGGAGAGCTTTATTAAAGATTTCTGTGCTTGAGCTGCTGTTTCAGTAGATCAGGTGTATTTCAGCTATTCACGTTTTTAAAAACACTCCCCAGCTGGTTCTAATGCATGGCCATGTTTACAAACCACCGCTTTAGACTCTGTCTCCATATGACGATCAGTTGTGTCTTCTTTTATCTGATATTTTAAGCCACAATTAGACTCAATGAGTTGCTAGATTTGCCTGTATTATACTCATAATTTTGGCTCCAGATGGATTTTCTGGCTGAGTAATCATAATACGCATTTCTGAGTTTGTAGAAAAATGGGAAATGGCCATGACATCTTTGATGTAAATAGGTAGCCATGCTCACTACTCTCTTCTCTAGAGACTTTAGTTAAGAAATGATTAGTGATGACTCTACCCTCAACTATAATGGTATCCTTTCTCCAGTTAGTCATTTAATTGATCAGCTTCTGATCCTTTTTACTTTATTTTCATAATTACAGAATATTAACAAAGCCATTTGTAGTGATTAGTAGCATCTGTAACTCTTGCTTTAATTTTGCGATTGAGATGTCAGCTGCTTATCCAATTATCTAGGTAATCTCTTTATCTATTCAACTTAAACTTTTTCAGTTTTACTGAGATCTGTCTGGGTATGGATTTATTGATATTTTTATTATCTGACTTGAAATTTGTTAGACTTCCTGAATCTAAGAAGTCATATCTTTCATCAATTCTGTAAAATTTTTCAAATGTTGATTCTCTATTCTCTGGAACTCCACTTAGATGTATGTTAAACCTTGCCACTTCATCTTTCATGCCTTTTAACTTCTCTTTTATATTTTTCAAATCTTTGTTTTTTCTATTGCTCACTGAGTCGTATCTTTAGTTCTGTTTCATCATCGACTAAATGTCTTTTCAACTGTGTCTAATCTGATGTTTAATCGTTCCAAGTTTTTAATTTAATGATTTCATTTCTAGAAGCTGTGTTTCCAATAGTTCTGATTATTCTTATAGATTTTTTTTCATATGGCTTTGATGCCTACTTTTGTTTTTTAAAAACATTTATATACTGGATCTGATAATGTAATATCTGAAATATTTGACCGTTTTGCTCTGTCTAGTTCATTGTGACTTATTTCCAATTTCCAGGCATTTTGTGTTATTTGTATTACATTCAGTGGAACTTTATCTGTCAGACTTCTTTGAGACCTGGGTTGAGAGCACATTCCTTGTGTTGACTTTTGGTAGACATCTATGACACTTCAATCCTAATGACTTGTGGTAGGTTATACATTCTCAAGGAAATTATTTTGTCAATCTTCATCAGAATCAGAATGAGACATATAATTTTTCTTGCCACTGTGCCATGTAAGGTGGGTTTTATTTCTAGTTTACCATTTCACTGAGGTTATAACATTGGGGGAAGTATTATACTTTTATGAGGGAGTCTTAAATATGACTTCTCACCTTATACAACAATTAGGCTATGTCTTCTTTCCCCATGTTGTCATTTATACCACAGCTCTAAGTTAATTAGCATTGGTAGATGCTCTTGGAGGCAGCTCCTAGCTTTAGAACTAAAAATTTTTTTATGATTTTCCCTGTCTGTTGGATCCTCCCCACCTCCCTCACTTCCTGCTACCCCCTAAAGATTTATTTTACTTTCTTGTTAACTCAGTCATACATTTGAAATATTAAAAAATATATCCTAACATTTTTAAATGTCTTAGATCAAGAGGATTTTTATGATAGTTAATCCACCATATTTTCATAAACAGAAGTTCTGTATTCTTTTAAAAAATTAATTAAGAAATTTTATTTTCTAATTCTCATTTTATGCTACAGACATTTTGAGCAATCAAGCAATGCAAAAGTTTACAGGACTCTTAATATACATCTTTTCCAAAACCCTCATTTTTTTTTCCTGATTAGTAAATGTATACCTAAAGTAGTAGCTCTTCCCAAAGTGAGTACCACAGAGCGCTAATTTATAGTTATATAGGCAAATAAGCTTGGGAAACATTGAGTTAAACAAAGTTACAGATTTGCTAATTGAAGAAATTGTGTAATACATTTGTGCATTTTTGACAGTGGGATAACTTATCAGATTGGTGCACTTCCCTGAGGCACACTTGAGGTAAGGTGGCCTAGAAAAACACTTTCCCTAAGACCACAGAGGTAGTTAGTAGCAGAGCCAAGACTAGAACCCTGTTCTTCTAGCTTTCTTTTCCCCTTTATCATCATAATGAAACATTTTGTAAGTAGCTGGTTGTGAAACTACATTTGGTAGTGCTCATCCTCAAATTGAAATGCATTTGGAGCCCGTCTTCTTTCACTAAATGAAAGGAACACTGGCTTCTCTCCCCCAAACAGCTAAATCGGAATGTTCCAGAAGTTCTTCAAAGAAAATAAAATCTGAAATAGAAAAGAAGGGGTTCCAGATCTTGACTTGAAGTAGAAAATTATTGTTTTCATAGTGCTTCAATCCAAATCAATGCAGAGATATAGCAGTCTTGTCTTATTTTTAAGAGTTTGTGTTCTCCTGAAAATCATAGTTTTTAGTTGGCAGGGAACAAACTCCCAAGAATAAGTTGTGACAGAAAACTTTTTTAAAAACTACTTTTGGATTTCAACCAACAGAATGTGCACAGTTTCTGACTGTTAGTGTATTCTTCCCCCTATTACCCAGAAAATGGACTGTGGGAACTTGGGAAGGTGAAGTGCAATGTTATTTACATTTTTGTGCCAAAACATTATGAAATGAAATAGTCAAACATGCTGACTGAATGCAGCACATGAAAATTAATAGGTACATTTTGAATATGTGATATTCTACTTGAAACAATATAAATGATAAGGGTTCTGTCAAGCTACTTTTTTGACCCTTATAAAATGTTTCTTTTATATTTTTTGACACTCAATTGTTTACAATAACCCATTTGGATCCTCGACCTTAAAGTTCTTTTCTTTCAGACTTTAATTTTCTCTATTTATCTGTGTACAACAAATACTTTTCAGGGGGAAAAAATGCAGGGCCTTGAGTCCACTAAATAGTCAGTTAATGATGTATAATAGCATTGAAATAGGACAGTTAGGGTGAGTATTGGGTTTGTAATCCAAGTGTTGGTGTCCCATTTAGTCATCAATCCATGAAAACAAGTATATATATAAAGATAGTCAAAGAAAATGAGAATATTATAGACATTTTAAGGAGAAAACTTCTAATCAAAAGCTAAAGAGTGACTTAAGCACTTCTGAGATGACGCTTTGTAAGATGGAAACTTGGTAGGATTTTTACTAATAAATATATTAGAGAATTCATAACGGAATATTATAGAGAATTCAAAATAATGAGTGAACAGAAGAGAAAGAGATGAAATAAGATGAAATACTGAAATTTCACTCTCTGTTAGGTACCAGGTTATATTCTGGCCACACATTATTGTATTATTATATTTGTACCTCAAAAGCTAAGAGGCAACTTCTATTATCATCCCTGTTTTAAAGATGAGGCTTAGAAAGCTAACAAGCTGAAGTAACTTGTTCAAGATCTTACATTATAAATGTCAGATCTGGAATTTGAATTCATTTTTTTTTTCTGACATCATATTTCTGGTCTTAATTACTAAGCTATATTGACTCTTACAATGGCTAGAGTTTATATCTTTTTTTTTTTTTTTAAATCTGCTATTTTGGAAAAAAGCATTTGACTTTATGCAGTAAGTTTGGAGCCAACTGGTGACCCAATAGCTTGGGCATGAGGCATGTGCTGAAAAGAGGATGACAGTGAGTGAAAGTCTGCAATAGATAAGCCTATGGCTGGTCCTTAGGGACAAACCAGAGAGGAAACCCGGAGTTGAATGTCTAAAGAGCAAGGCAGGGTGGAGCCAGGATTGACTGGAAGAAGAGCAAAGTAGTAAGTGGATTAGAACATTTCTTAAAAAGCATTTTCTAGTGGTCATGACCGCATTTTCTCAATCCATAGCTTAGAGGGCATACTGAGAGGGCTCATATAAGTTTTGTGATAACTTTTCATAGGTCTAATAGAATAGAGAGGAGAGTAGTTAATGCGCAGTTTAATTCCATGCATTTTTGGTTAGTGTTTATGAAATAGCACAAGTGAACTACTTTTTAAACTATAAAACTGCCCTTTGATATCAGTGTTTAGCTTAAAGTACACAGCATTTCATAGTTATAGGAATATCCGAGGTTGAAATACCTGCCTTATTTTCTCACAAAATATATATATACATATTGGGCAGGTCCTTATGATCCAATTTTCCATTCAAAAAATATGACTACTTTCTTCACAATATACAGCTCAGTTATCTTCTGAAATCCCTTCCTCCTCCTGAATTTACTCTCTGAATTATTCACCCCTTCAGTTACTGTAGCTGGAAACTGCCATCATCCCTAAGGGACTGCTTCTCCCTTGTCCCACACATTCACCTGGTCAATAGACCACTCGGTTCCAAACCATATATACTTCTCAAATTTATCCCTTTCTCTCCATTTTTTAATTCCTCATCTACCTTATAAGACAGTGGACTTTCTCATGTTTAATTTTTTGGTCAGGCACTGATTCTCAGCCCAGTTTATTGTTGTGAAGCTTACAGGATAACATGATTAAAATATGGAACCCAAAAGGAAGGGCCAGGGCTGCTTTGCTTAGAAGGTATAATGAAAATAGTGGATACTTTCAGGATCCTGGGTCTCTCAATATGAGATTTATACTCTCGTGGCCTTTGCATACAGGTCAGAATTCAAATTTTATAGTCTGGAATACAAAGACTTTACAGTAGGAACCCCATCTACCTTGCCGGCCTGCCTTGTTCCACTCTCAAACTCATCCTGTATGTGTTAGCCCCTCAGACATATTTGCAACATTATGCAATTGCATAGATTCATGTTATTTCCTCTGCTTGAAATGTGCACCACTGTCAATTCCACCAGGAGGGCTCTAATCCCTCCTTCAGAACTCAGTGCATCAGCAACTCTAATGAAATTCTCAGCTACATATAGATTCTCCAAGCTGTTTTACACCCTGATCCCTATGCAGGTACATTTTCTTGCATTTATCAAACTGTGTTATAATAATAATTTGGTACATCTTCTCTTCTACCCAGTTATCTTCTTGAATGTAGACTTATATTTATTTATCTTTTATCCTTAGCCCCTTGCATAAGGTCTGGATCAATAAATGAATATGTTGAATAAATGATTATGCTAAGATTAATTAATTATGACAAAAAATGACTCTGGCCCCTTTGATCCAAATTCTGTTGTTTTCTATGGTGCATTCCTTTTTTTGTGAGATACTTTGACGTCTATATAGATGAATAAACATAAATAAAGAAAAAAGATGTGTTTAGGATTGCTGAGTTAGAACATCAAGATATTGAACAGATATAGAAAATGTTTTTCAGTTAATAGTAGTAAAAGACAAAGTCAGAACTTATTGCTTGCTGACATAGCTTTAATCAAAATAAGAAATGAATTTCAACCCATTTTAGCAAATAATAAATTCTAGTGCTAGTGAATAGTATTTCAAAGTATATTGCTGCCTTGGTATCTTGTTTTATTTAATGCTATAAGGTCTGAATTCCACTACTTATTTTTTGTCTTTCATGCCTGTGCATGCTACCTAACCCCTCTGAGCATCATAATTTTTACCTTTAAGCACAGGAAATGGTACATATTTCAAAAAATTATTATAAGGATCCAAGGAGGTAAAATACCTTAGATCCTGAAATAATAGCTGATATAGTTAGTGTTTACTAATGTTAACATCTTTCTGTCTTGCTTTTTTTAAAAACTATTTTTGTTATATGGACTCTACCCTAAAATATTAGTTTCACAAATATGTAGTAACTTCTCATTCCTTATTACAAGCTGTACTACCCTACCCAACTGTGAATCCCTGCAGTTCTTTGCTTTAGTAAGATTGCAGTAGACTCCCATGGATTAATAGTTTTGCTTTATTTGAGGCTAGTACTGTGGGCTGAGGAAGCCCACCATCACCATGGGCAAAAAGACTGTGAGGCAGAGTGTATCCTTGGCCCAAACATATCTCCAGTGGCATCTAAAAAGTCCTGGAAGACCACCAGAGTGGCCTCCCCTTGAAGGGAGTCTGGAGCCAGTCTCTCCTCTTTGTGTATCATGAGGCCCTTCAGATCCCCTAGAATTGGACCTCTTTTTTTTATCCAAATACTTAAACCAAAACTTTTTTTTTTAACTAACATCGAATTTATTGTAAAATTTTGATAGTTTTACTTAGGAATAGATGCTACTTTTGAAACTTTCTAAAAAAAATACTAAATTATTCTGTGCATTTCGTTTGAAAAATTGACAGAAGTATGTTACATTGATATATCTTCATAGTTCTATAAAGAAAATTACTCAAACAGCTAGAAGAAAGGACAAAGTAAAGGGATAGAAAAGGCTTGTTTTGTTGATGGTCGACATGTGAAACCCTTTACCATTCATAAAATATTTAGGTTATTTGAGCTAAGGAGGAAATTGCTAAGGATTAGGTTTATAGCACTTGACCATGTCTCGGAAATGCTACCCTGTAAAACTTGTCAAAGAAAAAAAAAAGAAACAAAAAGAAAGCAATCCTATTAGGAAACCTGGACTTTGCATCCTGTCATTTATTAAATTTGTCAGTTGAAGCAGTAAGGATTATGGCAGGAGATTTATTAATTTTTCAGAAAACCTGGCATGGAGAAGCCTTACCCTTGGCACTAGCCTAGAAAATACAGTGAAAGTTTGTGTACCAAGCAGAATGCTGAATATCTGTTATGAAAAAATTGTTACCAAAGCTAATCTGTTATATATGAAGGTAGGTAAGGAATTTAGGAAGGGCTCTCTTCCTGAAATTCAGCAAGATTTTATTCAGAGTCTTTTTGTATAATGGAAAATTCTCTTATAGCACAAGTATTATGGTGGTTCCAGTCACTGTGGGCCTGGAAAATGACATTGTGCTCCAGGCAAATGTTAGTTTTCATTTCTGACTTTGTCATGAATGTCTAAAGGTTAATTCTTTCCTACCCTGTCCAAAAGCAAGACTTACTCCTTTCTCTGCACATAATGATGGGTATTGCAGCATCCTGGGACCCTCTTGCCCTGGACCATGGATGTGGCCTTGTCTGGGGATGGTCTGGCAAGTTGTACTCATGGCCTTTTCAGGTCTTTGCTATTCATGCTGAATACCACAAAAACGAAAGTGTCTATTTTTTTTTCTGCTACTGCTTACCATAGATCCAAGTTTCTCTATTTCTTTATTTTCTACCCAGGAAGATGTATAGGTTATATAGAGGATTCTATACTGTGTACAGAAATTTAAACTATCGGGTCCTAAATTTAGTGTCCACATTTATAGAGTGTTGTTTACTATATTTCAGGCATTATTTTAAGCACTTTACAAATATTAATCGAATCCTACAGCCCATGATGTAGGTGTCATTGTTACAATTATTTGAGAGATTAGGAAATTGAGACAGAAACAATTAGTCAGCTTGGCTAAGCTCACAAAGTCTGTAAGTGGTGGCTTACTTCAGGTTCAGTAAATGGTGGCTGGCTTCATGTTCAACCACCTCACTATGATGATCTAGAGCAGTCACATTGTGGTGGCAGACAGTGTGTTTCACATGAACCAGATCAGCGAGTCCACTAGGAGTTCCATCATGAGTACAAATAGATGGAAAAGGGAAAACAATGCATAAAAGGAAGGAGATAAATACTGACAGTTTATGAACAGTCCTGGATAGAGCCAAAAGGACTAAAATTTTGATCCTCTTACTTTAGCATGTGTGCAAATCACCCGGAGAATGTATTAATTTTGCTCCTACGTTCAGAAATTTCAGATCCAGTATGTCTTGAAGCTTGGAGTCTACATTAATGTAAACACTCCCAAACAATTCAGAGCATCTTCAGGGTATCTGAAATATATTTCACTAGAGATTTGGGGTTATTTCAGGGAGGACGGAAAGTAACTAAAATTTTATCCTGAATATCTTCTCTATCTTGTGGATGTGTTCTAAGTAAGAAACTTTGTAAAACTCAAATTTATCTTTGTGGTCAGTTTTCACGTGGGCAATGAAGAAAGGATTTGGAAAAACTGGCAATAGTGAGATAGTCTAAGACCTTAACCACGAGCAGAAGACTTGATTGTTTTCAGAAGAGGATGCCCCTATTTCTGGGAGGTACAGCAGATGACAGTGTACTCTTCTGAGGAAGTAAGTTTAGAAATGAAAACTTGTGGGACATTTCAAATTAGACTGAACTTTGAACTCATATTTATGTACCTTGGACATAGAAATGAGGAGAGAACAACTCTAAAGATGTTATGTAACATATGGTTTATCAAATGTGCTTCAGACTCCTGTTGGCAAATGCCTTCACAATTACACTTGGAGAGGATGTGACTCCACAGACCATCCAATACAGTTCTTTTGAACAAGAAAATAATCTGCATATAGCTTTGCATCCCTTCTAGCAAATATTAGACATGGCCATAGAGATATTCAATCATTAAATGAAAAGAACACAGAAACTGTTTCCTATGACATGGGTTTAAAGACTTACTTATTTTTTTTCTCCTCTTGAATAGAAACAGTGAATTAAAATGGAATAAAATTAACCTAAATAAGAAGAAACAGTAAAATTTTGTAGACTATGGAATGGTCTCACTGGGGATATTTTGGAAGCCCTATCACTTACTCATTTCAAACTAGACCAGACAAATGACTTGAAGATATGCTGTGAGAGGCAGGGTTGTAGAGAATGGATGAATGATTTTTTTCTTTATTCCTATGGAAATTTTCTCAGCGGAGTCAGTGCATTTACATACACACATACAAACATACACACAGTCACTTACTTTAAAATTGCTTCCTTTCTGACTTTTAAATTTGGTCATTACAAAATGGCATTTTAAAATCTCAAAAACTTTTTTCTATTGCTAGGTCTATATTTACTGTCAATTCTGATCCTCTTTTTCCTTCATTATGGATGAGGCTTTCTGCTCAGACTATAAAGTTCCTACAAGTTCCCTTTTGTTATATTTAAACCGTTGTAAACACCTTCCCCAGTGAGTCTTAGTGATTACAAGTAGTGAGCAGTAGAGTTTCCTCTCTGAGACTCGACAGGGAACAAGGAGGATAATCCGATTCCTATCAAATGGGGATATACAGAAGCTGTACATTTTATCAGGCTCATTCAAAATACCCAACCAGGAAACCACTGAACATTCTTTCCATCCCTTGAGTAACACACACTTTTCATGGATAACTAGTAGAAATGACAACATTGAAGGTCCAACTTCCTGCAAATTTGGTGCTGAAAGTGGGGATATTAAGTATAACCATTCCCACTCTCCTATTCTCAGAATATAGCAAGTTTTGTACCGGAAGTTATATAAATGACCAGATTTTATTTACTCTTTTGTTCCATTTTGTGTTCACTACAATAAAGAATTTGAATGAAATTTTAAAGATTACTTACGGTTTCCCATTTAAATGTGCTAACTTTTATTCCTTGATTATAGGAAATTAGAATTTGGTTACATGTTTCTTTAAAAAAAATATTTAACAATTTGAGGTAGTTGATTATAATGTGATATAAAATATCAATTATCTTCAATTGTAATATTTTTGGAAGATAAAACTTTTATGTAGTACTTCATTTTTTTTCTTCTCCTTGCTGTCCATGGTCAAAATCAAGCAAGATTCTCCATCTGGCTTTGTAACATGTAACAGTAAAATAAAATAATAAAATGATAGTAATAACAATAAAAAAAAAACAGCAACCACTTATAGAGTACTCACAGATATGCCCTGCCAGACCTTGCACTAAGCCCTTCATAGATATGTTTCATTTTATCCTCACAGTTGTATAAGTAAAATGTTAACATTTTACTGAAGGGAAGATTGATCTTAGAGAGGATCAGCTATGCCTAAAATCATACAACTAGTGCATTGTAGCAGGATTCAAGCCATTTTTTTTTTCTGACTCCAAAGCATGTGTCTTTAACCATCTCTGCCATAAGCCTCAGAAAGACACATTTTCATTTAAATCTTAAGGAAGTCATTGTATTTCCTGTGATCCTCCCTTCTCTCACATTATGTCTTCTTATTTCATTCTCAGTAAGGAAATAAAAGTCCATCTTCCAAAATAATTTTTTTGAACCATTAAAAATAGTAAATATTATTATTAATTTTGTCAGCTATTAAAATACTCACACAAATAATATGATTATGAAACTAGTGATGGATTCTTTGGGTAACCTAAAGAAATGAAGCAGCCATTCTAAAGAAAAATTATGTCAGTGGATCAAAATTCATTTGAAAACAGCACATTCATACTGCTGCTTTAGGGATTTTTTTTCAAATACTAGTTTAATTCAAGATTATGAAGCACATTGTTATAATCCATAGTGAGAAGGGTAGTACATTGATAACATTTGCTTTTGCAAAACGAAGAAAAGAATAATTTATATTTTCTACAAGACATTTAGAAAAACCAACTTCACAACATGAAGTTTATTCACTTTCCACATGAAAAGCAGTCTATCACTGTACAGTGACTAAACAGAACATGGAACTTTGAGAGAATAGTATTTTATTTTTGTTTTAAAGATGATGATCATAATGATCTAGAAATTGATGATTGCACCAGAAAGAAAAGCGCATAGATCTCATCCTACCTTCCCCAAGCTTACAAATTTGGGCAGCATTATATACCTTGTGCATAAATATAACATTAGACATAAAACTAGAGAAGAGATGCTTACCAAAAATGTAAGTGAATGCTTAACTTAACAATAAAATATTGATATATTCATTTATCTTCCCCATTCCAAATAGAATGCAGGCTTCATAAAGGCAGATAGTTGGTATTTCTTAATTAATTGCTTTTGCTCTAGCACCTAGAAAAATTCCTAGCACATATCAGGTAGTTAATAAGTTATTTCTTAGATAATGTGAACTTTAAGAGAAGTAATCAAGGAGACACAGTATCTCTTCCTGCATGTATTTCTTTATCAATGAGGAGGAATAGTAGAACTGTCCACCTTCTTCTTTATAAAGATATCATTGTCCAGGACATTGCTCTTCTCAGAAAAAAAAACAAAACAAAACCCAAAAACATTCTTTTGGTGTAATCAACACTGTGGGTGATTCAAGGACTGAATATCTTAAATGAAAACACATGTTAGAAAACATGATAAGGTACTCAAGGACAGAGTCCTTGTCATTTGTGTGTTCTGAATGATCCCCAGCTTCTCATGGGTAAGCACCAAGTCCTAAATTGCCATAATAAAAGATCAGTGCCATTGCCATAGAAGTGCTGTTTTTTTTCCCAGCTTGAGTGCAGAAAACAAATGTTGTCACCATGGGACTGATTTTGCACCCATGTGGAATAATTTAATTTCATTAATAATGCTAGACATGTTAAGAAAACTTTTTTAGGGGAAAAAAAGGCAGTATATGGGGGCATGCAAAACCAGTCTTTTTGATTTGAATTCCAGGATTCATTTGTTTTCCATTGTTTGCTGCACTTATTCTAGATCTGTTTTCATTTTTATTTGTGGTCAGCTTCGATATGTCTACGTGAAAGCAAGCATCAGAAGTAAAATGATTTTTTTTTTCTAGTATGACTACAGACAGTTGGACAGTTTTAGGATTTACTTGTTCCTGGATCAGTTTTCCCATGCTGGCTTGAAGCATGCTAGTTAATATACTACAAAGGAAAAAGGCACTGTCTTTAAAGGCACATAGATCCAAGACATGAGCTGGGTTCTAAGTCCAGACTCTGCCCTTAGATCTTCATGCATAGTCCTCCACTGAATTCTGCCCCTTTGAAGTTCTCATATAATCTTCATGGACTACAATGGCATCCATCCGGTTAGTCCAAAATTAGAATCTGGGTGGTTGCATGTAATATACTATTTGGGCTGGGCACAAAACCAAAGAAACATTGTTTACTATTTACTTGAGCCTTCACCAATTTCTGGACGCTGAAAGAGATGAACTCACTGCTTCTGAATAATTCATTCATCAAAACAGACACGAACAGTTTTTATTCCTTGGGTTTACTTAAAAAGAAAATCATTTATTTGCTCACTGTCTGGAAGCCAAAATATGTTTGGAGTTCTTCACTTCAACCCAGGCTGACAGCACCCTAAAACAAGGTGACTTGCTTTTAGGCGGAGAGCCATATGTGCAAACAGTTGCAGCCACGAAGGTATGACAAAGACACTGAAACTGGCTTGAACCTTCCTGAAGCTTTCCCATGAAGTTCAAATTCTTGTAAACCATTTGGGGAGCAATTGCTTTGCTATCATTCAATCATGAATCCAGCCTAGGAAACTGTTAATGGCTCCCCTGTTAGGAATCAATAGTTTTTCTGTGCACTTGACTTAATGGCAGTTGTCATTTATGTCCTTATGAAAAGAGCACATATTCCTTTGGGTTACTTTTTAGTATAAAAATGCTAGTACTTTCCTTCTTAATATATTAAATAGTTCCATGTGTATTATCAAGCTATTGTAGTAGCATAAAATGAGAGTGTTGCTTTGACCTGGGATAAAATACTGTGTGTTTGTGAAATGTCATTTAAGGAGCCTAAGAGACAGAAATGTAGAACAGAGAAAAGAAAAGGCTCCTTGAAGTAGTGCATGCATCATGGAAAGCACTTGGGGAACCTCCTGAGAAGCAATGGATAGGTATACTTCCAGACCCTCAAATATCAAGCATTCAAGTGAAAACCATTAAGTTTAATGAAATCTTCTGTCTGTAAAAGAAATGAAGAGCTAAAAGAAATTTCAAGTTTGCAAGTACCTAGGGCTATATATTTTGGACTAAATTTGAGTTTAAAGAAGGGGTATATCTAAACTCTACAGTATTGGAGTTTTGTTCTCACAGGGTTCCAGGTGGTCCTGTATAACCAATTTCAGGGTTTTATCAAACTCATGGTCAAGGCTTACTATTTCTAACTTCAAATAAATCCTGCTTTAAATCTATTTCATCCTGTCCATGCTTCTATAAATGTTGAGAATAATTTTCTCCTAAGTAATTCTTTGAACACTGAGATTCTATCTAAGACAGGCTTAGCCTTTTCTTCTCAACCATAATTATTGTATCCTTCCTGTTCAACCTCACTTTTCTCCCTTTGCTTGTATCTGTTACACTTTTCTCTCAGTTTTATAAAATTAGGGAAATTATGATGGTTTTGATTAATTTTGCTCTCTTATGCCCCTCCTTGAGGGAGTTTATGCTGGTTTTGTTACTTCCTCTTCTTTTATTTGTTTTGTTAAGAAAAGCATCATTATGAATGTTTATCTTGAGATCAGGTTCTGATTTCCACAGATTTGAATTCAGAGTAGCTCCACCACTTAATCAAATTGATTAAATTAGTGCTTCACAACAGTTTTAATGTCGTGGAATAAATTTAAATTGATAATATTTGTATAAGTGCTGGGATAAGAACCCTGGAGTAAACAAATGGGGCTCCGTGAGGCAGAGGCCAGAGAGTCTAGCTCAACTGCTTTAAGGGGTGAGATAATGTGTACTTCAGGATACTCACAACCTATTCCCCATACAGTATCATGGCATAACAGGTGGCAATATTTGGCTTCAACTCTTTATAGATCCATTTCCTGATCTATAAAATGGAAATAAGAGAGGTATACACTACCCACCTCTTAAAGATGTAAATATTAGCTTATATATGTAAAGCACTTAGCACAATTCCATTACTCAAAGGATGCTAATTAATAATGGTAATAGTAAAAGCCGTAGTCATTTAGCAGCAGTTGCAGTAACTCTGTTTATTTATAATCTCACAATTTGGAGAGAGTCATTAACAAATCATAGGCCAATTCTATTTACATTTTCAAAGTACGATTGTAACTTGATGCCTGATATTATGGAATAGGAAATCTTGGTGTGAGACCTCACCTGACAGGTCTTCAATAAACTAAAGCCAGTGAGGAGGAGGAATTTGTGGAGAACAAGCTGCCAAGACAGGTACAGTCTGAAGGAAAGTACTCAGTTTCTCATTATAAAAAGCAAACTGTCCAAGGATCAGGTCACATAACTAAAAGTTAGTCAATAAACTGAGATTTAGGAAAGGATGTTGACCCATGAGGAAAGGCCTATAGGAGAGATCTGAATAGCCAGACAGAAGCTCAGTACCATGATAAGGCTAACTTGGGGGTAATTTTAATTATGATGGAAGGGTCATCTGGCTACACTGGATATGTTCTTAACCCACCCATCCTTACTCTGTTTGTCAGCAAGAGAAGCACTGGAGTAAGTCAGAAAAAAACAGGAGCTTAGCTGTGGATTTCAGGCCTGAGAGACCTGCTTACTTCCAAGTTGCATCTGAAGGCCTTCTCTCTTGATACTGGTCCCCGCCTTACCTGAAGATAGAGGACATCATATATCCAGCAACAGAAGCCTAGGCAGTCTGAACAAGTGAGAATGGCCATGAAAAAACTAAGAACACTTAATTTAAGAACTGTATTCTGCCAAGTCTGGATTATCTGCAGAAGAATCCATATGCTTGGTCACTATTTACTCCCTCACTGCCCAAATGGTCTCCTTCCAGCCATGCTCCCTGGGGACATTGCCTTCATTCCCTAATCTTTACTTTTCTGCAGTTTCACAAAGTTTAGTGGTTTAACTTCTTTGTCCTTTCATTGTCCAAGACTAATAAGGAATTCAGTCGGCTGTGGGTTGGGATAAGGAGCGGGTGATGAGGAATAACATTCTTCCAAGGGCCTTTTGATCTTTAAGAGGCAATCAGTGACCTAATTCCCTGCTTTTATGCAAAAATATCTCTTGTATGTATCACTCAAACAGATTGTTTTGCTTCCCATGAATGTAATTGTTGTCTCTTAGAGATTTTATATGAAACATAAATCAGGCCACCCCAGTCAGACAGAAGAAGAAAGCATATGATTTTGGACAAGCTATTTCATACCTTTGGGTGCCAGTTTTCTTATTTGGAAACTTAGGAAATTGGTCTTAAGGTATATTTGATAAGCAGTGTGTTATTGCTGTTGAAATGTGATTTAAAAGATGAATATACCGGATTTTAAATTCTAGTTCTGTTCCTTTGCAAAGGTGTCTCCACTTCACTAGACCCTCAGTTTCCTTATCTATCAACAAAATTGTTATAAGGATTATGTAAAATAATGCTTATAAAGTGCTTAATAGTGCCAAAATATTAGAAATGCTAAATACATTTAAGAAGCCCATATTATTTTTTCATCTATGATTTTACTCCTAGGAGTAACTTTCATAAGCATCTATTATCCTCTACCATATATGCCAATACTCTTTCCTATTAGTGTAGACAAATCAAAATGGGCAATGGTGACACTATTTTGTTCTATGTATACAGGTACATTTGTGTGTGTACATGTAGTCTCCCTCCTTCTCCTCCTCCTCTTCTTCTTCCTCCTCCTTATTCTCTCTCTCTCTCTCTCTCTACACACACACACACACACACACGCACACGCACGCACATGAACGCACACGCTTAAAAAGTAACTAGATTTCCTACTACCAACAGTATCTACAATTAACTTAGAGAGGTATCATACCAGTGTTTGATACCTCAAGCTCTTTCACAAATCCTTACCTTTGAATCAATGGACCATGAAGACAGCAGGTTAAGTTTTAAGGCTGAGGCTGAGGAGGTTGCTAAGATTATCCGTCAGCAACCCCACTGTGTGCAGAAATGAAGATCCTCTCTAATACAGAATGAACAGAATCTTGATGAGTGAGATATTCACAATTCTGCAGAATTCACTATGGACATTAACCTTAGAGCTAGGGCCTGGTTTGGTAGGAGCACCCATGAAAGAAGTCAAACAAGAGCTGCATAAAGATCTTGTAAAGAAGGAGTCTGAGAAAGAGATGGGAGTGAAAGAAGAGAGAAATGTTTTTTTCTAGTGTCTTTGAGAAGAGAGGTTTGGAGAATATGAACCAATACCTCTGTCATTCAATATTACATTTCTCATTCTAGTTGAGTGGGTTTTGATGTAATTAAGAGACTAGAGTATCTTTGGTTTTGTGTATAGCACATGTTAGTCTGATTTTTTATTTATTCATCTATTTATTATTTACTCAAAAAACATTAATATGTACCTGTAATTTGCCAGCATTGTGCTAGGCGGTAGAAGCACAAATGTGACTAAAACTGGATCTCTACTGACAAGGAACTTACAGTCTTGAAAGAGACAGATGAGGAAATCAGCACTCTCTGTATAGTGGATGGGACCTATGAAAGGTATACAGAAGGTACTGTGGGAACACAGAGAAGGACCACCAACATCTATGGAGAGTCAGGGGATGAAATCCTGAATAAGGCAGTAATAGAGGAGTTCAGTTGTGAAGATATATTGGAGAGAAGTTAAAGCATAGAGTAAGTAAGTGTGGATTCAAATTACTGACTGGAGCTATTAGGGTAACAATGGCATCATCCATTGTGTAAGGAACATAGACAAAGAGCTGTTTTGTGAAAAGAATAATGATGACTTTGGTTTTAACTACATAGAATTTGATTATCTTGTGGGTCATCCAAACAAAGATAAGTTGTCCAGCAAACAATTGTCATTAGTATTTAAATGAAGGTTGAAGCCATGAGTATGTATGTACTTCTTCAAAGAGTGACTATATAGATTTCAGAAAAGTAGATCATAATATGTGTGAGGAATACCTGTTTTTAAAAGTTAAGATGAGAAAATAGAGATGATGGAGAAAAAAAATAGCCATGTAAATAGGAGGAATACCAAGAAGAGTTATATTACATAAGTCAAGAGAGAACTTCTAGAAGGAGATAGTGTTTGGCAGAGTCCAACGTCACAGATATGAGATAATAATTGCTAAGTATCTCTATTACTTATGTAGATTGTGTGTGTGCGTGTGCGTGTGTGTGTGTGTGTGTGTGTGTGTGTGAGTAAAGAATAAGTTCATTCAAGTTTTCTTAAGCAATAGTGGCTTTATTGTAAGTACATACTTAGAAAATGAAGTAGACAGGAGCCCTATATATGCAACAAGATTTTGAGAGAATAGAAACTGTGGAAAAGTTAAGCCCTGTGGAGAATGGAATACTGTTCAGAAACTAGACATTTGTTCAGGATATATCACCACTCTTGCAATCAGGATGGTTTGTTGCCTCCTGAAATTATTATGGAAGTACAGAAGAGGTTTCACGATCCCTCCATGTAGGAGGTGCTCCATGATCCCTCTTCAGGCTGCCTGACATTAACCTAACTCTGTTTCTCTATGCTTTGGCTTTACGCTCATGTTTGGCTCCACTGTCACATTACCATGTCTAAGTAGCCTTTCAAGGAGAACCCCATGTTTCTAATTAAAGAGGAATCACACAGTTCATGGATTTGGGGCTTCTTGTATACCTCATCCTCTGAGGTCTAGTCGGGGAGGCAAGGCAATATGGTACCCAGAAAGCAATTACCTTTTCATAAAGAACCACCAAGAACTGCTTTCTTCAACAAGTGACAGTGGCCCTGGAAGATGCTTCCTGTTTTAAAGCCTCTTCTTTAGTACTATGGATATTGTTAAAGTGGAAGTATTGGCATACTGGAGGAGTGGATTCAATGGAACAGTGGGGACAGAAGCCAGAGTTTAAATTTTAGTAGACAAAGGAGTAAATGGGATGTGGGCCAGTAGAGACTGGGAATATAGATGAGTTTTTGTGGGAAGGAAGGTAAGAGTAAGAGGTACAGTACCAGAGCAAAAGGACATATCCTTCCAAGACAAGATAGTAGACACTAAAGCCTATATATAGAGTAATCAAAAAGATAGAGTAGAGAGAAACAAAGAGTGCATATTCAGGGGAGAAACTGACTGACAGACTAAAGTCCCTAAAGAGCTGGAAGAAATCCTGGCAGAGTACCATCATTCACTTTATCCATATTTATAATCATCAGTGGACTCCCCTATCTGAGGCAGCCTGATATTTTTGAGTATGGAGAAATTCTGAGAGAGATATAGAGAAGCACTAAAATGAAAGTGAGTGTGTTAAAGAAATGAAAAAAATACCATGTGAGTGGGCAGCTAGAAAGACCAATGGGAACAGGAAAAAAAGAAGATGAGAAGGTCAGAGAAAGTAAAGAATCAAAAAGCAGGGTTTTGACCAAATATTCCCAAGGAACAGGTTATGGGGTTCTCTTGGATATTTTGATGACTTTAAGGGTTTTGTTTATTTCTCTGGAAGTGAGTATAAAGACAAAAGCAGGCCTTGGTTGTTATCTCTCTCCCAACTCACTACCACAGCAGGCAAGTCCTCCGGTATTCTAGTGCTGCTTATTTGCATCATTAAATGTTTAATGTTATTGCATCAACTTAGTGTTGATTTTTACCATACATCTGTCTGAATTTCTTGGAACAATCTCTTTTTAAAAATTTTGATGTCAGAAATAATCCCAGTGGCTAAACCAATTAGGGCTTAAAAATAGAAACTTTGTTTAAAAAACAAAACAAAACAAAACAAAAAAACAAAAAAAAAACCTCCACAATTTTTCTTCTGGTGTTGACCTCTGTCATTGATAAATCACCCCCAAGCTCCCCTCTTAACTTCTTAGATTAAGACTTTCTCTAGTACATACATATACCAGAGGCACTAAGACTTTTTCATTTAAAACATTTAAAAATAGACCCAAAGGCAAACACATTTCAAGTGGATTTCCTACTATGGGAATTTCAAAAACTAACACTGGAGAATAAAGATGGAAACTGTAGTTTTACATTTGTATTCAGCAAATGCAATTTCTACTCCCATACTTTTTCATTTCCTTTCTCTGACTTTACTACACCGCTTATTATAAATATGAATTGTAAGGGGCAGATTTTGTAAACATTTGAGACCTCTATTTTCTGCTTTGATAGGAAAATGAGACTCTTACAAGTTTTCCTTTTTCTTTCTTTCTCCTTATCCTCCTCCTCTTCCCTTCTTTTTTAAGAGAAGGGATAAAGAAAGATAAATTATTTGAAGATAAATTTAAAAATGTTATTTATATTTAAATTTCATCTTCTTTAAGTATCAGACCTGGGATTCAGATAACTATGGACTAAGAGATGGGCCAGGCAGCAGTTCTAGTCTCATGAAATTATCCAGTTCCTCTCGACAGAGTCAAAGTCAATTTATTTTCTGGTTTGTAATCTTATCACTAAATAATAACCAACATACTAGACACCTAGTAGGTGTTAAATACTGAGGATAAAAAGGGAATAGCATTGAGATACCTTCCCTGAAAGCTCACACTATAGTGGTGATCACTGGGTAGTTGCTAGATTAATACAATAATTCAGGGAAAATGGAAGTTAGAAATGGAGAAAATGATAGTGAGCAGGAATATAAAAGTTCTCCCTCTTATTTAGCTTCATAACAAATTTCTAGCTATATTATTAAGTTCACCTTGTAACTAAAGAGAGCAAAATATATTTCTTTCTCAAGAAAAAAAAAATTCTGTAAAGAAAGGACTTTGCCTATAGCTATGATGCTGCTTGATGTCTTTAAAACCCAAGGAGTCTTTGCTGACAGGCCTGCTTGCTATTTCAAAACTGAAAAATAAAAAAAAAGGAGTGTGTAAAGGTAGAGGTAAAGGGGGCGTGTGTGTGTGTGTGTGTGTGTGTGTGCGTGTGTGTGTGTGTGTGTGTTGGGGAAACAGGAACAAAGGAAAGGGCTTATTTTTGCCTGGGAAGCTCTTTGTCCTTCAATTCTACATGATAGTTTTGCTGGGTAAAGAATTCTTGTTTATAGATCCTGGGTTTTCATCACTTTAAATATTTGGTGTCAAGTCCTTCATTCCTGCAAAGTTTCTTTTCTTTTGAGAAATCAGTTGCCAGTCTTATGGGTGCTCCCTTGTAGGTAACTAACTACTTTTCTCTTGCTGCTTTTAAGAGTCTCTCTTTGTATCTAACTTTTGGCATTTTAATTATGATGTGTCTTGGTGTGAGCCTCTTTGGGTTAATTTTTAGGAGGACTCTCTGAGCTTCCTGGAGTCATATGTCTATTTCCTTCACCAGATTAGGGAATTTTTCCATCATTATTTCTTCAAATATATATTCAACTTCTTGTTTTCCCTCTTCTGATATCCCTATGGCATGGATGTTGTTACCCTTAATTTTGCCAAATAGGCTTCTTAAATTATTATTATGTTCTTGGTTACTTTTTTTTTTGCCATTCTGATTGGGTGACCTTGACTTTCCTATCCTCTGTATTGGTGGTTTGATCCTCTTCTTTATCTACTCTGTTGATTCCCTCTAATATACTCTGCATCTCAGATAATGTGTTCTTCATTTCTCACCAGTTCTCTTTTATAATTTCCATTTCCATTTTTATGTTTTTATCTCTTTGTTAAAATTCTCACTGAGTTCATCTACTCTTTCCCTAAGTTCACTGAGCATCTTTATAACAAGTATTTTGAACTCTGCATCTATTAGATTGTTTGACTCCATTTTTCCTTGATATACATTCTGTCCTTTCATATGTTTTCTGCTTTTTTGTTTTCTCATTTTGGTTCCTTTCTGTGTCTCTTAAGTCTCTCAGTCCTATTAGCTTGGCTTTGTGTAGTAGGCGTCCAGAGGCACAGTCCTGAGAAGGGTTCAGTAGCAGGCCAATTTTAGGCCCAGCCTATGTCCCTCCAGGGCCACCTGTTAAGATTCAGCAGCAATCCACAGATGCTGTGCTCTTAGTTATCTCAAGAAACCATGGCAGAAACTGAGGTCAGCTGCCACCAGTGTGGTTCTTGGTGCTTGCTCTGCAACTTACACAGGACTCGCAAAGGTCACAACTGGATGTTCTTGGGTAGGGTCATGAGCTGGGAGAGACGGAGTTTCAGGGAATCCAATGGCGGAGAGACCTCTATTATCAAGTTTGATGACGTTTCAGCTATGGTGGCGCTGTGTCTGCACACTGGGAGTGGGTAGGGCTCTACAGAGGAACAATAGATACCCCAGTACTTCTGCCCAGGAGAAAGCCTCACCTCTGGCCCTCGCTCCAACAACTCAGCCTCCACTTGGAAGTCCCTGGTGCCCCCTAAGCAACTGACTCAGCACTGGTGCTCAGAGCAAAGGAGTTTGTCACTGCAAAAGTCCCGTCAGGGAGGACATGGCCCCTTTAAGAGGCATCTGCTGCTGCCACTGCCTCTGTTTCACTCAGCTTTGTTTCACTTGGGACCGGGCAACCTTGTGTCCTTCCCCCATCCTACCTCCTCCCATTGCAAGTTGATTTCTTATTTCTCTTCCTAGTTCTAGGGCTTGTTCATCTCGACCTCAGGTGACGCTACTTGCTATTTGCTCCATGTTTCCATCACAACTTTGATGTGTTCATAAGAGCAGATGAACAGAGCCTCTACCATCTATGCCATTTTACTTCTCTTTCCCAAACAATCATTTCTTGTTCACCTCTGTCACACTTTAATATGGTCCTGGGGGATAGGACATCATTTCATGCAGTCTTTCAGGAATCCAGGCTGTTTCTATTTTGTAATGCCACCATGTTCAACATATGCTCCAAACTTTCATTAAAATGGACAGAGTCATGTTAAAGATTGTTCAGGAGAAGAGAAGGTTGTGAACAGGCCTGGAAGTAGCACACAAAATACTCATTTGCATATCACAAGATAGAATTCAGACTCATTGACCAAAACTCATTGCAGAAAAACTGGGAAATGTCATCTTCCTCTATGTCCAGAAGGAAAATAAGTCGGTTTAGGTGAACATACGGCATTGTCTCTAGCATGTGGTAGTGCTTTCATCAAGCTAAAATTGACAGTGATGAGTCCTAAAAAACATACAAGTGAGGTCTTGCCATTGTTGTAACACTGACTGCCTTGTTTTTAGCATTACTTTGAAGAGTTTTAACCGATATATGTATTATTTATATCTATGACTTGAGTGTAGAACATTTTTAAGGTTTTAAATGTTCTGAGGAAACATAATTTGAAGTGCATTGTATAGGCTAAATAAGTTTTTCTTCCTTCCTTCCTTCCTTCCTTCCTTCCTTCCTTCCTTCCTTCCTCCCTCCTCCCTCCCTCCCTCCCTCCCTCCCTTCCTTCTTTCTTCCTTCCTTCCTTCCTTCCTTCCTTCCTTCCTTCCTTCCTTCCTTCCTTCCTTCCTTCTTTCTTTCCTTTCTTCCTTCTTTCTGTCTTGACTTCCTTTCTTCCATTCTTTCTTTTTCATACTAGATATAATCATTGTATCAATTATTTACAAAAAGGAAAAAGAGAAAAAGAAAAGCTTATATTTTTAAAAGTACTAATACTCTACCTGAGTAAAGGAAAATGGAAAGTTGAGTCAAATGTGTGCTAACTTTGAAGGAGATACTTCCATCTCTGACTGTCAGATCTGCCTCAGCTCGTTAAGTAGGCTGGGCAGGTGCTCCATCTTGCCCAGCTGTGTGATGGTTAAAACAGACAGTCTTCCCAGTCAGAGGAGCCATCTTCTTGGATTAAGATTGTATGAGTCCTTGCATTCCCACCTAGAACTTCCAACAAGCCCCCATATCATAAGAACCTACCTTTCAATTTTAGCATTGCAGTAGAGATAACTAAATGACTACAGTAGCAAAAAATAAAGAAAAATAATCACTCAAAATCCTAATATTATATATATATTTTCTTTTTTTCCCCTAAAACTTCATTTTAAGAGCTTCATACAATATAATTGAGACTTAAGCTCAAAAAATAAAATCTTAACAAACAATTCAAAGGCTGTATATTTTCAAATACTCAGATTGCACAGCTAGTTGTTTTTTTGTTTGTTTGTTTTAAATGGTAGTTGCTAAAGTATACCATCAAGGATTATTTTTAGCAAAAATAACAACTGGCTTTGAAATTAATTTAAAAGTGAATATAATTTATAACAGGTACATATCCATGAGATGAAGTAATTCCTGGCATCCTATCTTAAAGTTTAGGGACAAAGTATTTAGTATTCAGGAAAATTACATATAAAATTATATTTTATAAATTTTTCTTGGAAGTGGATGAACAAGCATTATAAACATACTATATACCTGTAAGGCCTACTATTATGACATGTAACTAAGGAGTATCAACTACACCAGAAACAAATCTGCACAATGAATTGGGCAGAGAGCAGCTGGTGGAGAAATCATATGGAGAACTGGAGTAATCTGTGGAAGGTATTTGAGCTCGCTATAAATATTTTGCAAGGGTTGGGTGAAGAAGCTAGACCTCTGGGCCTCACAACTGAAGCCTAGGCTTACTGCAGCCTAGAGAAATGGCTTTCAGGAAGAACACAGCTCTAGACAAAGAAATACTGTTTAAACAATACATGGAAAGTGTTTTGATTCTCACTTGACTTGTTTTTGAATCACCCACAAGGCATCAGAAGAATTGGCCCTGGGTTTCTAGAGAATGTGGCTTCATTGGTGCCCTGGCTTTCCACTGCTAGCAACAAGTGCATCCCTAGAGAAAAACAGTGTTTCTTTAAAGCACTGTATTAAGTATGTGCTGAACAAGAAAGAGCTATTGCCTATTCCTTAAGGCACAACATAAGAGCACTGTGGTGAGTAACTAAGAACTTGGCCAAGAAAGAAATGTGTTTGAAGTTTGAGAAAGTGGGATGCAAGTTTGCTTTCCTTCACCACCACCCCCAAATCTGCTAGATTTTCTTGTTTATTTTATTTTATTTATTTTTTTTTTTGGCACTTCTTACTTCAAATCTTTGTGTCATGCATAGTTAAAAAAAAAAAGATGAACTAAAAGGAGTGCCTCACAGCGAGCTTAGGCTACAGGAAAAAGGAGGGTTGAGCACAGAAAGAGAGACATAGGAAAGAAAAACACAAAAACGCAGGTTCTGGAGCGAACTCAGAGCACAAGTGAAAACCCTAAATGCAAATGGCCAAGAGTCAGAGGTGACAGTATGAATGAAAGATGCTTCCCTGCTCTGAGACATTCTACAGTGGGGAAATTCTGCTGCACTCTGGAACCTGCTGCTTTAAGATCAGAGACTCAGAAAGGGGAGAGAAGCCTTAAGCAGTACAGGGAGGAGGGAGAGAGCAAAGAGGCTGTTACAAGTCAGAAGTAGTAGACACACTAAGCTGCTCCTATGTAGAGGTCGAAGTGTTCCTTCTCTGCTTACCAGCTTCAAGCTGATTTGAGGCCTCACGCTGTTCTTTAGTCAACTGAAATGTGAAGAATCTTGATTCCAGTGAAAGGTTAGGCTGAGAAAGCTTGGATCTGGTACTAACCATGAGGCTCATCTCTCCTCCAGGGTGTATCTGGCCTGAAGCTTTGGATCTGATCCTCCCCTCCTTGTTGTGGCCAGGAGACTTGATCTGTGAAGCTTTTGTCCACTCTTATGGCAGTCTTTACCATCCTTCTCTCCTTCAGTTCTAAGCAAGGCTGGCAAAAGGGAAAAAGCCACAAAAACTTAAACTTCATAAGAGCAACAGCAACAAAACTTCCTTACACGGAAATCATCCAGCCATAGAGGGGCCCACTTGTCTCCTGGTGGTGTTGGTTTGATGCTGCCGGCACAGAGGTCGCCATTCTGTCACACATTGGCAGCAGGGTTTTGAAAATCAATCATGTCTTCCAGCATAAGCTCTACAATGACATTGGTCAAATTGCCACTTTAAAATTCATGCCTGGATCCTTATGTGGAATGTGCCCTCTGCCTACCCTCACTTCTTTGGAGTTTAAATCCAAACATTGCTTGTTCTGTTAGGACTGAAATAAAAATTAAACAGATAATTAGAATATGGGAGAGCAGAAAATAACAGGATCCAGCAAGTATAGCTTCTATGTTCAGTTTTACTTTGCTTGTAGAAGTGAGTGTGTTTGTCAGTTCATGAATAAAATGAGGCTGCTCCAGGGGTAAGAATTTGGGGTGAAGACTCCCTCACCTACTTGTAGGATATCAAGCTGTGGAATAAATTGAGGGGCTATAGGACCAGAAAGCCTTTAGGCTTCCTCTTGACTTGATGTCCATGAAACATTTCATATTTGTACAATATTGAATGAGCCTCCCCTTCCTGCCTAATAGCTTCATAGTTAAGGAGGAATGAAAATGATGAATAGATGGAGAAAGGCTCTCAGAGGGAGAGCCGATATGTATGTCAGGACTTCCAAAGCTCCCTCACTTACCCTCTTTGCAGAGAGTTTGTTTCCTCTTCCTGTTACCTTTATTTTCTAAACTGTGTCTAACTCATATAAAAAACAACATCTTAAGAACACAATGTTAAGTGAAAAAATTCAGGTACAAAAGAATATAGTACAAACAGTAACCATTTATGTTATTTAAAAAATATATAAAATTGTACTATACATTGCTATGAAGATAAATTTATGTAAAAAAAGCTAGAAAACATATGAGAAGTCCATACATCAGCAAAATAGTAACAATAACCACCATGGTCAGCTCCACCAGCACCACAGTACCTGACCATTATTGAGAACTTTCCAGCCAGGCACTGTTCTTTAAATTAGCTCACTAAAGTCTCTGGAAAGGAGAAAGGGGTTGCAGTGAAGGGGAACTGAGTTTCATTGTGTTTGAAATGAATATAGCAAATTGCCCAAATGTTTACAAATTACAAATTTTGGTAGAGTGTCAGTTACTTTATTTTTGGTATTCAGTGTGTTTGAAACACTTCATAATTTTTTAAATAAAGGAAGAAGACAAAAGCAATAACCAAAAAGAAACATAAAAACTTTAGTTAGAGGGATCCTCTTCTGCCAAGGGACATTCCTTCTCAATTTCCACTGATGGAGTGTGTTCCCTTCCAGACCTTTAAATGCCGCCCTAGCTGTGGTTCAGTACTTTTCCCATTTTTCTCTTTCCACTTTCCAGACAGCTGACTGCATATGGTCCCACGCCCCTCAGACTATCATGCTGCTGAGGCCTCCACAGTATCTGTTACAGACTTGCGCCCTTTCCCACACTCCAGTGCCCACCTTCCATTACCACACACCCAATGTATAGCAAACTCAATCTGTTCAAAAGAGAACACTGATTACCTGAAATGATTTCTCCTGTAGTGAATTCTCTATCACAGTGTCATTGGCGCCAATTCAATGCCAACTAAGGTGCAGTGGAGAAGGAAAATTTGTTCAGTGCAAATAGCTCGATTGTGATAAACATGGCTGTGAGAAAAGCACAGCTGCGGAATACTTCAATAGTGTTACAGCTCAATTATAAAGCAATATGGCTATAAAACAGCATGGCTATGAAGCAGCCCTGGGACCAGGTGGCCCCAGGGGGACCAGGCCCCTCTCCAGCTAGACAGCTCTGCTCTGCTCTGCTCTGTCTGCTCTGCTTTGTGTAGGTCTGCTCCACTCTTCTCTGGCAAGATGCTCCAGCTGAGAAACACCGTGTTCAATCTTCAGTGGAATAAGAAAGTGTGCTTTCTGAGTCAGAGGGGAGTTGACTTATGTAGACAGCAGTTCCGGCCCCTGGTCTCTGATCAGTCCATCTTAATGCAAATGAGGAATCAAAATCCTTGCAGTTTGATTGGTCCAAAAGGCACTTTCCTGATTGGTAGAAATGGAACTGCTCTGGTTGGTTAAGATGTTTATGAGGATATAGCTGTACAGCTCCAACTGGATAGGGAGAGTCTCAGTCCTATTGGTTGAAATACAATTCCAGGAACTCCCTTACAAGAGCTGGCTCAGATGGCAGGAACACAGTGCAGGCATGCAGTTCAGCAAAGGAGACAGGCAGTTCAATGCAGTCTATTCCCTGAAGTCCAGTTTGCATATGAGTTCCCTGTTTAGAAATGACTGCTAGGCTCTTTTAAATTTCAACCTAGTTAGCAACCAGGAGCCCTTCTTAGTAGGTATCTTTTCTCAGGGTCTTTAACAGTAAATAGCATCACCTTTAGGGTGGAAAAAACAATTTGATTCTTTCTCAGCTACCTTCTTTCTCTCTTTCCACAACCAACACATCAACAAATCTTATTGGCTCTAATTTCAAAATATATCTTTAATCAGAACACATCCTGGCCTCTCACTGCTCTCAGACTGGCCCCAGCACCATCATCTCTGGCCTGCACCACCGACTTCAATCACCTCCCAGTGCTTGCTGGCTTCCACCCTTGCACCACTACAACATCTTTCCTATATAGCTTATTTAAAACTTTTTCAGGGCTCCCCTGTGCTTAGAACTAAGTAGGAAGTGCTTTCAGTCATCTGCAGAGTACACATCAATGGGCGACGGGTTCCCTTCAATGTCCATCCTTTCCCTGCTTCCTCCACTACAACCATCTGAGAATTTCATGTCAATCAAGCCCACACATTCCCGGCCTTTAGCTTTGCTCTTGCCTTTTCCTAGATACCCTTTACCTAGATATTTTGATAGCTCTCTCTCTACCTCTGTTCATTCAGGTCTCTGAAGAAATCTCATCTATTCAGAGAAACTTTCCTGAGCACCCCATCTAACAGCGCTGTTGCTTTCTTTGTCTTTAATGGGATTTATTTTTTTCTAGAACAGTGCCTGGCCCATTCTAGACATTCGACACCCATCTGTTGAAATATTGAATTAATAATACTTCTCAAACATAAACTGGCTGCAGGCATTCACTAATACATTATTTCATTTATTACTCACAAAAGTCCTCTGTGGAAGTCATAACTGGACAGTAGAAATGACTGAAACTCAGAGAATGTGCCCAGGATCACACTGGTGCTGATTCTGAGAGTGGAATTTGAACCTGTTCCTTTTTATTCTAATCTTTCCTTATATCACACTGCATCTCTCAAAGGGGAAAGCAAGGAAAAGCAACATTCCATTCTCTGCTGCATGATGCCAAGGATTGTTCTGGTCACATTTACAAAATCATTTTGATCTTCACTCTGAGAAGGAAACATTGTCTCCATTTTAGAGATGAAGAAACTGAATCTTCTGAGTGGTTAAATATTTAGCTTAAAATTACCATTTCTACTCAGGGAACAGAGTGTACTCCAGGCCTGCCTCATCCATATCCTATACTTTCTTAACGACATTCATCCTGATTGCTTAAAAGTTCCATTTTAATTCCCATAAAAGGTCTGCTTCCCTGTAGCCTGTTAACAACATAGGTTTACCAGTCCTTGCCATCTTGTGAATGATTCCAACACTTTCTTCCCTCTCCTCACTCCCTCCTTCTGCTGCTGAGAACTTTCCCCAGAACTTTCACCTTCTACTCATTGCTTAAGCCTGCTGTAGTCTCGGAGGAGCAATAGCTTTCATGGGCCACCCAGAAGTTGAACATGAGAAAACAGATTAGGTCGAAGAGAGCGAGGAGGAGAACAGCCAGTGCTGGAAGACAGACAGTGCCCAACTTGTAAATGGGTTTGTTTGCTAGAATTTCTTTGGAAGGATGTTATATGACACTTGAAATAGGTTTCCCCATAGAAACAATATTATCATTGATGGATGGGGTCTTGGGATCATTCATGAAGCCATGCATAATGTAAATGTCAAATCAAGATGCTACTAGATATTCCTAGAATTTTTAAAGTTCACAGCAAGTCACATGGATTCTATGAAAAAATAGGATTTTGAGTTCCAGTTGGGGACATAAAGAGCACTTCTGTTCACATTATTCTTCTGGTTCTCATCTGGTATTTTTGTGTGAAATTATCCTCACCACTGCCCCCCATCTCCACCCCAGCTGGAATTCAACAGGACTGGTTGTCACCCTTGGGTAGCAGAGGTAAACTGGATGTTTAAATGAGAGTGGATTAAAGGAATTTGAGAGCAAATGAGGGCTCTCTGGATAGGGGTGAGTAGGGGTCCTCTGGCAGGGCAATAGACTGTGCTATCAAATATAGTAGTGACTGTACATAGTAGTGACTCCAGTTTCAGAGCTCAGCACATATTGAGGACTGTTAGGATGAGTGCTCAGGGAAGTTTCACTAGAAGATGATCTAGTGATCTGAGCAGGTGGGAGGCAGTCACTGCTCAGAAGGGTCAACATGTACTGATGTGTGATGTGTCTCTATGCATATCCTGACCTCTTTGGAGAGTATTTAGGAAATAGGTGACAGTGCAGAGCTGTGAAAAGAACCCAGAACAGAAATAAGAAGGCCCTAGTCCTTACTCTGCTTCCTTAATTGAGGATTCTAGGCCACATGTTGTCTCTCAGAGCCTTATTTTCCTTTCATGTTAAGTGGGAAAAGTACTAATATTTTCCACTCCACAAGGTCATTGTGAGTATCTATCATGATATGATTGTGAAAACACTTTCTATCCCATTTAATACTTTATTAGTATTATACTTAGTATTACACAATAGGCCACATGTTCTCCAAATATTAATATTTTTTGGTGTTCTGGCACAAAATAACTAGGAGAGACACAGACAAATTTTCATCCATTCACTATGCTTTTTGTGTTTTTTTTTTAGCGCTTCTAGCGACAGAAAATTACCTGAAGAAGCCCAGACATCCCTTTGTTCCAGGCCTTCATCATTCTTGGCCACTCCTACTTCTGGTCCCCACTTTCTGCTTGCCACCATTGTGTCAGACCAAGCAACTTGTGCTCTGCTGGGCTGGCTGCATATTCTCCCTTTAGCAGAGTCTACCTTTCTAGCAGCCCATTTTTGTTATTGTCCTGCTGGAGAGCAGTCTAATAATTCTTTTTTAAAAACCTAATAATAATCAAATAGATTACATTTTAGTTGCAGATTCCTGGAGGAAAAATAAATCTTTATTCAAACTTAAAATGTAGGGATGTTTTACTGAGATGGTTCAAATTCCAAGACCCTGCGTATAACAAGAAAAATTAGCAACCCAAGGAAGGTCTTTATTTGGAAAGCATTGTGTTCCTCTCTTCCCTTCAGCACTGAATTATTTCTCCACAATTTGTGACATTAAGTTCCTATGTGGAAAGCAAACATTGACTTGGCCGACTTCTTTTAAATGATTATTTCCTGTAGAAATAGTTAACCTATTTAGTGCTTTGCCATTTCAATATTTGTTCATAAATATGTTAGTTAATTTGCCACATTATCTGTTTTAAGTCCCAGACTACATTGTGTCTTTAAAAAATTGAAGTCATGGGCACAAACTATTTTCAAGTTGGAGAGATATTAAAGATAATGATATTCTTCCAGTAATGTTTCTCTAGAACCTTGCCTTTTGGGATCTTAACCTACATATGTTGCATCATTACTATATAGCCACCTGCTTTGAGATCAGATGCTATAAATGTTCCTTTATTTGTTTGTAGACTGAATGAGAGAATAAGAGATTTGGTTCTAAAACATACCAGCTGGGCAGTGGTTAAGGCAACATTTAGAATGCTGAGTTCTCTCCCACAGCTAGTTCAGGACTATTGTTCAATACCACTCATTAGAATTCAGATTAGCAGGACCTTAACTTTATTAGTGTTTGAAAATTAATTAGTATCATTAGAAATTTTTCTCAGCAATGTTTTACTATCAAATGCTATTGTTGCCCACTGTGGGGTGCTAGGACTCCAAGTACATCTCTCTTGTGCTGTCATCTTAAACTAAAGCCTTTCTAGTCATCTTAAACTAAAACATTTCAGCATCTGCTTTTAGCTTTCTGGGAAAGGTGAAATATGTTGTAGGAAATTCAATAAAATCTATATTACCAGGTATGCCTTTGTAGGTAAAAGAGAGAAGCAGCAACTAGACACTGCTACAGTCCAACTGACTTGAGAATGGTTTGATCGAAATTGTGATGGTTTGGGGGATGAGAGTAGATGATGGTGAGAGTTTTCCAAGGATATATCCTTGGTCCCTGTTGCCAACATTTATATGAGTTACATCAGAAAAGTTGTAGGAGGCCATACATTTACATATGAGACAAAACCAACAGTGATAATGAATTTGCTACCTGAAGTATTCAAAAGTACGCTGGTAGTCCACCTCATGAAGACATTATTAGAATTAGGATACATTTCAATTAGGTGGAGCAATGTCTACATTAACCAGATTGCAAGGTTTTACTTGGCTGAAAGCTCATTGCGAATAAACTGATTGGCGGGGTTACTAAAAGACAACTTGTTATTTTAGTGTGTAAAAATAGAGGTGTAATATCCACAATAAAGGGAAAAAAATCTTTTATACTCTGTGCACCTGAAGGATGCACCTAATTTTGACACACAATTATTTGATTAGAAATATAAATAAACTGGAATTCAGATTGGAATTTAGCAGCCATAAAATACTTTTGAAGAACACGATGTTTCTTTTAACTTGAAAAAGAGTGAGGAAAATAATAATTATTTGCTATGTAAAAAAATTTGAAACATAGACTTTCTGTGTTTAAACATAAACACAGAGAGATTTAAGCATATGATGAGTGTTTTTACATGTTGATATCAAAGGTCCTTTTCAACCCCACTCTTCTAGGAGGCCATGGGTATGCTTCTATGGAAGTGCTATTTTGTAAAATGGTATCCTTTAAAAATATGTTTTGGAGTTTTGTAGTATTTTTCTTAATTATCTAGATTGTGGTTTCCCAATACTCATACTTCACTGAGATGATGAAAATATTTTTTTCTGTATTGTCCATTATGATAGCCATTAGTCATGTGTGCTATCAACCACTAGAATTTTGCTAATTCAACTGAGGAATTGGATTTTAATTTTATTTAAATTTAATTTTAATTTAAATACCTTCATGAAGCTAATACTTATGATACTGGGCAGTGCAGTTCAAGATATTGTCTTTCTCTTTTATTTCACCTTGCTAACAGCTTTGAAAGTTGGTCTTTTATCTCTTCCAGATTCACATAGAAGGTTAAAAGTGAATGGGTAACAAAATTAAAATCTGATTTCCAGATTACTAAATGTGGACAATTATTATTTTAGATTCCTTTTAGATATTTCCTGAGTTTCACATTCAAGTTCTTCAATTTTTTTCTTGTTAAATGACATGTGCTTCAGAACACCTTCCTCTTTTCTTGCATGTTGAAATATTGACTGAGGAAATTAAGTTCTGTTAGTGCCATTCTTCTTTTTTTTAAATAAATTTATTTATTTTAATTAGTTTCAGTATACAGTACATTGGTTAGACATCTATAATGTTCATAAGAAGATTCCCCTAATTGCTCCCTCCCTCCCCTGGCCTTCCACTTAGCTATCATGTTAATGCTAACTGCATTCTCCCCATGCCCAACTATCAACTACTAATTTGTACTTCTTTAACCCTTCATACCATTCTCACAGCCCCCCAACCCCCTTTCCCCTCTGTCCATCACCAAATTGTCCACTATATTTGTGAGTCTGTTTTGGATTAGTTTGTTCTTTTTGTTCCTTAGATTCCGCATATAAGTGAAATCATATGGTATTTATCTTTCTCTGACTTATTTCACTCAGCATAATAACTTCTTGGTCCATCCAAGTCATTGTAAATGGTAGGATTTCATTTTTTTAATGGCTGAGTAATATTCCATTGTATATATGAACCACAATTTCTTTATCCAATTGCCTGTTGATGGGCATTTAGGTGGCTTCCATATCTTGGCTATTGTAAATTGCTATGCCATGAATATTGGAGTGCATAGATCTTTACAAATTATTGTTTTGGTTTTCTTTGGAAAAATATCCAGAAGTGTAATCGCTGGGTCAAAAGGCATATCTGTTTTTAATTTTTTGAGGAACCTCCATACTGTTTTCCATAGCAGCTGTACTAATTTGCAGTCCCACCAACAACGTATGAGGGTTTCCTTTCCTCTGCATCTTTGCCAACACTTGCTGTTTTTTGATTTGATGATAGCCATTCTGACATGTGTGAGGTGATATCTCATTGTGGTTTTAATGTGCATTTCTCTGATGATTAGCAACCTTGAGCATCTTCTCATATGTCTGTTAGCTATCTGTACTTCCTCTTTGGAGAAGTATCTGTTTAGGTCTTCTGTCCATTTTGTAATTGGATTGTTTGTTTTTTGTTGTTGTTGAGTTGTATAAGTTCTTTATAAATTTTGGATATTAACCGCTTATCAGATGTATCATTAGCGAATATCTTCTCCCAAACAGTTGGTTATTTTATAGTTTTTGAGGCAATTGTAAATGGTACTGTTTTCTTAATATCTCTTTCTGAAAGTTCACCATTGGTATATAAAAATACCACTGACTTCTGAATATTTATTTTGTAACCTGCTACTTTACTGAATTCATTGATCAGTTCTAACAGTTTTTTCATGGAATATTTAGGGTTCTCTATATATAGTATCATGTCATCGGCAAATAACAAGAGTTTTACTTCTTCTTTTCCAATTTAGGTGCCTTTTATTTCTCTTTGTTGTCTTATTGCTGTGGCTAAGACTTCCAATACAATGTTGAAGAGGAATGGTGAAAGAGGGCATCCTTATCTTATTTCTGATCTTAAGGAAAATGCTTTTAGCCTTTCCCCATTGAGTATGATGTTAGCTGTAGGTTTGAAATATATAGCCTTTATTATGTTGAGATATGATATTTTTAATATATTATTGAATTCAGTTTGCTAATTTTTTTTGAGGATTTTTTGCATCAATGTTCATAAGAGATATCTGCCTTTAGTTTTCTTTTTTTATTATATCTTTGTCTGGTTTGGGAATCAAGGTATAATGGCGGCCTCACAAAAGGAGTTAGGGAACCTTGCCTCTTGAATTTTTTGAAATAGTTTGAGAAGAATAAGTGTTAATTCTTCTTTGAATGTTTGGTAAACTTTACCTATGAAGCCATCTGGTCCAGGACTTTTGTTTTTTGGGGAGGTTTTTGATTACTGATTCTATTTTATTGATGGTAATTGGTTGGTTCAGATTTTCAGATTTTCTACTTGACTCAGTCTTGGGAGATTGTAAGTTTCTAGGAATGTGTGCATTTCTTCCAAATTGTCCAATTTATTGATGTATAATTGCTCATAGTATTTTCTTATGATCCATTGTATTTCTGTGGAATCTGTGGTTACTTCTTCTCTTTCATTTCTGATTTTATCTATTTGAGTCCTCACCACCAAATTGTCCATCACCAAATCATCCACTATATTTTTTTCTTTGAAGAGTCTGGCTAATGGTCTGTCAATTTTGTTTATACCTTCAAAGAATGAGCTCTTGGTTTTATTAATCTTTTGTATTGTTTTCTAGACTCTATTTCATTTATTTCTGCTCTGATCTTTATTATTTCCTTCTTTCTATTCGTTTTGGGCTTTTTTGCTGTTCTTTTTTTAGTTATTTTAATTGTAAGGTTAGATTGTTTATTTGAGCTTTTTCTTGTTTCTTGAGGTAGGCCTGTATTGCTATGAATTTCTCTCTTAGGACTACTTTCCCCGTGTCCCATAAATTTTGACTCGTGTTTTTATTTTCATTTGTCTGTAGATATCTTTTGATTTCTCCTTGATCTCGTTAATAACCCATTCATTGTCTAGTAGCATGTTATTTAGCCTCTATGTGTTTGTGTATTTTCTAGTTTTTTCTTGTAGCTGATTTCTAGTTTTCTACCATTGTGACAGAGAAGCTGGTTGATATGATTTCAATCTTCTTAAATTAATTGAGACTTGGTTTGTGTCCTAACATGAGGTCTATCCTTGAAAATGTTCCATGTGCTCTTAAGAAGAAAGTATATTTTGCTGCTTTGGGATAAATGCTCTGAAAATATCTATTAAGTACATCTGTTCTAGTGTCTAAGGTCTAGTGCATATAGATTTACTAGAGTTATGTCCTCTTGATTTATCGATCCCTTTATTATTATGTAATGCCCTTTTTATCTCTTATTATAGCCTTTGTTTTAAAGTCTATTTTATCTGATATAAGTATCACTGCTACCCCAGCTTTTTTTCATTTCTGTTTGAATGAAATATCTTTTTCCATCCCTTTACTTTCAGTCTGTGATTGTCATTTGACCTGAAGTGGGTCACTTGTAGACAGCATATACATGGGTCTTGTTTTCTTATCCATTCGGTTACCGTATGTCTTTTGATTGGAAGATTTAATCCATCTACATTTAAAGTGATTATTGATAGGTACATTATTACTGTCATTTTATTATTCATATTTGTTATTTTTATTTTCTTTTTTACTCCTTCTCTTTTTACAGAAGACCCTTTAACATTTCTTATAATGTTGGCTTGTTGGTGATGAATTCCTTAAGCTTTTTTCTGTCTGGGAAGCTCTTTATCTCATCTTCCATTTTAATTGACAGCCTTGCTGGATAGAGTATCCATGGTTATAGACTCTTGTTTTTCATAACTTTGAATATTTCTTGCCATTCCCTTCTGGCCTGCAAAGTTTCCATTGAAAAGTCAGCAGACATTCTTGTGGGTGTACCCTTGTAAGTAACCAGCTTCCTTTCTTTTGCTGCTTTTAAGATTCTCTCTTTGTCTTTGACCTTTGGCATTTTAATTATGATGTCTCTTGGTGTAGATCTGTTTGAATTCCCCTTGTTTGGAACTCTTTGTGTTTCCTTAACTTGTAAGTCTAATTCCTTCTCCAGATTAGGAAAGTTTTCTGTCATTATTTCTTCAAATAGATTCTCAAGCCCTTGTTCTCTCTCTTCTTCTTTGAGTATTCCTATGATTTGGATGTTTTTATGCTTCATGTTATCCCAGAGGTCTCTTGAACTATCCTCATGTTTTTTAATTCTTTTTTCTTTTTGTTGTTCTGATTGGGTGTATTCAGCTACCTTTTCTTCCAATTCACTGATTCGATCTTCTGCTTCATCTAATCTACTGTTGAATCCTTCTAGTGTATTCTTCATTTCCATTATTGTGTTCCTCATTTCTGTCTGGTTCTTTTTTATGGTTTCTATGTCCTTTTTTATGCTTTCATTGTGCTCATCCATTCTCCCCATAAGTTCATTGAGCATCCTTATAACCATCTTATTTTAAACTCTAAATCTGGTAGGTCGCTTACTGCCATTTCATTTAGCTTATTTTCTGGAGTTTTCTCTTGTTTCATTTGTGGTATGTTTCTTTGTTTTCTCATTTTATTAGTCTCTCTGTATTTTTCTCTATGTGTCAGGAATATTTGTTTTGTCTCTTAGCCTTGGACAGATGGCCTAATGTGGAAGGTGTCCTGTGTGGTCCAGTGGTGCACTCCCCCTGATCCCTTGTGCTGGGAGTGCTAGGGGTGACCTTTGTGTGGATTGTGTGTGATCTTCTGTTGTTGTCAAGACTTTATTGTTGTCAGTAGATCAGAGGGTGGGATTAACGTTCAGGCTGAATAATTGTGAGAATTGGCTGCATCCTCAGGATAACAGTTATTGTGTGGGGGCTGACCTCACTGGGTGGGATTTGTCCTAGCAGGTTATATACTTGTTGCAACCACCTTTTGCGTATATCACTACTGGAACTAGTCAAGAGTTTGCTCTGTTGTGGTCTGGTGCCAGCCTCCAGATGCATTGGTTTTGTGGCCTCTCGGGAGAGTCTCCCCCATAGGCCAAGGTAAACTGCTGCTTTTGATTGCTCAGGCTACCCGGTGAGAACTACAAAGCGATCCGCTGATGATTGTTGCCTAAGCTGGATCGGTTTCGAAGTGGCTCTTTTATATTATCAGATGTAGGCGTTATGATCAGCTAGACTTCAGGTAATTCTCCACATTGATTATTTTATAGTTTGGTTTTAATTTCAATGCAGTCCTGGGAGGAAATGAACTCTATTTTTACGTACTCCACCATCTCCCTTCAGTGCTGTCCTTCTGACAGTGTCCACATCCTATTGCCAGGTCTCCAGAAACAGTATTTTTCACAAAGGATCTGCATTTGCTGTTCCCCTGTATAAGCTAATTTGTATGACATGCTTGCCCAAGGCTTGCCGACAACTTGGCAGAAGAACATATTTAATGATTAGTTAGTTATATTCTCAATCGGTTTCAAAACTTTAAAATAGAGAAAAAACTCTTTTGAATTCAAAGAAAGTTTATTTTTGGTTTGATGTAAATCTTTATTAACTCATCATTAAGTTCTCTGGTCCAGGAAAATCATTTTTTCATACCCCAATTTCAAGATCCATCCAGTTAGGTAGGGAAATATCCATTATCTTCTTTTTGGAAAAAGTCGTTAGTATCTTTCATTTTCTTGAGATGAGGTATTAGATATGAAATTATTTATAGTAAAAGATGAAAAGCACTAATCAAATATAAAACATTGCTTTGTTTTTTGTTCATTTATAGTTTGTAAAAACTTTATTTTGAGATTATTGTAGTTGTATCTGCAGTTGTAAGAAATAATTCCTTCACCGAGTTTCCCCTAATAGTAATATCTTACATAAATATTATATAATATCACAGACAGGAAATTTGCATTAATACAATCCACTGATCTTATTCAGATTTCACCAGTTTACATGACTGATCTGTGTGTGTTTAATTCTACGCAATTTTATCACACCTGTAGATTCACGTGAACACAATAATGAACAATATACAGAACAGTTCCATTATAAAGATCCTTCATACTAATCTTTATGGGCAGTGCCATGTCCCACCTCTCCCTTTCTAGAGTCCTTATCAAACTCCAATTGTTTTACATCTCTATGTTTTTTTTCTTTTCTTTTCAAGAATGTTATATAAATGAATTCATATAGTACCTAACTTTAGTTTTGGATTTTTTTTTTCCACTTAGCATAGTTTCTTTGAGATGCATCCAAGACTTTCTTGTATCAATAGTTTATTCATTTTATTACTGTCTAGTAGTTCATGGTATAAATATAACAAGATCTGTTTATTCACCTGTTGAAAGACATTTGGGTTGTTTCTATCTTTTGCTAATACAAATAGAGCTGCTATAAACATTTGTGAACAAATTTCTGGGTTAAAATCAATTTTAATTTTTCTAGGATAGAGATCCAGGAGTATAATTGCTGGGTTGTATGGTAAATATAGGTATAGTTCTTTTCAGAGCCTGACTATAACATTTTACATTCCCATCAGCAGTGAATAAGTGATTCAATTTATCTGCATCATCACTAGGAATTGGTGCTATCACTATTTATTTTAGTCATTCTGATGTGATTTTAATTTACATTTCCATGATAGCTAGTAATAGCAAACATCTATGCATGTGTGTATTAGCCACCTGTATATTTTCTTCAGTGAAATGTCTTTTGCTCATTTTCTAATTGATTGTTTGATATTTTCTGTTTTTTACTGTCGAATATATGGTTTGAAAATATTTACTCCAAGCATATAGTTTGTCTTTTCATTCTTTTAATATGGTCCTTCACAGAAAAAAATATTTTGATGAGGTCCAATTTATCAATTTTCCCTTTCATAGATCTTGCTTTTGGGGTCAAATTAAGAAACTATTCACCTAGTCTTAGGTCCCAAAGATATTTTTCCTATGGCTTTTATTCTGAGTTTTATAGTTTTACATTTTAAATTTATTTCTGTGATTCATTTTGAATTAATTTTGTATAGGTTATAGGACTTAAGATGAGATAAGGCTGACTACAGATGACCAGTTGCTCCAGCATCTTTGCTGAAAAAGCTGTCTTTCATTTAATTAATTGATTTTGCACTTTTGTAAAACATCAGTTGGTCATATTTGTGTGTATCTATTTCTGGATTCTCTATTTCTATTGACTGATGTGTCTATCTCTACGTTGATACCACACAGTCTTGATTACCATAGCTGTATAGAAATACTTCACATTCGGTAGAGTGATTCCTCTCACTTCATTCTTTTTCAAAATTGTTTTAGCTATTCTAGATATTATAATATGAAATTTAAAATAAGCTTGTCTGTGTCTACCAAAAAACATCTCTTGGATTTTGATAAGAATTTCATGGAACATAAATATCAATTTAAGAACTGATATCTTTACCATCTTGAGTTTTCCAATTCATGAACATAATTTGTCTCTCCATTTACTTAGGTATTCTATGATTTCTTTCATCAACATTTTGTAATTTTCAGCATACTTATACTGCACAAGCTTTGTTAAGTTTATTTTCTTTGGAGCAACTGGAAACAGTGTTACATTTGTAATTTCAGTTTCCAAATTTTCTTTGTGAGTACATAGATATGTAATGACTTTTTGTGTGTTTGTGTTGTATATTACAACCTTGATTAACTCACTTATTAGTTCTAGAAGTTTTTGTTTGTAGATTACTTGAGATTTTTTACATAGACAACCATGTGATCTACAGAAAGGGAGAGTTATATTTCTTTCTTTCTAACCTCATATGCCTTTTGTTTCTTTTTTCTTGCCTTATTATAATGGCTACAACTTACAGTATTTTATTGAATAAAAGATGTAGAAGGAGACATCCGTAGTTTGTTCCTAATCTGAGGGCAAAGTATTTAGTCTTTTATCATTAAATACGATGGTAGCTATTGGGTTTCATGAATTCTCCTTATCAAGTTGAGGAATTACCCTCTATTCCTACTTTGCTGAGAGTTTTTTCCCAAAAAATAGGTGTTGGATTTTGTTTAATGCTTTTTCTGCATCAACTGCTATCATTATAAGATTTTTTAGTTTGTTGATATGATAGATTAAATTAATTAATTTTCAAATGTTTAACCAGCTTTGCATAACCGGAATTAATCCACTTGGTCATGGTAGATACTTTTATTTTTATAACACATAACTGGATTTGATTTGCTAATATGTTGAGGACTTTTAGTTTTAAGTTCATGAAATATATTGGTCCCTAGCTATCTTTTTATGAACTATCTTTGTCTAGTTTTGGGACAGAGTAGTACTAATCTTGTAAAGTGAGTTGAGAAACATTCTCAACTCTTCTATATTTTGGAAATGATTTTATAAAATTGGTCTTAATTCTTCTTTAAATGTTTGGCAGTGTTCTCCAGTTAAACCATCTTGGCCTAGAAATTTCTTTTCTGGAAGATTTAGAATTTGAGTCCAATTTCTTTAATGATTATAGGACTATTCAATTTGTCTAATATTTTTGGTAGTGTGGTTTCTGAGGAATTGGTCCATTTTCTAAGTTGTTGAATTTGTGAGTAAGTAAACATATTATCCTTTTAATGGCTGAAGGATATGTAGTGATATTTCTTGTTTTATTCTTGGTATTTTTGATTTGTATTTTTTCTAGTTTTATTTTTCTCTGTCTTAGTAGAGGTTTATCAGCATTACCGATTTTTTTTGAAGAACCAGATTTTTTGTTTCATTGATTTCATTTTCATATTTTCAATGTTATTGATGTCTGATTTTATTTTTATCAATACCTTTCTTCTGCTTACTTGAGTTTGTTATTCTCTTCATTTTTAGTTTCTTGTGGGAGGAACTTACTGATTGGAAAATTTTTTTTCTCTACTATAAGCATTTATTGCTATAAATTTCTTTCACAGCACTGCTTTGTGTCTCATATTTCAATGTCATATTTTTATTTTCATTCAGTTGTATGTAATTTTTTTTTTTTTTGGTTTGAGACTTTCTTTATGTACTATTTAGAAGTGTATTTATAACTTTACAAGTGTTTGGAGATATTCCCATTGCCTTTCTGTTATTGATTTTTAGTTTAACTATATCAGGATCAGACAACATACCATGTGTGATTTTGCTGTAGCCATCCTGCAGGACAGACTACCCCCCCAACTCAAAATTTGATTCAAATATTGAGAGATGATGACAAACATACACCAAGAGCATATGAAAGCTTTGTTACTCATATAATGAGGCTTTCTGGGAAGAACATGGTGGCTCCCAAGATCAGAAATTTGGTTGAGAGATCAGGAAAAGGAAACTGGGTTGGAGTTTTGTTATGGACTGAATGGTATACCCCAAAATTTATATGTTGAAGTCTAAATTCCTCGTATCACAAAATGTGACTGGATTTGGAGGTAGAGTCTTTAAAGTAATTATGTTAAAATAAGGTTATTAGTGTGGACCATAGTCCAATATGACTGATGTCCTTATAAAAATAGGAAATTAAGATACAGACAAATACAGAGGGAAAACCAAGAAAAGACATAAGGAGATTACCTTCAATAAGTCAAGGAGGAGATCTCAAAAGAGTTCAATCGTGCCAACACCTTGATCTTGGACTTCTAGCTTCCATAACTATCAGAAAAAAAAATTCTGTTGTTTAAGCTATTCAGTCTGTGTTACTTTGCTGTGGCAGCCCTAGCAAACTCATACAGGTCATTATGGTAGTTGGAGGGTTGGTCTGGGATGAACTTTTTGTGCACACTATGGGCTAAGGTTTGTGTGGTCTGGCCTTCCCATAGGCACCAAAGAAGGTAGTACCCATACTTTCTTTTCATTTCCCCAAGACTTTAGAGAAAGAGGGCAAGGAGAAAGAGTGAGGCTTAAATATTGTCAGTAAACATCAAGAAATGAAGTTAGATTTTTTTTGAGGTTTTGTTGAGGTTTATGCTCAAAATATGGTTAACCTGGGTGAATTTTATGTGGACACTTGAAAACAAAAGTATATTCTGATCTTACTGAGTGGAATGTTCCATATATGTTAATATAGGTACATGGATTGATGGAGTTGTTCAGTTCTTCTATATTCTTGCCGATTTTCTGTCTAGTAGTTCTATCAATTGCTGAGAGTGATATTTCTTCAACTCGAATTGTATATTTTTCTATTTCTGTTTTCAGTGTTATCAGTTTTTGCTTCATGTAACTGGGACTCTGTCGTTTGGTGTGTATACATTTAAGATTATATATTTCCTTTAATTGATCCGTTCATTATTGTTTTATTTTCTTTTTTGTAATTTTCTTTGCTCCAAAGTCTACTTTATCTGATATTAATATAGCCACTGGCTTTTTCTAAATGAATATTTGCATGATACATCTTTTTTCAAACTTTTACTTTCAGTTTAACTTAGCCTTTAAATTTGAAACGAGTTTCTTATAATCAGCATGTTTTTATCCTTTGTGCCTATCTCTGTCTTTTAATTGGTGCATTTAGACCATTTTCATTTAAGTAAATAGGGATATAGAATGGCTTAAGAATGCCATTTTATTTGTTTTCTCTCTTTCTCTTCTCTTGCCTTCCTGTGAGTTAATTAAACATTTTCAGAATTCCGTTTTCATTTATTTATAGAGTCTCTGAGTGTATCTCTTTATATAGATTTTTTTTTTTTTTTGCGAGTTGCTTTAGGTATTATGTTATGCATGTGTAACTTATCACAGTCAACTAGTGTTGACATTAACCAATTCAAGTGAAGCATAGGACCTCTTGTTTCCACTGCTACATTTGAGTCATTTTACTGTTTCCTATACACAATATAATTGTTCTAAAATTTTCCTCTGATTACACTGAGCATTACATCAGAGGGTGTTATAATTTATGCTTCAATTATCAAATATGACTTTTAAAACTCATGACAAGAAGGATAGTCCATTACATTTACCACTATTTTCCCCATTCTGATATTCTTCCTTTTTTTTTTTCTGAAGCTCAAAGTCTTCTTTTATTATGTCTTTTCTGTTTAAAGAATTTCCTATAATCATTTTTTAAGAGTAGGTTTGCTGTCAGCAAATTCTTAGTTTTTTTTTTTTTTTTAAATGTGAGAAAGTCTTTATTTCCTCTTCATTCCTAAAGCATATTTTTGGTCACAGATAGAATTCACAGTTGACAGTCTATTCTTTCAGTAATTTAAAAAAGTGCTACTTCCTCCATGATTTATGATGAGAAACCTCCTGTCATTCGAATTGTTTTTCTCTTATAGGTAAGGTGTTGTTATTTAACTGCTTTCAAGATTTTTTCTTTGTCTTTCTTTTTTTTCCAGAAGTTTAATTGTGATGTATCTTTGAATGGATTTCTATGGGTTTATCTTATTTGGAGTTTGTTCAAATTCTTGCAACTGTACATCTATGTCTTTCACCAAATTTAGAAAGTTTTTGGCTATTATTTAATTCAAATATTTTTCCAAAAAATCTCACTCTCTCCCTCTTTTCCTCAGAGACTCCCATGACAGAAAAGTTAGCTTTTTCGTTATTGTCTCAATTCTCTCTTCATTTAAAAAAAAATTTTGCATCTATTCTCTCTCTGTTTGGTAAATTCTATTGATTTGTTCTCAAGTTCACTGACTATCCTCTATCATCTCCACTCTGCTTTTGAGTCCATCAATAAGCTTCCTGTCTTCTTCTCCTTCTCCCCACCCTCCTCCTCCTCCTCCTCCTCCTCCTCCTCCTCCTTCTTCTTCTTCTTCTTCTTCTTCTTCTTCTTCTTCTTCTTCTTCTTCTTCTTCTTCGCTATCATAGCTTCAGGCCTACAGTTTCTATTTCCTTCTTTTAAATAATTATTTTTGCTGAGATTTTATATACTTTTTTTGTTTTAAGAGAATCCAGGTTTACTTATGAAGCATTTTTTTTTTATGATGTCTGTTTTATAATCCTTGTCAGATAACTCCATATCTGATTTATCTTGGTATTGGCATCTGCTGATTTGAATGAGATGAAATTTCTCTCATTCAAGTTGTGCTTTTCCTGGTTGTTGTTATAATGAGTGATTTTCAATTATATCAAGAGCATTTTGGATATTATATGAGATTCTGTATCCTATTCAAGATTCCTTTTCTTAAGCAGGCAATCCTCCTGTTAAGGTGTGGAAGGAAAGCCAAGTAGGTGTGTTATGGTCAGCTTCCCACTGGCATCCTCTACCCAACTTAGCTCACTGCTGGATTTCTATAATAATGTCCTGGCAGGATAATTAGAGAACCATATGCTCTATTGGTTGGTGGATGAGAGATTTGCTCACCCTTAGTCCTGCTGAACCCACAGGTCTGGGAAATCAGAGTGTTGCTGTCTGCCTTTGTGGGATTGGGGTGGGTATTGTAGGGTAGAAGATTAGCTCTCAGCTTTGCCCACACTGGAATCATCAGGCAATGGTAGTGGAGAGGTCCAACTGGTGTTTTGCCAGAGTTTGGCAGACATTGACAAAAAGGTTTAGGGTTCCATTAGACCACTCCTTTCCTAGGTTTTTCTTTTTTTTTTTTTTTTTTTTTTGGCTAGAAGAAAGTCTTTTCTTAACATTTATTTTGTCTATGTTCGTTGGTGGTTCTGGGTTGCAGACCAGTGTCCTGACCAGGACATATGGGAGCCACAAAGAAACCCAGAAAACTCCCCTCAGTGTTGTTCCTCAAGCCTCCAAACACCTTGCAGTCACCTTCTTGTTTCTCACAATCAGAATTTTCCTATGTGTTTTGTTGCCTTATGTTCCAGAGTCTTTTAGTTATAAGAGGGAGGACTTGGGAAGAATGTCCTCCCTCTTATAAAACTCCGTTTTATCCAAAACTGAAAATCCAAGGTATTGCCTTTTATGTAATCCTTTTTAAATATTTCATTGTTTATTTCCTAATGGTAAAATAAACATCTTCCCTTTGGAAAGTACCTCTCTGTACAGATTTCAGACTAGACTTTAAGCATGAGTTGTAATTACTGATGGTCATCATGAAGCAGAAACTCAATTTTCATGGCATCTGCCCCTACGACCCTGCAGTGTTATTTATAATAAGAAGAGTAAGAACTAAAGTTGCAAGTGCTTAATATGTGCTACATTTTGGGTTAAGCACTTGGCAAGCATTTTCTCATTCAATCCTCCAAACTAGCCTATGAACTAGATACTGATAGCACACTCATGTAGCAGATGAGGGCACTGAAGTTAAGAGAGGTTAAATAATTTCCCAAATTCTCATAGCTAAAAAGGAACATAGGTTTTCTAAATTAGTGTTCAAAAACTACTGATATGCTTATTCAAATTCAGATAATAAATCCTACTTCCAAAGATTCTAAATTGGTAGCCATAAGGCTGGGCCCAGCAATATGTCTTCTTGACTTGGCAAGTTTGGAAATTGAGGTGAGAAGCACTTTATTTACACTTTCACAAACACCCAAGGCACTGAGGCATCTGTCTTCTCTTTGATAAGATGGCTTTCACCAGCAAAGGATGGAGAAAACAAGAAAACATCTTCTTTTTAAATAAAAGAGGAATTGGGAATGCTCATTTCTTCTAGGTTTTGCCCAAGAGGATATCCAGGACTTTCTCAGTTATGGTCTGTGGGATTTACTTCACATTCACTATCACTTTACTGGGCTAAAAAGTCAAATGTACCCTAGCTTGGCCACTAGATGTTTCTTGAATGTTCTGTTTCATAGGAAACAAAATGTGGTTATCCTTAAATATATATATCATGTGTTTGGATGTTTTTTGACTTCATAACATTATTTTTATAGTTTGCCAACCCCTAAATCCTTTTATAGTGTACAAACTTGTCACTTTTTTCCATATAAACTGTTTTATACCTCTTTATATAATTTTAAGGTACAAAAGCTTTCAGAGAAAGTTTAATCCAGGAGGATTCTTAAATTTACAACTCATTATTGTTATAATACTTAGACCTTTTTTTCCCATGGGATTCAAAATGTCATATGGAAACTTTCCAATTAGAATATTTCTTATTTACTTTCTTTTTAAAGGACACAGATGACAAATTATCCCTGTATCACTGCTCATCAAATACTTTTTATTTATGGTAATCTACAAATCATTATCTGGGACCAGATCTGGTTTTATAGACTTTGTGAAACTAGAGACCTAAGAACAGTAACATCTTAAATTTGCTCCTTATTAATTTGGAATAAATGATCACTTAGAAGTTTAAATAATCATTTTGAGGTTTATCTTTGTTCTATCTTGTTAAAAAAAGAGTCCAAACAAATTATTGGTTTATTATGATTACACAAGAAACATTTCCACTGCTTCTAAATACAAGTACACTCAAACACAGAATAAGTACTTTTTGTGAGCAAAGAATTAATTTACTAATTATAATCCACTGTGTATATTATTAAGTTTTCTTATGATTTACAAGACATATCTGACCTAGTTTAATTTATTTGTAAGAAACGATTTGTCTCATATTTTTCATTTACTTAAGTTTGATTGTTACTCAGACGAAATTAATAAAGTTGCAATGTGGAAATGTCTTCCTATGCAGCATGGACTGAAGATATCCTAACATTTCATACACAACAGCCGACTCTACCCTTAGCAGATGATGAGAACCAAGTTTGTGTTCTTGAAACTGTGCAAAGACTTCATGTGGGGAGAGAGTATTACTCGTTCATTTAATTAATATTAAAAAAGTAAATGACCTTCTTCAAATTTACAATGAAACTGGGAAAATGAAAACAACATTTTGGATATTCAATAATTATTTGTTCATTTTACCTTGTGTGTTAAATACTTTTAAGTAATTCAAAAGACACTAGGAAAAAAATAACCACAGAATTAATGTGCAAGAGAGTCTGCAGGGCATTTTGAAAGCACCAATGTAAATAGCTAATAAGAAGAATGTGAGAAAGGGAAGAAACAATAAATAAGAAAATATTTATATACTATAACAGACATGTATTATTATTATGTGACATTTACAACACTCACTAGCAAAGAAAAACATAAGAAACAAAATTAAATTAACACGCAATTGTAAAAATTATAGTTCACATAAATAAAAACCAATACTTACATTCTCCCAAAAGAAAGAATAGTCATTAAAATTCAGAGGAACTTATGTCCTTCTAAGAAGGAATACTAAACATTTTTTTTAGAGTCTGACAGTGTTTTCCTGAACTATTTTACATTGTGAAGTCCTACACATTATTTTCATAATAAAAAAATTAATTTATAAACAAATTATATTAAAGTAAAATTTGGTCTCATTGTACCAACATCGAAGTGGTAAAAGCTTTCTTTGTGTGAATAGTAAAATTACTTTTTACTGCCTTGCTTATTTCTGAAAATATAGAGGTCTTTTCACTCATACATTCATTTAACAAATATGTATAGAGCATCCCAATTTACCAGGTTCCTGCCTTCATGAAGCTTAAAAACTCTCCTGAACCAGATGAAGTAAGAACAAACACATTGCATTAAATACTTTCTGTTTACATGTGACTCTTGGTTTATAGTCAAAAATAGTGCTTCACCTTTCTTTTGGATCTGTTTGACAAGATTTTTTTTGCTAGAATCTTGATGTCTGAGGTTATGAGCACCTTGAGTTTCATTGTTCTAGAAACCCGATAACTAGATTCAAAGCTTAGTTGAGCTCATTCATTCATTCATGCATATTTAGCAAACATTTGTTGAGAAAAACAGACACAGCTTCCTTTAGTTGTAAAGCTTACTTTCTACCAGAGGGAGAAATGCATGAAAAGTATGGAAAAGAGAAAGTAGAGCAAAGTACAAGAGTGGAAGTGGCAGAGTCAGAGTGGTAGGTTGAAATGTTAACTGTGGTAGATAGCTAGGGGGAGATTTCATTGAGCAAAGACTTTAAAGATTTAAGGGAATTATCTGTGTAAATATCAGAAAGAAGAATGTTCCAAGCAGAGAGAAGAGCTAGAGCAAAGCCTCTGAGGATGAGTATGCCTGGTGAAAAGCAAGAAGGCCACCAGAGCTGGAGTAAAGAGAGTAAGAGAGGGAAAGGCAAGAGGCGGAGCTCACAGGGGCAACCACTTACTGGAAAGGTTGGGGAATCATGTAGAATTTTAGAACCCGCTGTCAAGAATGAAACAGAAAGCTTTGAAGAATTCTGAGAAAAGTGACATGATCTCATTTCATTTTTAAGGGGTGACTTCAGTTGCCTTGTTGAGAATATATTGCAGGGAAGCATGAAAGAAGGGAGATGTGATAGGAGGCTCTTATAAAAATTCAGCCAAGAGGTGATGGTGGTTAAGACCAGGCTGTTTGCAAAATGTAGTTGTATTCCATATATATTTTGAAGTAGAGCTAATAGGATTTGCTGAGTGATTGGGTATAGGGTGTGAGAGAAATAGAAAAGTCAAGATTACTCCATTTAGAAATTTGGTACAAAATGTATTAATTTGCAAGACTTAACTTCTCGTTAGCTCTATATTTTACATATTTCTAGTAGCTTTATTTCCAATTCTAGGCATCCAGTTAATTAATTAATTAATTTATTTTTGTCTAATTTTTTTAGCTGTTATTTATTAAACATCATGTGATATACTGTGGGCAATGCAAGAAGAGCAAAACATTAATTCAGGTCTCAAAAAAAAACACAAGAAATAAAACAATTAGAAATTGATATATACCATAGAGGGAAAGCCAATGAAATGTTACAGGCAGTCGGAGAAGAGAGATGTACCTTTGCAATGTGAAAAAAAGAGAAGGCTCAACATCAAGTTAGCTTGAAGAGAATTTTAAGAATAATGTGGGTTTGAGGATTGTCAACTTGAGGTGCATTCTAGGTAAGCACAAGGATTTGCAGGGTATCAGGTCCAGAGGAGAATGAGTGCAGTTTGGCTGCAGGGAACAGCTGGGGAAAAAGATTGAACAAGTTGTCCTCTTATTTCAGTGTGCTTTGGGCCAAGAAGGTGGCAGAAAAGATCAGGACTGTGGGTATGTGTGAGAGACATTTCAGAGATAAGACTATTGTGATAGCAAGTTATCAGAGGCAAGCCTGAGGATTAAGGTGCTGTTGTTGAGAGGATGGTCATGGCAAAAAAAGAAATATTGATATAGAAGAAAAGGACCTTTTCTTAAAATTTTTCTATCTGGACCACAGAGGCAAAGTGAAAGGAAAAAAAACTACAATCAATTCTTCTGATAAATAATTAACATATCCCCATTTCTCAGCAGCAGGCTTGGGGACCTAATTTTCTTTATCCTCTATTTGATTGGGCTTTCTGTGATCTCAGAGATTCCTAGAAAAGAAAAGAAGAAGGTGGTAGATATTAGGCTGATTCTTTTAAGATAGACATTAAGAAGCACAGGAAATTTTTATTAAATTACAAAAGATTGTCAAAGATTTACAGAATAACTTTTTAAAACTATTTGAGGTAAGAACCACAAATAACCACCTATTCCAACTCTGTTCAGTTCTTCTCAAAACTGAATCTAAATGCAATCTGGCTTCTCTGGCTGGAAAGCTCTTCTGGTATTTTCCTTAATGGAGCATAGAGGCAGAGGAGGTGAGGAGAAGGTCACTACTTTGAAGGTCTGTGAAGCTTAAAACGTTCTGGCTACAGACTCCAGCTGAACCAATTTTGTTTCCCATGGTGAAGTCTAACCAAACAAAATTTTGGGAATGAGCCCAAAGAGCTTATATTGAATATTTGAATTTTAGAAGGGAAAGAGCGGGAGAATTGATTATTTTGCCAAAGAATACATTGTCAGCAAGGTGTTTCTTCATCTTTCCTAGCATTTTCAGAAGTGTTGAAAATAATTAGAAGCAAATACAAATGTTGGAAAGAGTTATTCAGGAGAGAGCTTCTTCCAGCCCAACATTTTTCAAAGACTTCGGCCGAAAAGTTTGGGTAACACACTTTGAGGAGGGTGGCATATTTGCTAATTAATATGAATAACATTTCCTTATGTATTTTCCAGCAGGAAATAAATAATCTACTAGGACATTTCAGTGGGTTGGAACAAGATAGATAAATCAAATACAAATTACTCTGTTTCTTTTTCAATGAAAAATAAATACCTTAATGGATTAACAATCATACAATATATAAGTATTTTATAATACAGAACTCTTCTATAACACCATCTGCCAAAGAATGGTATTTATTCAGCCACTGATATGAGAACAGATTTTCTTCCACATTATATAGGGAGGAAATACATCCTAGTGTTAATGAGCATGCACTTTCTATTTAGCCAGCCTAAGTTTTAACGAACTTCTTTAGTTGACTGGCTGTATAATTTTTATGCTACTTAATCCCACTTTCCCTGTTGATAAAATGATATAATAATAATCCTACTTTTAAAGTTATTTAGTCTATCAAACGAAGTAATATATGGAAAGCATTCCACCAAATGCCTAACACATGTAAGTATTCAGTAAATAATAGCTGTTATCATCATTCCACTGGTCGAAATTGGCTACACACGAAATCAGAGTTTCAAATTGAAATATTTGAATTGAATGCATTTTAAAGGAATGCTGTGGGGCTAGATTAATGAATCTCTCTTCTGATCCAGGGAAATAGGTCTCTGTATTAAAATTGAGGTGTATAGTTAGTCTCCATAGGCAAGGTTATACTGTGGTAACAAACAATTCCCAAAATAACATTGGTTTAATACACAAATGTGTTACTTGCTCATACTACATGTTTATCATGTGTGGAAAGGGTCCCAGGCTGGTGGAGCAGTCACCATCTCACACGCTGCCAAGTTGTCATACCAGAGAGACCTGGAAAGTCTTTAATCAGCAAGCGAGTGTTCCGAACTTGAGATGGCATACCCATCCCTTCCATGTACAATTATTTGGCCAGTCACATGCCTTCGTCCAACATCAAAGGGAGTAGGACATGTAATACTACCATGCTCCTGAAAGGTGGAAACTGGAAACTTAGTGGACAACACTGATGACTACAATGAGACCATAGACATAGTTGAAAATATATTCTTACCTTATAGATAGTGGCACTAGAGATACTCTTTATTGAGTTACAAAATAATGAATTAAAATTCATTATAGCAGTAGCAATAAATAGTGTCTCTGAACTCTGGAAGAGACTGGGGGTGGCCCATCTAAGTTGGTGGCACCTACTACATGTTGCCTTGAGTTTCTGAGATGCCTGATCACATATGTAGTCCCATTGATTGTGTTCTTCTGTTAAAGACTTCCCAAGATATTTTTATCTCCTATGGTCTTTTCCCACCATTCTATGCTAGTTTAAATGGCTTTATCTGTTTTTATCTCACATCTAATGGGTTTAATGTGTTCTAACTGTATGACTCCATTTTGTGTCTTGGATGCTAGGCTGAGAGACACCACATAAAAATATTGTTATTGTTATGATGATGAGTTTAAGCACTGAAGGAGAAATTGTGAAATAACTTGGTACTGGAGCTATCATTATTTTCAGCAAAATGAAGTTTGGCTTCTTACTACACTAGCAAGCCTTAAAGATTAAATGGTATCTATAACATGTATTGGCAATGAGCCAAAGAAGTCAAAATAAAAATGTTTGATATAATATTTTATATATTATAAAACAGATGTTTACTTTTAAGTATTCTTGATATTTTTAAATGTTGACACTCCTATTTGCCATTAAAAAAATAACAAATGAAAAGACCCCCACATATATTTTTAATTTTATTCTTTCTTGCTTTCATTATGATTGGATAGGCCAGCTATGTCAATTAATTTAACCCTTAATGTTGATCATTCACCAGTGTGCTTTGAGGTTGAGCAACAGATCACTTCATTGCTTTAGAAATGTGTCCTCAAGCCAGGAGGTGCATAGAGTTCTGGAAAAAAGGACTGTTTAGGTCTCGTACCTTGTGATGATGTGATATTATGTTCCCATTACTTGAATATTCATTATGGTTTCCCACATGGTTTTGGCTACCTCTGTTTCCTGCAACTGTTTACATTATTAAGTTGGTCTGGATTATAGAAATGTAGCTTGAACTCTATATATGGTTATTGTAGGTTGGGATGTTTCCTAGATTTGGTAGACTCCTTTTCAGCCTAAGAAAATCATGGAAAGTTTCTAAAAGGAGAAGAGACAAAATAGTCAGGGTCTTGTTACTGAAGGGCCTCAAACGACAGATGAAAAACACTACAGAGCTAGTCTGAGGAATTCTCTGGCACACAAAGAACTGGGCCCTCCCTGCGCCTTAAACCAGATAACTTTCTACAGAGAGTACAGTAAAGGCTTCATTTCTCTTGGGGATGTTAGAGAGGAAGGCTTTGGAGAGCATCACCTAACTCGGAAACATGAGAAATCAGAATATTTTGATGGTGCTGTGATTTTAGGACTTCCTATAGGGAAATAGGTGACATATGATAAATTAATTTGAAAATATGAGGTAGAATTGTGTACATATTGCATAAGAAATCTAGTAGAACTGTGATCTAGAAAGATGGAGAGAATAGATGGTCAGAACATGAAACCTGAAGCTGTTCTTGGTGTGTTCTATGTTAAGACTTCTCAGTTTGGTTTCAGACTTAGATAATTCTCTCTGTTTTTGCTCTTTCCTTTTCATCCGGAAGCAGTGCTGCCCATTGGCAAAGATTTGAGGTTTGGGGCAAGACTGTCTGAGTATAAATCCTGGCTCTGATCCTTACTAGCTCTGTTGCCCTAGGCAAGTGACTCCCCCTTTATGTCTCTCAGTTTTCCCCATCTCTAAAATGGGGATGATAATAGTAACTTCTAGCCTTATCCTAAAAGCTGAATGAACCAAATGTGTAAAACACATATAATAGTGTCTGGCATATAGTAAGTTTGTCGAGTAAATAAAATAAGTCCCATGTTTTCAAAGTTCTTTCTAATATAATAGTTAAAATTCAAGACAGCATAAAATTAATTTAAAAATTAATTGGTATGTGTTCTGATGCTGTTGGAGACAATAAATATGCACTTATCAGACGTGTGACTTGGGTAATCACCTAATCTTTCTTAAAATCCTTTCAATTATCTGGAGGAAGAGGAAAAAAAATACATATATCTCAAGGAATTATAATGAGGAAGAAACAAAATGAACATCTGAAAAGTCCTTGTTATGTAACACGTGCTTTAAAAATGGTTGATTCTTTCCTCCCCTTTCCTTTTGCTTAAATATTCTTATCCTTGACTGTTCAGAATTTTTAAAAGTTCAAACTTTTACCCTCAACTTGCTGTCACAAATCTAAAATGCAGCTAACTTGGCCATGTTCTAGGAAGTCTAGTTCCAAAATTAGTAGGTGTCTAAGACTCTACTTCAGGAATCTGGTTGATAAAAAGAGCAACCCAACATATACTAAGTGCTTACTCTGTGGATGGTACTATTCTAAGAATGTTTAAATCTTCACAACTTTATATGGTAGGTATCATTATCATCCCCATTTTACAGAGAAAGCTACTGAGGCATAGGTTAAATAAATTACCCAAAGAGATAATCAATAAATACAGAATGAGGATATGAATCTAGACATTCTGCTTCCAGAATCCACATTCTTACCACCTTGCCATATCAGTTCTCAAAAACAGAGGCTATAAGTCAGCAAATCTATATGTGCATCTGCTGTATGCTCTTGGACAGATTTCGTAACTTCTCTGAGCTCCATGTTGCTCTTTTTTTGATATGAGAATAAGACACATTAGTAAATGCAAAACTTGTTTAAGGTTATTAAAAAGATTGAGTTAAATAGCAAATAAAAAGTACCTAGCCAAAGGCCTGATGATATGCAGTAAGTACTCACAAAGTAGTGATTCTCTATGCTATCATATATGACTTAGAGACTAGGACAGGATTCCTCCTCACCTATCTTTGTATTTTGTCAACCTTTAGCTCTTGAGCTCTGGGTTCCATGATCTTTATCAGTTCAGCCTCCCCTGACAGGTATATGCAAATGTTGAAGCAAAAGTCATTGACACTTTTCTAGAATAATACAGACCATCTTTGAGGGGACCATGAGCAGTTCATATACAGTCCTCACCTAGAAGTGTGTATAACCTACAAACCAGGCTACCCAATTCCTTTCCTTGTGAGAGGTTTAAAGAAACCCAGGGCTTTGATTACCAATCACTAGACTAGGTAGGCCCCTCACAAGGACAGTGCTTGAGGTTCCAGCTGATGTGCTGAAAATTACTTTGGTGTGCATTTTATTTTAGTGTTTTTTCTTTTTTTTTTCAGTTTGATCTTCTTTATTAAGGCAGAGAAAATACACCCCACCTTCGTTTATCCCTAAACAAAGATAAATAAATTTATTTCTCTGTCTCTTGCTGTGGGACACAAAGTCCATAGTTCTTTCAAAAGTAAAAGTGTCCTAATTATTACTCTTAAGTTAATATACATTTGTCTATTTAAGGTGAAGCTTATTGAATCTTTTTTAAAAGAATGCATTTAACTCAAAAATTATGAGCTATAGAGATCAATTTTTTCATTCATTTAATTTGCTTTCTGTAAATGCTAAACATGTTTGATGCAATAGATTTTAGTATAGAGTTAAGATAGCAGAGAAAAGCCTGCCTAAACAACTTATTTAAGATGTCAGCATCAGGAAGATAGTGGAATAGGAAAGTGTTGTGCTTGCCTCCTCCCATGACCACATCAAAATTACAATTATATTATAGAACAGTCAACCTGGAGAACCACCTGAAGACCAGCTGAATGGAATGCCTATAACTAAAGATATAAAAAAGAGGTCACATCGAGACTGGTAGGAGGGGCAGGAATGCTAAATGGTGAATTTACTGGTCATATACCCACTTGTGCCAGTTGAGATTGGGAGGGATATCTCAGGTCCAGAGGTCCTCACCAAGGAACAAGGAGTCCCAATCCCACATAAAGTTCCCTAGCCCAGGGATCCAGCGCAAGGAAGAGTAGTCCCCTCCATAGTTGGCTGTAAAGATAAATGGCAATTCCATCCTGTCCTGGTGAGATCAAGGCTGCTGGAAACCCAGACTTCCACTTAAAAGGCCCATGCACAGACTCACTTGCTCACAGGCACTCACCCTAAACTCTAGCAAGGGGACAAGAGCTAAAAAGGAGCCAGGACATATGAGGAGAAACTGAGTTGTATGGCTTAGTGTGAGGGCTACCTTTGTCCCTGTGTTGAGCTGAGCCCTCCTCTCATGCAATCGTGCAAGGGCAGGTAGACACCAAGTCTGAATCTGCATTAATCTGGTGAACACTGCTTACCCCACCATGGTGACTCCCTGAGATGCCACTCCACCCAACTCACACATTGCCTTTGGCTCTTTTATGGCTATGTCTTACCAGCAGCCTTAACCCACACTGCAAAATTTTGTAAAATTTCCTCAATGTCTTCAGGCCCCAGATAGGCAGCAACAGTACTCAGAGTGCCCTGTGCCTTGTGCTGAGTGGTTCCAGGCCTGGTGTAGGTGGTAGCTGACCTTGAATTGCAGCGTGGCATCTCCAACACACCCCTGGGCCCAGCACAGGTAACTGCCAACTATGAATAACTTCGTAGCTCTTACTAGGTGGCACTGGGCAGGCCACAGGCAGTATCTGACCTTAGCCTGCACTGAGTCCCTTTCAGGAGACCCCAGTCAAATGCACACAGTGGTCAGCCTCAGACCACAACAGAACACCACCCAATTATATCCACAAATAGTACACCCAAAGGGTGGTCTCAGCCAGGATCAGAGCCTCATTGGGGTGAATCTTGCTCCTGGGGTCAGCCCACCCTACGGTCGTGGCCATTGCTCACAACCGGTAAGCAAGAGAGTCAATCCCAACTCCTGATAAGCAAACAGCAATTAAAGCTCAACTACAACAGAAAAGCACACACAATTCACACAAGGGACACTCCTGGAGCACCTGGCTCAGGTGACCAGGGAGACTGTACTACTGGGACCTCCAGGACACCAACTACATAAGGCCACTCTCTCAAGACTGGGACACATAGCAGATCTACCTAATATCTAGAAAGAAACACAGAAAGGCAGCCAGAATAAAGAGACAAAGATTTATATCCCAAACGAAAGAACAGGAGAAAATTCCAGAAAGAGAACTAAAGAAAATGAAAGCAAGTAATTGACCAGATATAGAGTTAAAAACACTGATTATAAGGATGCTCAACAAACTTAGGAGAAAAGTAGATCAACTCTGAAAACTTTAACAATGAGATGGGAAATATAAACACAGAAATAGAAAACATAAAAAAGAACCAGTCAGAAATAAAGAATATTACTGAAATGAAGAATACACTAGAAGTAATTAACAGCAGATTAGATGAAGCAGAAGACTGAAACGGTGATTTGGAAGACTAGGTAGCATAAAACATCCAATCAGAAGAGCAGAGCAAAAAGAAAAAAAAATAATTTAAAAAATGAATATAGTTAAAAAGGAAACTGAAGCTTTAAATGACATGTTAGACCAGATGAATTTAATTAAAATTTTTAGAGCATTTCACCCCAAAGCATCAGAATATACATTCTTCTCAAGCGCACATGAAACATTTTCCAGGAAAACCACCTGGTAGGCCACAAAACAAGTCCCCATAAATTTAAGAAGATTGAAATCATATCACGCATCTTCTCTGACCACAATGGTATAAAACTGGAAATCAATTATAAGAGGAAAACTGAAAAATACAAACACATGGAGGTTAAATAACATGCTGCTAAACAATGAGTTGGTTAACAATGAGATAAAGAAATAATCAAAAGATACCTTGAGACAAATTAAAACGAAAATGACCCAAAATTGATGGGACGCAGCAAAAGTAGTTCCAAGAGGGAACTCATAGCAATGGACCTCTCAAAAAAAAGATAGAAAAATCTAAAATAATCAATGAAAACGTTACACCTAAAGGAATTTAAAAAATAATAATAATAAGGCCCAAAGTGAGTAGAAGCAAGGAAATAAAGAACAGAGCATATAAATAAAAGTCTTTAAAAAATACAAAGTTCATTGAAACAAAAAGCTGATTCTTTGAAAAGATAAACAAAATTGATAAATCTTTAACCAGACTCAACAAGAAGAAAAGAGAGAGAAATCAAACAAAATCAGAAATGAAAGAGAAGTAGCAACAGGCAGTACAGCAATACAAAGGATATAAGATAATACTATGAATAATTACATACCAAAAAAGTAGACAATCTGTAAGAAATGGATAAATTCCTAGAAACAGAAAATCTTCAAGACTGAATCAAGAAGAAATGGAAAATCTGAACGAACCAATTAGTACTAATGAAATCTAATAAGTAATCAAAAAACTCCCAACAAACAAAAAGTACTGGACCAGATGGCTTTCCAGGTGAATTTTACTAAACATTCTTAAAAAAACTAACACCTATCCTTCCAAATCATTCCAAAAATTTCAAGAGGATGGAAGGCTCCCAAGCTCATTTACAAGGCCAGCATTATCTTGATTTCAAAACCAGAAAGAGATACTACAAAAAAAAAAAAAAAAAAAAAAAAAAAAAAAAAAAAAAAAAAAAAAAAAGAAAGAAAATCATAGGCCAACATCCCTGATAAACATAAATGCAAAAATTTTCATCAAAATATTGTCAAACCAAGTCAGTAATACTATGTTGAAAGATCATGCACCATAGTCAAGTGGGATTTAATACTAGGATGCAAAGTTGGTTCAATATTTGCAAATCAATTAATGTGATACACCACATAAATAAAATGAAGAAATAATAATCATATGGTCATGTCAATAGATACAGAAAAAGCATTTGACAAAATCCAGCATCCATTTATAATAAAAACTCAGCAAAGTGAGAATAGAGGGAACATACATCAATGTAAAAAGGCCATATGTGACAAACACACAGCTAACATCATGCTCAACAGAGAAGAACTAAAGGTATTTTTCTTAAAATTAGGAACAAGACAAATATGCCCACTTTCACCACTTTTATGAAACATAGTATTGGAATTCCTAATTACAGAAATCAGATAAGAAAAAGAAATAAAAAGGCATCCAAATTAAAAATAGAGAAGTAAAACTGTCATTATTTGCAGATGACATGATATTATAGAGAACCCTAAAGAGTCTGCCAAAAAAACTATTAGAACTGATAAATGAATTCAGTAAAATAATAAGATACCAAATTAACATTTAGAAATCAGTTGCATTTTTATATACCAATAATGAACTATCAGAGAAATTAAGAAAGCAATTCTATTTACAATTGAATCAAAAAATACCTAGGAATAAATTTAACCAAGGAGATAAAATAACTGCACTCAGAAAATTTTAAGACATTGAAGAAAGAAATTTAAAAAGATACAAATACATGGAAGCATGCACAATGCTCATGGATAGGAAGAATTAACATCACAAAAATGTCCTTAATACCCAAAGCAATCTATAGATTCAATGCAATCTCTATTAATATACTAATGGCATTTTTTACAGTACTAGAACAAATAATCCTAAAATTTATATGGAGTCATGAAAGACCTCAAACAGCCACAGCAATCTATAGAATAAAGAACAAAATTGGAGGCATAACATTACCTGATATCAAACTACACTACAAGGCTATAGTAATCAAAAGAGCTTGGTACTTTCATAAAAACAAACAAACAAAAAAAAAAAACAGAAAAACAAAAAAACAGACATAGATCAATAGAACAGAACAGAGAACCCAGAAATAAGCCCACACCTATATGCTCAATTAATCTATGACAAAAGAAGCAAGAATATACAGTGATGTAAAGACAGTCCATCCAATAAATGGTGTTGGGAAAACAGGCCAGACACATGCAAAACAATACAATTTACATATGATATATTCTTGAATTGTACACTTGAAATTTATAAAATTTTATTAACCAATGTGACCCCAATAAATTTAACAAAAAAGAAATTAATCTAAAAAATCCTACATCACTATATTGGACTCCTGAAACTAATATGACCGACATGATTTTATACAAACTATACTGAAATAAAATAAATAAATAAATAAAATAAAGATATGAAAATAAAAAATAAAAAAAGAAACTAGAACACCTTCTTCTACCACTTATAAGAATAAATTCAAAAAGGATTAAAGACTTAAATGTAAGACCTGACACCATAATACTCTTAGAAGAAAACATAAACACTAAACTCTTCTGAAATTACTCTCAATAACATTTTTATTGATATATCTCCTTGGGCAAGGGAAAACAAAAGATAAAATAAACAAATAAGACTACATCACACTAAGAAGTTTTGGCACAGCAAAGGAAACCATCAACCAAACTAGAAGACAACTTACTGATTGAGAAAAGATATTCACCAATGATATATCTGATAAGGGGTTAATATTCAAAATTTATAAGGAACTCATATAATTTAATATAAAACAAACAAACAAACAAACAAACAATCTAGTTAAAAAATGGGCAGAGGACCTGACTAGGCATTTCTCCAAAGGGGATATACAAATGTCCAATAGACACGAAAATATGCTCAATGTCACTAATCATCAGAGAAATGCAACAAGTGTTGGTGAGGATGTGGAGAAGTGGAACCCTCATGCATTGTTGGTGGAATTGCAAATTGGTACAGCCACTATAGAAAACAATATGGCTGTTTCTTAAAAAATAAAAAAATAGAATTACCTTATGATCCAGCAATTCCACTTCTGAGTATTTATCTAAAGAAATCCAAAGTCTTATTTGAAAAGATACATGTATCCTTATTTTAATTGCCACATTATTTACGATGGCCAAGATATGGAAGTAACCCAAGTGTACATCAATAGACAATTAGAGAAAAGGCGTTACATACATACAATGGAATATTACTCAGCTATAATAAAATGAAATCTTACCATTTGCAATGTTATGGATGGACCTAGAGGGTATTATGCTAAGTGAAATAAGTCAGACAGAGAAAAACAATAACCATATGATATCACTTAGAGTGGAATTTAATGAACATTATAAATGAACAAAACAGAAACAGACTCAGAGAACAAACTGTTGGTTGCCAGATGGGAGGAGGTTGGGGATGGCTTGGTTTGAAAAAGTTGAAGAGATGAAGTACAAATTGGTAGTTACAAAATAGTCACAGGGTTGTAAAGTACAGCACAGGGAATATAGTCAATAATATTATTATAATAATGGTATATGGTGCCAGGTGGATCCTAGATGTATCAGGAGGATCACTTCGTAAATTTTTATAAATGTCTAAACATTATGCTATACACCTGAAACTAGTATAAAATAATATTAAATGTTAACGGTAATTGAAAAAAGAAAAAAATGCTTAAAGTAAAAACAAACCTCAGTACCAAAGATGTTGGAGTAAATATGTTTGTCTTGGAAATATTTTGTTTTGGAATAAGGATATTTATATGGTAAGTGACCTTCTAAACTTATATACCCTTGCCAAAACTCTTCCCTGAATTCTAGACTTGAACAGGTAAGGGTGTACTGACATCTCTCCAGAGATATATCACAGGCACCTCAAATAGCATGTCCAAAAAAGAATTTGATTATTGCTTCCATCTGAACTTGTTTATGCAATCCATTTCTGTCTTCCTCATCTGGCAAATGGCACCACCAGTTGTTCAACCCAGAAACACAGGATTATCCTTTGATCCTTTTCTTTTCCTCCACAGGTATTTTGGCCCACATAATCCATCAGTGAATCCTTTCATTCTATTGTCAGAATAGCTCTCAAACCCATCCACTTTTTCCAAACTCTACAGGCACCATCTAGGCCCGGTCACCATCATCTCTTTTGATCTACCCACGATGTCCTTCAAACTGCCTAGAAACAAGAGTATTGTAATGCTTTTTGCCAATGCTCTTAAAGTTCCAGTGGCTTTTCATTGAACTCTGAATAAGATCTAACTTCATTATTTATAGCCTCTGAATTCCTGTGCATTCTCTTCCCTGCCTGTCTCTCCAAGTTCATCTAGAACTTTTCTCCTACCAAATTATGTTCTATCCACAGTGGATCATTTTTTTAGTTCCTTAAACATCAAGCCTGTTCACACTGTCTGAAATCTTTCCTCAGTTTTATCATTTGTAAGCTGAAACTTATAATAGTATATATTTCATAAATGGAAAAGTCTTATGAGATAATGCAATAAAAATACAGTCTACAATCTTTATAGGTGTTCAAGAATGTTTGCTATTATCTTTATTTTATAAGACCATGAAAGGCATTGAGAACTCATTAGAAAACATGATTCTCATTTTTCTGTCTCCATAGGGGATAGACAACTAAATAGACAAATTAAAGACCTATGCATAGTGCTGTTATAAAGGATGTGCAGGTAATATGTGCTACTCGAATGTTCTTGACATAAAGGTCAAGTGGATTTTCTTTGTTTATAGTCCATCAATTACTTAAATCTTGCCATATTATACTTTGCTTTATATTTGGATCTTAATTTTCTAATTATTAATTTTTCTTGCATAATATAATTTTATCTCATGATTATACATTTCCAACCTTTCAGTTATACTAGTTATACAATTTAGACGATTTTTGCCTTCTTAGACTACCCTTTGAGGCCTCTGTCCACTTCCATCCATACCTTATTGACTCTCCAGGACTGAGCTGTCATCTTGGGATCTTCCATCCCTACGCTCCTTTGTTGGTCCTCAGTGTGTACCAAAATTTTCTTCTTCTATCATTTACCTCCATGTATTACTGGAGTCAACATGAAGAAACTTTCTTAGTAAACTTAATCTTTGTAAATTTGAAAAATGTATCTGTAATTGATTAATCACTTGACTAGATATAGAATTCTATGTTTCACATCATTTTTGTTTAGAAACTTGAAAGCAAGCTTCGCTTTCTACTAGTTTCTAAAACAAACTAATGAGATTAGTCTATATCGAGACTCAATTTTTATGCTTTCAGTCCGACTTCTATTCTAAGACTGGTCTCTCTCATACCCACTGATAAGATCAGAGTCTTTTGGGGAGTGAAATAGACCAGTTGACATCTACTTCCTCTTAGTCTCCTTGTAGAATATTCTGGGCTTCAGCTTTCTCTATCTCTTTTAACCCATTAACATGATCCCATCCATGACATTTTTAAATTTATTGAAATATCTCATTCACTAGAGATGATCCCTTCGATTCTCTTCACTCATATGAAGTTTTTGTTCATTGAACTTCTATATTTTCATTTTAGTGGTATTTCAGGAGAGAGTTGAGGTAATATTTGTGTTCAAAGCCCTCCAAATGCAAATTGAAATTACTGTACAATTTGCTATCATTTAGATGCACTATAATGTATTTAACCAGTATCCAAGTTTGGGACATATTTTCCTATATATTTTTTAGTATTATAACTATTTGACTTCTTTATCAGGAAAGAAGAGGTTGGAGATAGGCTTAAGGGGGAAATACATGAAAGAATGAAGAGCTAAACACCTAGTCCTAACTGATAACCTTTGGAAACAATGGGAAGATGAGAAATTAAAAAGAAAATACAGGATCCCACACAAAGAACCTTCACAGGCTGTAGGTTAGAAACCCATGTGAAATAGATAGAGCTGTTAAGGGTATTAAATAGATGTAGAAATTTGTACAGATTCTTGCCTTTAAAATCTGTCACCATTTCTTATTATATCTTTAGAAAAACATTTTTAAAGCAGGATTTCTTCATCCAAGTGGGCATATACTTTTAAAACTCTTGTATTTAGTTGACAAATTTTCCTTCAGAAGGAGTGCACCAATTTTCACTCCTATCAGTCACCAACCTTTTAAAAACAATAAAAAATATCCATAAGATCTTCTAATTTTATAAAAAAAAATTGTATTTTATCTTCATGTGCATTTTTTATTATTACTGATATTGAATATTGCCCATATTATATTACTCAAATGCTCAAAATAATTCTCGAAAGATTTTATTAATCTCATTTTAGAAGTATTAGATGAAAACTCAGATTATTTAAAAATTCTCAATATCACACAGCTTTTAAGTGTTTGAAAGCATACATGAATGTAGACATTACTTTGCTAAAATTAATTTAAGAATATGTAACTTACCTGTCATTTTTTTTAAATGGAAGATCAGTTTATTCATTCTTTCTGAACCTTAGATGTAAATACTTATACCGAAATTTTTCTACTCCTTGAAACAAATCTATTTTTTAAACTCTTTATTCTTATTTCCTTTGTGCAAAGCTCAGACTGGGAGGGATGTCCCTGGTACATTGGATTATTGCACAGGGTTGCAAAACAGGACGTTTCAATTAGCTCATGATAGTTTGGCTTTCTCTGGAATCTGGACATCATTTTATTTGCTTCATTTCATATACAGATGTCTTTATCCAAGCAAGTGTAAAAATTTACCAAGTAATACCATCCCACCAACCTAAATTATTTAAGGTCTTTTATGCAAAGTGTTAAATAGCCTTAATCCTAAACTGATAACATATTCTTCAGTATAACTTTGAAAGCTGCCAGGAAAGTATGATGTACAGTAGGAGTGACACAAGTTAAATTGTTCTTTAGTTTAGCTGGATATGAAAAGTTCCCTCATGCCATCATTGCATGGAGGTTAAAAGTCCAGGTTGTTAGTACTGATAGATGTTATGGTATGGATGAATCTCAAAAACATCATGCTGAGTGAAAGAAGGCAGATCATCTGCCTTGATAGATGAAAGAAAAGATCATCTCTCACATGATTCCATTCATATGGATTATCTAGAATAGATAAATCCATAGAGACAAAAAGTAGGTTAGTAGTTGCCAGTGGTTGAAGGAGTGGGGGCGTTGAGAGAAACTGTATAATGGGTAGAGGGTTTTACTTTGAAGTATTGGAAATGTTTTGGAACTAGATAGAGGTGTTTGTTGCACAGCATTGCAAATGTACTAAATGCTACTGAATCGTTCACTTTAAAATGGTTGATTTTATCTTATGTGAATTTTACCTGAAGAAATTATTTTTTTAAGTCCAAGTTCCTGAACCCAACAGACCTGAACTTGGATACCAACTTTGTCACTTCCTAGCTATGTAATGTTAGGCAAGTTATTCTAATTTCCTAACCTGAACCTTAATTCTAATCCTTTAACCTTAAACCCCTTTTTACCTCAATACCCATACAGGATTGTTGTGAGGATTACATGAGATAATGTATGTGCAACCTTTGGAACAGTGGATGGACGCATCATAAGTTCTTAGGAAATGGTAGCTACTACTGCCACTACTACTATAAACATCAGCAACAGCAATAGTAGTAGTAGTAGCTGTGTTCCAACCCAGGTTCTTAAAATATTCAAGTGACTACTTTCCACTTGAAAGTCTCACTTCAGGTAATTTATTTAAGAAAAAGTCACATGACATTAACTTCAGACGTGTATTCCTTCAATGGAGTCCTTCTTTTGAAAGGCAAGTTTTAGATTAAAAATATTGTCAATTAAATATGTCAAAACAGAACCAAGTCCGAGAGAACAATAAAAGTCACATCCCCCAAACATTAAATTATCGGCTTTTTCAGGAGAGTAGCACACCTTGCTTCTCAATATATTCTTCTTTACTGAAAAGTGACAAACTGATGAAAAAAGTCATACACTGGAACATTTAAAAGGAAGTATGAGAAGAAAAAAAATGGATTTCACTGAGCTTCAGTAAAGGAAAACTTTGGACATCAGTTGAAAGTTCCATTTACCTGTAGTGGACCATATATGTTACACAGAGGTGTGGGTTGATGGTTTTAGGAGGTCTCTCTCCTCTAGCTTTATCAACAATGGCTTCTACAACAGGGCAGGCAACATCAATACCCTTTATTAAATGAGGCAGCGAAGGTAAAATCTATCTTCCAAAGTCAGTCCAGTTTCTCCCTGGAAGAGAAGTGAGTAAAAAGAGGCTACTAATGTTATGGAAAGTACATGGCCTTTAATGGGAGGCAGTTAAATGGACATGGATTTGCATCCAGGTGCTATTAATTATTAGCCATGTGAGCTTGAGTAAAACCTTACTTTTGGGGGCTATGTGGCCTTATGTAAAGGATGGAAATTATAAAATCTATTTCTAACAGTTATTGAAAATATTGTTTGAGTTACTGTTTACAGTGGCTCAAGGCTTAGCAAATAGCTGGTTCTAAATGTCCTTTACCTTTTGCACTGCAAGCTTTGAGAGACATGCCGTGACAGCTTTTGTTATCAGAGAAGCCAGAGAGTTCTGTTCATTATTGTGAGTTAGGGGAATGCTTGCTTAGTGCTTTCTGTCCCTTATGTCATTTAAAACCTTACATCAACTTTATGTGGTAAACATCATACTCAGTTTACAGCTGTGGAAAATGAGGCTCAGAGAAGTTAAGTAATTTGTCCAAGATGGCTCTGCTAGAAATTGTAAGATCCAAACTCAAGTTTCCCTGATAATAGAGCATGCATATATGACTTCTACCACCAAAAGGCTTCAACCAGGATCTGGCTGACATTTAGCTGATCTGCAGTTCCTTGAACTATATCTTGACATTGTACAGTACACGCTATTCAGTACACATTGAATAGTAAAATTTGGGGTTGTCTTTACTTAGGCTCAGATTTCCAGCTTTAGAAAGGCACTATGTATCTGCGGTCATTGTTCTCTTGAACCCAGATAGTCCACTCAGTTGAGCGGCATACCCCTGAGAGTCCCTGTGACCGGATTGGCAGCTTCTAAACAGGCCTGGCACATAGCGGTTATATAAATGCTGATGGTGGTGAGCTGGTCAGATGACCCCTGTGCAGTTAGATGCAATGCAGTCAAGAAAAACCGCATGTGAAAATACATTTCTTTCCAAAACAATGGTGTATCTGCAAGGGTGTAACTTGGAGTTCATTGGAAACACCCCAGGCTGCTTGGATAATTAATATCCTAGTGTTAATCCTTAATAGGTTTTCTGCTTTCGCCCTTTTGGCAGGTCCAGCTGTGAGATACAGTAAGTTCAAGATGTCAGAGGCCAGGCCACCTCCCTTGCTTGGCCAGCACACAACACACATCCTGAAGGAGGTTCTAAGATATGATGACAGGGACATCACCGAGTTGCTCAGGACTGGAGTGGTAACCCAACATGAAACCAAGTGACAAAAGAAAAATGTTCTTCTCAAATCACAATATGAATACACTTTGTTAGCAAGGCAATACTCTTCCTGGACCCTTCTTCCCAATTCTGAAGCCTGCCACTGAGAACGAGAATTAGGTAAACTCCAGATTTCCTGCCTAGCGTTTGGCTCTGGTATCAATGAATATAGTGCTTTCTAAATGTACTCCACCTTTTGTTCCTTACCACTTCCCCACCCCAATAATAGATTAATTATGGATTTGTGGGACATTTTTGTAAACATTTTTTTCCTGTAAAAATACTTTCCTCATTCTAATTACATTAATAGCCTAAACATTTTGCCTCTCCAGCCCATGCAGGTCTGAAAAAGAGCAGATCTCTTGACGTTCTCTACTTGCACATAAAGTCCTCATTTAAACTTTTGTTAGGAAATCAAAGCAATAAGCAGAATGACAGTCTCAGTGATTGATTTTAAACAGAATAACTTAATTTTGAGCTCATGAGTCCTTTGTTAATCTGTAATTTAAACCATGGACTCTGCTGATGGCCATTATGAAATTGAGCTCCATTCTCTCTCATGGGAGTAAATATTTGCTTTATGCTGTATTTCTCTGTTTATTTCATGATATATAGCAGAAAGTCAATTTTCACCAATGCATTTTGAGGTTTAGGTATCTATCTACATTAGGGAGTGAAGAGTGGTTCTTTAACTGATACTTTATTTTGAACCAAGTTCAAATGCAATGAGTTTTAAATGAATGTCAGATGACCAGATATTCAATAATGTACAAATAATGACAAATAGGAAAATGAAATATAAACATTTTATGGTATTTTGAATATACACTATAGAAGAATGTCTCATGTCATAATATTAAATATTTGTATTTAAGCATTTAAGTATTTGAGTATAGAAAACATCTTCTATTCAGAAGATGGTAACTGAATTGTATATATGTTCCAGAATAAACTGTCACTCAAACTGACAATCACCCATGCCCAGGTATAGACAAAGGAATTAAATGACCTCCATGATCAATATCCTAATATAACCTCAATTCATGGCTGTTAGGCACATATATCTTAAAGTCATGCCATTACCTGCCAAGTGGTTATAGAAAGTTAAATTACAGATAGTTCATCTTTCAAACTGTGATATATAGCTAGTTTTCTTTCTTATTCTCTTTACTGAAATAATTTTGAGCCATTTATCCATGCTGTAAGTTTAATATGTGTTTAGAATCAAGGATTCCAAATAAAAAAAAAATCTGTCTTTTCACAAGGTCTTGTGAGACTTTTTAGAAGAATGCTTACTAATTCTTGGAACAATTATTGCCCTCCCTGTTTTGCTCTTTGGGCACATCTTATTCTGAAAAAATGCCTGCTCTTATTCTACTAGTTAGAATTTCATCATACAATGATAATTGATGCCTTCTGCAGTACTTTTCCCACAATGGCTAATTCATAGATATATATTTGGAGACTCACTTCAGGCCAGACATCTAAATTAAATTCCTCCATGTACATACAGTTAATAATGAAAATGGTAAAAGACTGAATGACAGAGAATTGGCAAAACAACGTATCTTAAAAGACAGATCCACCATTTCTTCTACTGATCTAAGTAGATATCTTGAAATGCTAGTTACTTGGTTACTGAGCAGTAGGTAGCAGTGACTACCAACATGGGTAGTCATATGTAGCAGAATATTGACATTAAGAAAAGGTCATAAAATACCTCTAAAATCTTGAAATCAATCTAAAGTGCAGTATTTATGCATAGAAGGGTCACTTTGAAGCAGAGAACTTTGAACCTGTTCATCATCCAACAGAAAGTATTTACTCTCCCAATCCAGTAAGAGAAATAATTCAGAATATATATCAAGTTCAGATAGATTATTAGTCCTGAAAGAAACATTGTGTTTGCTAAAATTTCTAGCAATTTGTCCTAGATCAGGGTATACTTATAAATAAATGTGCCATTTTAATGATCAGGACCTATTATTTTAAACATTCCCTAAGCTGAATGTACAACCATATGCTCAAGTTCAACTTGTGTCAAAGCCTGACTTCTGGCAGCTTTGTGTCTGAGGCTGGCCTAGAAAATTTTTAGAAACTTAGTGGATTAATCATTATGGAAGTGAGGGTGTGTCTACAAGTAACAAGGCTTCCTTTCCTTGATTTTTTTTCTGAAATTTTTGCTGCCATAATTTTCTGGTTAATCAATCATGAAATTTTCCAACATGCAATCTGATATGCTGAATATTTTCCTAGAAGAAGAGAAATAGACATTAATCAACTTTGTGTGATTATCACAGTTACCTGGTTTTTTTTATCTTTGACTCATCTACTGAGAGGTAAAAGTACAATCATGATTTTAAAAAACAAAAGATGTCTCATAAAGGTTATTTCACAGTAGGTTATTCAGCTACTAAACTTATATAACCCCACAATGGGGGCTTTTGTATGAAGACTTCATGACCCTTGCTGTTAGTCTTTTTTAGGGAAATTCACACCCATTCCTATCTCACCTGAATTTGTTATCTCACCACTGCTTCTTTTGTCCTATGACGTTGGCATGTCATCTACTTTAAAAGCTTTATAGATGTGGGTATTGCTTGTCACTCTTCCTCATGCTGCCAATCCTGCCTTCATCCATAGGATTTATTCTCCAGATAATGGACCTAAATGTGCTAAGAAAGAATGCCAACTTGGGGCTATGCAGACTGTCCAGATCTTCTGCCTCTCCTTTGATTGTTCACCATTAATTCTCAACTGGCAAAAGAGACAAGTGAAAAAGAGGCACATTCCTCACCTCTCATACCTTGAATCTGGACTATTCATTTTCAAACTTGTTCACCCAAATTACGATATTCTTGCATTTGCTTCTGCTGTAGTGAGTCCTTATCATTGATAAGATTTCTGAGATATAATTGGCCTAAAAAATAGTTGTTAGCTTTGATTGTAGTAGTAATGCTCCTTAATATGCCAGAATATCAAGCTTTCTTCTTTTCTTTCCTGATTTTTTGGTACTAGTAATGGTACAGTATTGTTTGAAGGAGGATGAAAAGGTTCAGAAAAAAGTATGCATTTTCATTCCAAACAGCAATTGAGAAAATAAAAAATACATCACAGATCTCTTATATTGAGGTATAGATGTCTTCTCAGACATTATGATAAGATTCTATTTCTTTTACAATCCTAGTATAGTGATTCCAGGATTAAATGTTTTGTGAATTACTACTCTTATAAAATGCTTACATAGTTTCTTTATGTAGCCCTACCAAGCTATAATCTGAGCCCAGATGGCTATATGAAGAACAGGTTTAAGTGGTGCGATTTGTGGGGTATAAGCAACTCCGATAGACATATTTCCCCTAACACCCATTCAAAAACATGTCTTCTACTGTCACTCTAGGAGGTTAAAGTATTATAGACAAATGAATACAAATTTTTGCACTCATACTTTTAATTCCACAACTAGTGGGAAAAAGTACAAAAAAAGAGAGTTTTGAAGATATGAGAGTTGGAATAGGTACATTTGATTAGCAGGAAAGAAAAAGAGAGAATATGCCCAGATAAGGCAGGCTCAAGGGTGTGTTTGCTCTGGAGACTCTGGTGAGCGCATAGTAGTATAAGCCCAATCTAATGTGTAGGTGCCAAGAGAGGAAAGAGGGCACTGGAAGCAGCTCAAGTACTACCCAGGAGAGAGCTTTCACCCACCTTAAAGTTTTTCCTTAGAAATAGCTCTTTTTACCATTCCTTATGACGTTAGGCTTAAAAGGACTGCTCAACCTCCTTCCCCTTTACAACATTCTTAATAAGAGGTTGCGGTAGGCAGAAAAATGGCCCATCAAAGATGTTCATGTCTTAATTTCCAGAATCTGTGAATATGTTACCTTACATGGCAAGAAGGAATTGAGGTTGCTAATCAGCTCATCTTAAAATAGAGATCCTGGATCATGCAGGTGGGGCAAATAAAAACACAGGGGTTCTTTAATGTAGAAAAGTAAATGTCAGAGTCATATGACATGGGAAGGACTTTATTGACTGATAATTGCTGGATTTAGAAATGGAAGTGAACCAAGAAATGTAAGCACCTTCTAGAAGATAGAAAAGTCAAGAAAAGTGGACTCCCCCATAGAACCTCTAGGAGGAACATAGCCCTGCTGCAGTTTAGGCTGGTGAAACTATTTTAGGCTCATTTGGAGTTCTGACCTCCAGAACTTTAAGATATTAATTTTTGTTAAGTCACTAAATTTATGATAATTTGTTATAACACCAATAGAAAACTAATACAGAAATTGCTCTATCTTTGAAAGTCTAAAGTGATAGGGAAATCACTACTTTGCAAAGTGATCAGTTGACACCTTTCTTTTTTCTTTCTTTCTCTTTTTTCCAGCCTACTTCTTTACCTCCCTTTCTTTTTTCCCATTCTTTCCCAGTGATAATAATCTTTTTCCTTCTTCTCCTTTTATCTTCTTCCATTTCTTTCTCCACCTCTATGTCATCTTTCTCTCCCTCTCTCTACATAGACATACCCAGTTATATATTCATGTTACCAAAACATGGATACCAAAACCCATGACCGACCTTCAGAAAAATAAGGCTTGCTCAATAATCTGGAAGATAACTAGTGGTAATTCTGGCCATGACTTCATCCCCACAAGTGATCTTGAATTAACCTCTGGGTGGCGGCAGGGGGTGGGGGGCGGTGTAAGTAACTGGCTGCTCCTTCTTCCTTCTTGAAACTCTGGGAAAGATGTGGGAGAGTGTTCCATGTGCCACTCTGGGCTAAGGCAGAGCCCTCAGGCTTACCGTGCCCCAGTTCTAAGAAAAACACTAAAATAAATAAAATATAATACAGAGTACAGTCCAGACTCTGACAGCCAGGGCCTTGCTGCTGTGATTATTGGGCTTTCATCAGAAAAAAAGGGGAGTAGGTATGATGGTTGATGGTTCTGCTCCAGCACCAGGCCTTGGACTCTATTTTTTTCTTTCTTAGAGAAGGCAGGCTTACTTGGCCTTCTAGTTTGGTGATTACTAGTTTGTGATTACTAGTTTGTCCCTAACTATTTTAGTCAAATGGTCTCCAGAAGGATGGGACTTTCTCCTCTACATTGATTTTGCCATCTGTTTTAAAGGATTACTGGGTCCTCACAGTTCTCTATGCTTTCTTTTTTCAACAGAATGAAAAACACTTTGATACATCACCCTCCTCCAACTTTCTTTTTCTTGCAAATTAATCACATGACAATCTGTTCAACTCAGCTTGGTTTCTTTGGCTCCTGACCACATAGATTGGAGGAACAATGCTTTCCTGCCCCTCATCCTGTCACCTGCATCCTTTCCTCTTGCCCAGAACTTTTGCACAAGTGTTCACCATGAAGCAAGACACTCAGCTTCAGAACACACAATCGAGATGTTAGGATGAAAGAAATTAATGTAAAATGGCCACAGGAAAATATCTTTCTTTCCACCCCTTTACCTCTTCATGAATCCTAAAGAAAAATTCAGACTTCCATAGCATCTTTTGGTAAGAGACATGGTACCATATGTAACACACATTCACCCTGACAACCTTGAATTTATGATTTTAGATTTGTCAAAGAACTTCCTGGCTGTTCTTGATAGAAGCTTTGAAATGTACTACCAATGGAAATTACTGTGTCCTTTCTTTGGAGAAGATCAAAAAAATTGTATCAACCATTTTATGGGAAACTGTAGTGATTTCCTATTTCTGAGGATAGAAGAATGAACTCTATTTCTCTGTCTAGGATTGCCCTCACATATAGCCAAGAATGCTTGCAATGAATGACATTGACACAGACAAGAGGGAAGGAAAGAAATGCAATAACCCACAGATCACCTTCAGAAATAGTGACCTAAGACCCTGAGAATCTTCTCATCTGATGTGCTGAGCTGTATAATGGGAAAGGTCTGAGGCAACAGAAAACTAAAATGTCTCATTCTTAAAATCATGGCAGAGCTGGAAATATCCAATCACTAGGGCTGCCACCTCTGGGTTCATGTTTCTCATCCACTGAATTCCTAACATTTTGTCTGGTTCTTTCTGGAAAAACCTAAGTGAAAAGATGTGTACCTCACACTCAGGCAGAGGTGGTTCCCGGGACTAACTAAGTCAATCAGTGAGCTGAATTCACTGACTACACCATGGAGAGATGACAGTGATTAAAACTCGATTTTTTAATGCAGCTACTCTCATATGACTCAGGTAACATGAGGTGAAATGAGTAGTTTGGTGAGTCTTTGTGTGGGTACATTTATGGGGGAAGTTTTATTAACTTAGGAAAAAGAGCAGTCAGATCTAGAATAGTCTCAGTTGGGGGAGAAAGAGGACTTTGCCAGTAGTCAGACTTATAACTTTTAATTTCCTGTGCAAAATGAAAATAGTTTTACTCTACTCATATCTGTGAAATAAAAACTCTTATCGTATTCTCTCTCTCTCTCTCTCTCTCTCTCTCTCTCTCTCTCTCTCAAGGCACAAAATAGATAGAATTCAGCAATGCTGGCAGATCTTTTTACACAGTTTGTGTTGGGTTAAATTTGATGCTAAATAGTAATTATTATTGTAAGTGACATCTATTAAGTTCTTATTTGTAAACCACTATTCTCAGTAGATTTACATGTACTAACTTAATAAATGTGCCCGGGAAGGCCTGGTGGATGTGCTGCCTGAAGAAGGCATCATGTCAGTGTAGGTTCACTCACATGTGCTCCAGTCTACTATGTTCAATGTGACTAAGTGATACCCTGCCATTATTACTGGGAACATTACTTTTAGATTATGTCTCTAAAACTCATGAGCCTTAAGACTTTTGGGATCCTCAAAGGGGTAAAGGGCAAGACATGTTAGGGGCAGAAAGAAGGACCGTAATCCAATCATTTCAACTTTTGCACATTCTCTAGAAATAACAGGGTTCCCAAAAGGATTATTTTAGCTTAAGCAATGTCAGCAAAGCTCCCTGGAAAGTGTCCTCAGGTTGCCATGTCGGGGAGATATTTATACTTTTTAATCTGTTAAAAGTCCTAAGAATATATACTTCTACAAAAAAGGACCTTAATACCAGATTTGTGTGTGTGTATGTAAATTTACAGATACAAACTGCCATTCCTGTTTTTTTTTTTTTTTAAGGTTAAATGAAGTCACGTAGTTGCTGATGAAGTAGGTCAAAAGCAACTTTCCCAAAGACCACTGTTGAGAAAAATGAGATCGCTTATAGTGCTTGGATTTAACCACATAGGAAAGAATCACTTAGTGCACAGAGAACAACTAGCACACTGCTGAGACCTAAAGGACACTGAAGGAGAGAAACATTCTTGTGTAAATAAACTATGGCTTGGTTTGTCAGAGATACTGAAAAATGTTGAAAAATGAGTGTCACCCATTTCAAATAAAATTTCAGATTCTTCTTAGACAAGTGAAAGAAGTATGAAGGATGTCCAGGATGATTTATATGACTCCATCAGGAGTTAAAATTATATTAGTAAGAAAATATTCATTTGTTTAAAAAAGCTATTTTATAAGCAAATTCAATGAAAAATGTAATTCTCTTAAATGAGTATAGGCATGAACTGTATCTTATTTTGGTTTATTTGGAGCATTTTCAAAGTATTGGAATAGAGAGGAGGGAAAAGTACATCTTGGTGTTTGTCTTTTAACTCACAAATGAAGATTTTTCTGATCTCCACAATTAGAAATGATCTGTGCATTTTGTTTGCTCTCTCAGTCTTCTGCTTTTATCTGACCATAACAGTTTTCCCGCATTGAGTTATAATTACTGGTCATCAATTGCTGTCTCCCTTAAAAGTTTAATATCACCATGGGTATCTTAGTCATCATTGTACCCCCAGTGGTTACCATGATGCCTACAGGAGATACACAATAAATATCTGTTAAATAGACATTCTCTCACCCTCCAGATTACATGTTCTATGAGAGAAATTGGTCATGTTCATTTTTTTTATTACTCATAGTGGCTGTAATAGTCTTCGAAGATGGTCACTATCAATTCTTCCTTCCCTATATGTACATGCCTCTTTTCCCATCAAGAAATGCACTTTGTTTCCTTTTTTCCTGAAATCTTGGTGGCCTGGTAACTAGCTCTTTTATAACTTTTTATTTTAAATAATTTTAAGTTTTCAAAAAATTACAGAAAACTTTATATAGAATTCCCATATATTGTTCACTCAGTTTCCACTAATGTTAACATTTTGTTTAACCAATACATAATTATGTAAGCCAGATAACTAATCCTGATATAATACTATTAGTTAATCTACAAACATTATTCAAATATTACTAGTTGTCTCACTTTGGTAGACAGAAATCTAAGACTATCCCCAGGATTCCCAGCTCCCAATGTACAAACAGTCTGTCCTAGTTATTTGGTCAAACACTAATCTAAATGCTGTGATGGAAGTATTTTGCAGTTGTAATTAAGGTCCCAAATCAATTGACTTTAAGATAGCAGTATTATCTAGGTGGGCCTGACCTAATCACGAATCCTTTAAATCTGGGTCTAGAGGTCAAAGATTTTAGTCCAAAGATTTTAAGCACAAAGCTAGTTTGACATGAGCAAACAATCTAAAAAGGTATACTCCCCCCACCCTCCCCCCAATGTGTTAGAAGTGATAATGCGTCAGTCTAGGCCAAGACTTGAAGAGGTTTAGCACCTTCTTTTGCGCTTGAAAATCAACTTCTATGAAGGAAGTCTGGCCACTATCCTCAGAGAAAGAGGGGCCACTTGAAGAATCACAAAAACTTTAGGCATACGAGTAAAGCTTCCTTGACCCTCCAGCTCACTTCTGCAACTACGCAAATACAGCTGAGCAAGTCCTCCCAGCTATTGCTACATTGAACAGAAGAATTGTACAGCTGATCATTACCCAAAATGCTGATCCACATAAACTAATGTTTTAATTTACTGTTTTGAGGTAGTTTGTTATACAGTAATACACAAATAAATATCTACCTCAGAGAAGGACCTCAATAAATATTTAATTAATGTAGTTTGATGAATAGAGTTCATGAAATCTCAGCTGATTGAAATTAGGAATTATATGCTATGGTTTATTATTTTTTCCTATTGAACCAAAAACCTGCTTTGGTTGGAAGTTCTTCATTGTCTCTTAAGGAATGGACTATGTCTAATTATTCTGATGATGTGATGCATCAAGTTCATCATTCTGAACAGATTAAAATCCCTTCTCATCCTCAGATGAAAATGAGGACACTTGATCAGTAATTGCTAGGGAATTTGATCTCGGAAGAGTTTAAACTTAGTAAAAGTTTAAGTTACTGAGGGCTCTCCATAGTAGGTTGTCTCTAAGATGGTCCTCAATGAGCTTCACCAATGCTTCACACCTTTGTGATGACCCTTCCCACATGGTAACAAGGTTGGTCTGTGGAAATGATAACATATAGCACAGGTGACGGTATGCCACTTCAGTGATTAGGTTTTAAAAAAATCGAAGCTTCTGTTCTCTCTCTCCCCGCCACCCTGCCTCTGTCTCATCACACACTCTGGAGAAAGCCAGTTACCATGAAGTGAAAAGCTTCACACAGAGGCCCACATAATAAGGAGCTGAAGCCTCTGGCTAACAGCTTATTTACCTCTCAGAACCATGCAGCTGAGCTTCCTGACCCTCAGAAGCTGTGTGAAATAATTATTTGTTGTTTCAACTTTATCTTTAATAAATTAAACTAGCTTTAATTTGAGGAAACTTGTTACGCAGCAATAGATAGCTAATATAGTTCTCATTATATTATTGTCATTTTTAACAAATGACTTTTGTTTTGACTTTTGATGTTATGATATAATTTTTGTTAGTTATCACCACTCTTTATTAAGTGTGATACACCTATACAGCCCTGTATGGAGGCATTATAAAATTAAGGGACTTTGTTGCCTGCTGTATGTTAACCTTTTTGTGAGAGTGCAGGGTAGAACTCACAGCAACAATATAGAGTTACTGAGGGAGAGGAAACAGAACATTCAGCGTCTGAAGGGCCCTCCAGAATAACCTCCACATTCACAATGTATTCTAAACCCAGTGGTTCTCATGGGTAAAGGGAGCAATTCCAAAAAATCCCTGCCACGTGGTCCATTTGGCAATGTCTAGAGACATTTTTGGTTCTCATAACTAGGGCAGCAGAGGGAATAGTTTGAAGCTGGCAGCTGGTGAGTAGAGGCCAGGGATGCTGCTAAGCAAAAGCAATGCCCAGGCTAGCTCCATAACAGAATTATTCAGCCTGAAGTGTCAATAGAGCTGCTGTTGAGATATACTCTTCTGAAGCTGATCCTTGAGACAGAAGAGCAGGTGCCTGACTGGTCATCTCAATGTCCTTTGTTTTTACATTATATGAGTAAGAGAGTAGAGAGAATGGCTTACTGAGGTATAATATGACCTCTAGAAAAAGTCTCCAAAAATTTTAAATAGAATTGTGTAATACTTGTTTAGATTTCTTGTCATATGTGTGATTCTAAAGTGAAGGGAACAAAATACTCTAGTTAATGGAGGGAACTTATAGTTATTCTTCACAGTTGCAGTTATATTAAGGACATAAATCAAATTTCAAGAAAAATCTTAGTCCTTAATATAATAAGAGAACTATAACATGTGCAAGTGACACTGGCCAAGCTACATTCCTCTCTGGGCCATATACTCTATAGAATAAAGATAATTTCTGAGATCCTTAAGTTCTCCATTCTATGGTTCTTTCATTTAGATCATACTATGGATGCACAGAAACTGCCAGAAGTGTAGACAAAACTGACAGACAGTTTTGAACAATACTGTTGAAAGGAGAAAAACACTTTAAATGAGGAATTAGTACTCCTTTTGGGTATCTGGTGATCTAGAACTGTAGGGAAATTGAATATTTACAAAGTTAACAAAATGAAGTGGGATAATTTGTCAATTCCTTGGCACATCTTCCTATCTCTTTGATGTATGCTCTCTGCAGATGTTTACTCTAGGGAAAAGTTGTGTAATTGAGGTGAAGTGTTTAGCATGAGTAGCAGTCTCAGAAGAACCTAGATGACCTCTTGATCAGTACATTCCCAATAATATCCCCCATATCCCTGAAAACCTGCAGATCTGAATGTCATAGGTTCTTCTCTACAACATAGAACTTTTGAGGAGAACTAAGGACACAAAAAAGAATAAATCTGTGTGCAAAACATTAATCAACATTTGAAATCCTACTCCATTGTTCTGACAAGATTAAAGTGAGGACCAAAAATCTTACCAACTATCCCATTGGAAAAAATTACCTTGCCAAAGGAAGTGATATTTCAAAGAATTTAATGGAAGAAGAATATTTAAAGGTCATAAGATAGAATTTAAGCCTAAATGATGACTTTTTCTTGGCTGTAATTCTCAATTCTACAGACCTAAGCAAGTTACACCTAGAAGATATGCAAAGGAAAGGGCTTCTGGCAACCAGACCTCTGTACCAGTGTGTTGATTTTACTCAACTATCAGAACATGGACTGGCTCCTGGACCCACCCTTCCTTTACATGTCTAGAGTCACCATTTTAATCCACACCCTTCTTGCTTCCTCTTCTTCTTGCCCTCTGCCATTTCTGTCCTTTCTTCCAAAACTAGTTTAAAAAGTCACCTGTCTAGTAAGATTTAATTTATTTCGGCCCATTATGAATATAACTGATTACTCCTTTACTCTGCTCATTACTTAAGCCTGACTTTATTTTGCCATTAATAGCATTGTTGAAGAGATAGTGTTTGTTAAACTTTGGACAGATAGAGAAGATTAGGACTAGGTGCTCAACATCAAGAAACTGGAAATTGAACTGGGAAGACAACACAATTATATAAACTTGATGTAAGATAACTCCTGGTGCTACATAAGAAATTCCAGTGCTATTGGAATTCAGAGAGGAGAATAATCTCTGTAATCTTGAGAGTTTAGGAAAGTAATTATGTAGGAAACAAACCTTCATCTTCAAAGAAGAATGAGATTTAAATAAGTAGAGGCATGAAGGATATTATAGGCAGAGGTAAGTAAGTTATGGAGGCAGGAAAGCCATGAAATATTTGGAAATAGAGATCTTGAGTGAGCAAATTTGAAGAGAACATTTGAATGGTGAAAGATGACTGTCATATTAGCAATAGATTGGAAGACGGGAGAGGAACAGATTTTAGAGGGTATTTGGAGGCCTTGAAAGTCAAAAGGATAATTCTTCTGTAGGCACTGGGATACCATTGTAGATTTTCCAACAAGGAAGTGACTTTCCCAGTTCTTTAAGGGCCTGGACTGAACATAGCCATCTTGCATATAGCTGTATACATTTTGTTTCACATATTAATGTTGTATTAGATTAAATCAGATTATAAATAACTTGTAAACCAAGAATACTTTTCCCTAGTTTTATAACATGTCCTTTCTTGCCTATACAGTGTTCAGGATCTGTTGGTGAGTAAATGTTATTGCTCTTATTACTCTATAAATTTTTATCGGGCTTAGCTGCTCCAAATGGGTTATAAACAGATAGCATTGGTATGGGCAATCATGTAAGATTTTTTTATATGAAATATATATTTTCTATATAATATGTTCTCTAGGGCCATTGGTGTAGAGCCACCTAGATTGGATTAATTATGTTTGAGCAATAAATCCAGAGGGTTGTGTTGGAAAACGGAGCCTTGAGAAGCCACTGCCACTCTTTTAGAGCTCTAGAAACTTACCATCTCATCAAGCTTCAAAATTCATCCTTCTCTGGAAGAAGATGTATTTATACAAGGTCATGGTAGTGGTTATAGTCAACACATGGGAGAAATTGATGCTAAGTCTGAAAAACACTGAGGCCATCTGTCTGCCTGCTCCATGGAAAGTATCAGTCCCTAGTACGGATTTAGGCTGAGCCCATATGCCAATCTGCAAAACAGCACTGAAGTTAATTATGGGATTCTCCCTGGTCAGTTTAGTCATGGACAATTAAAACGGTTGAAGCAATTTCCTGAAGCCTTGAATTCTAGGTTGCCTTGTTCTTCTATTTAACACTTTACTGTCCACATACATGATTTAGTTTCCAAGATAGATTGGAAATTTCTTAAAGATAGAGTTTTTGTATTACACTTTTTTTTTTTTTGTATTCTGCTAGGCATCTGGCACAAATTAGAAAAATGAGTTAGTGCTTAGTAAATAGTTGTTGAATTGGTCTGTAGAGAAAGCTCACTCTCGGAAATTTGGAAGACCAGCTTTTCTGTCAAACTCAGTTTTCAGTGATGCAGATATACTCCTGCTTTAGTCTGAAAGACTTGAAGGTGTGTTAGAGGTTGTTTTGAGGCTTAAAGTTTAAAAAGTGGCAGAAAGACAGAGTACAAATGGAACAGTGCCCTTTTTCAGTACTACCTATAAGACTGACGAAACCATATCTTGTTCCCTTGGTCAATTCCTATAACTGACCATTTTACCTTCCCCACCCCAGTATAAGTGGAGTCCCAGAATCCTTCTTAAGCATCAGTGTAGACAGCAACTAGAAATAAATCTTACATGACACAGAGGTTAAAATACATTTTCTATTTCAAAACCTTTGAAGCAATAGCTAGTTGCATCTATGGAAAAACTCTGTAAGACTAAGGGCAACGTTACATAGAAAATAATACAAATAAGAGGTAGTCTTTACTGGGCATTTAGATGGTCTTCTCCTACATCTATTTCTCCTCGAAAGATGAGTCTATGCCAGTCACAGTGATTCTATTCTGCTTGTAGTGTTTTTTTTGTTTGTTTGTTTGTTTGTTTGTTTGTTTTAGAATGGGCTTTACCCATTCTGGCCAACAGGATGAGAGAAGTCTACTGAAAAATTTCTAGAAAGTTTGCCTCTTCCTTTCTTATTGAATATGAACAAGAATAGCACATGAGAGGAGGAAAGAACCTAGGTTTTTGACAATCCATCAAATTCTCAATCATTTTATGTTGAAAGTCTACCTTTCTGAATACCTATATGAAACATACATTTACTTCTTATTTTAGCCACTTTGAGTTACTGTTTTTGTGGTTTCAGCCTCTGAGACAGGGAATGTCCTAGCTTTACAGAAATGATCTCAATTGATCTTCTTGAAACTCTGTAAGGTTAACACTATCTTCATCCCTGTTTTTCAGGTCAGAAAACTGAGAATTAAATTTCGTATATAACTTCCTTAAGGTCACAGGGCACTTATGCTTTGGAGCTGTCATTTGTACTCAGGAACTTGTACTCTTAAACATGCTGGAGTCAAGTTGTCTATTAATTTATTCCATGAGGAAAAAAAGAAGGATAATAAAGTAGAAAATGTATAGGCTGGGCATATTGAAGTTCCAAAAAAGTCTTTTTAACACATTAAAGGAAAGAGGATTATTTGTCTGTACCAAGTTGAAGGAGCTAATGCCACCCACAACTTAGACGTCTACATACGAAAAGTGTTTAATTTGGCTTCTTTCCTTCCAGCAGGCTGGAGCTATGTTTAAAAAAAATAATAAAATAAAAAAATTTCAATCCATCATAAACCAGTTTCCTCTTCCGCTCTGTATAAGTTGTCTCTGTCTCATGGAAGGTGGAGTTGGCATTTTGGGACGGTAAAGCCTTTTGGGATGGGTTAGCGAATCACTGCTAAATGACTTTGTGTATGTGCATCCCTCCCAGGGCTGCCACACTTGACAAATGCTGCTCAGAGCCAGAATCGCCACTGTGAACAATGGTCTGTGCAACCACTGCTCCTGAAGAGAGCTGTTCAACCTGGAACCGTTCCAGGATTACTCATCGTCAGTGTTCTAATCAGGCCATTCCTTCCCCCTACCTTTTTTTTTTGACAATACTCTTCCCCGGAACTCATAAAAGTTTTTCCTTTCTTCAATATATATGTAGATTTCCCCCTCTTTTTATTTAGAGCCTGAATTAAGTTCAAAAACACTTAAAGTCGAGGTCTATTTATTTTTTCAAAGAAGTATTTTCTTTTTGTGTCTTAATCCCTTTAATCTATTTGGAGTTTCCTTAGGCCAAATGATGTTCTTTGATGAACAAAGTTTCTCTTGAATTATGACTTGTAATCAAAACTTTAACTGATCATTAGCTAAAATGTAATAAAAATTTAACAGGAGCTTCCTAAAAATATCTTTCACGTTATATCCAAATGTGTCTGTGTCTGTGTCTGTGTGTGTTTACTGAAAATCACATGTGATTTCAAGGTTTGTCACTGGATATTTCATCGAAATTATTACTAAATGGATTCTAAGCACTTCGATAAGGAGTTTTAGACATAGCCTGTGTGAAAGTAATTTTGACATATTTTGTGGATTTTCACTAAGATATTGCAGACACTAATGTGTACTCAGTGAATGGGGTGTATATGTGAGTAAAATTCTTCTCAATATGTAAACCTTTACTTTTTACAGAAATTTCAAACAAATTTCATCTGAAAATCATAAGCTTTTGAAACTAAAATGACAGAAAATTCTCTAGGAAATTGACTTCACTGGAGAGATCTTTAGATTTTTTTTTGGAACCTTAACCTTTCTACACCAAGTGCTGACAATTAATATTAAAACTAGACTTTGAGATTTCAGTTCTAGAAATAAAAGCCTGGCTGAGTTATTAGATACTTGAGAATTTACTTCTTATGATGCTCAATCTTCTCTGGTTTTGCATTTCTAAAATATGTTTATCACATTGAATTGTTTCTTCACACGCATATGTCATATATTCTGAAAATGTATGGTGACAAAACCAGACATGATGAAAACGACCTAAACAAAACTCTGGGTGTAGTGTTCTTTCAGATAAACAGCAATTCTATCCTCTGCTTGTTCAGTTGGTCTTATTACTCTTTTATGTACTGCTAATTCTTCCTTCACCTTTCCAGTGATAAAAGTACCCTATTCTTTCTTTACTGGTGGGACCTACATTATCTTCTTTTATCTTCTTAGGTTGGATGGGACAGAGGGGTGATCGGAATTGAATTTTAATTTCTATAGTACTTTCTGTATCTCTCATTTGTCCTTTTTCAAGAATCTTATTCTTATTTTCCAAATGCCACTTTGTTTCAAATTTCTCTGAGAATTTTAATCAAGTTTTCCCTTTTGTAAAAAATGTTACCTTCTGTTTCTTAATTATTCCTGTTTTCTTTTGTGTCATTTTTCCTCTGTGTTTATCTTTGTTATGGGGCAGGTTTTCTCTAATTTTATAATGATCCTTAGTAGTCTGTTTAAGGTTACAAATGGAGTAATTGTGACCTCATTGATATTCCTCTATGGGCAGGGCTGATTATCTGGTGGGCTTCATTTTTGGGTGAACATATGGGGAGCTGACCATTATATTGAAAGGGCTGATTTTAGAGTGCTTTGCTCTTGGACATCAGCACCTTTATTAGCTGTCCTGGTTTTTCCTGGACAGGCTTTGTTTGGTTTTGTTTTAAAAAAAAGTAAGCCTGTTATTTTTCATCTGGAAGGTAAAAATTGGGTATCATTCTGTGTTTAGGTGTGTAGATAGGTGGATATTGTAAAGTGAACCGTTGCTTGTACAGGCTTTCACTTACACCCTGTTGTCAGCTATCTGCTGGGCCGATCAACAATCTTTTCAAGACTACTCTCCCCACTCTCCACCCCTCAGCGTGCACACTCACACACACACATACACACACACACACACACACATGCATGCACACGCACACAGACGCACATGCACGTGCACAAGAATGAAGCTTTCTCATCCTTACTTTCTAAATTACCACTTATCCAAACACTTTATGTCTTCCAGAAAGTTGGGAATTTTCTTGTCTACTGGTGATTCCCATAGTGTCTTATCTGTCATTGTTTGTTAATGCTTTTTATTTTATTTTATTTTATTTTACTTGCTGTGGTTTAAAAATATTTATAGGCACAAATTTAAAACACACATAAAATTAGGGATAATAATGTAATTATTATCTGTGTGCTCATTATCCAGATTCAACAACTATCAATATTTTGTGAACATTTTGTCCATCTCCTTACATCTTTTTCCCTATAATAGTCAAAACCAAATTCAGATATCATGTCATTTGACCTATAAATACATCTCAGTATACATCTTTACCTGAGAAATACATGCATATGGGCTCAGTCTCACATTGAAAAAAAATTAACAATTCCTCAATATTACATAATATACAAATATTATTCAAATCATTACAATTATTTCAAAAGTGACATTTTATACTTTGTATTGTTTGAATTGAGATCTGATCATGGCCCCCAACATGTCCTTAATTGTTACATTTCTTAAGTTTCTTTTATTCTGAAACAGTTCCTTATTTTGAGCACTTTCTATATTAAATTAACCAGCTTCGTTGCAGTAATAAATGACCTCCAAATCTCAATTGCTGTAGCAAAAAATATTATAAGTTTTTATTTCTGACTCACATTGCATATTGTCTGTAGTTTAGCAGTGGCTCAGCCTCTCTCCATATATCTTCTTATTCTGAGACTGGGGCTATTTGTGTTAGGATCTTCTTGTAGCAGAAGTAAAGGGGACACAAAACCAGTGATGACATGACCAGCCAGGCTTTGATTATATGTGTCATAGTCCTTTTTACTCATTCACCATTGGTCAAAGCAAGTCATGAGATCTAGCCAACATTAATGGGGTAGAAATGCGTATAGTTCTTCCAGGAGAATAGTCAACCAAAAAGCAGTAGGCACAAATGTATGATCCTCTTACAAGTGCATAATTCTTACTTTTATAGAAAGGAGAAATAAATAATTGGACAATAATAGAATCCACTGTGCATGCCTTTAATCAATTAAAGAAACTAGGTCATTTATTGTGTAGACTGCCCTGCATTATGAATTTGGCTGATTGCTTCCTCATGGTATTGTTTGATTTATTCTTTTATGTCCTAGAAACTTATATTTAAATATAGAGGATTAATTGGATTTGGGTTCGATATTTCTTTGGCAAAAAGTACTTCATAGATATTCTTCATATGTGCTTCCTATTGCATTACCTCTGATGCCACAGTTGATTAACCCATTTTACTAATGCTAAGTTTGATCAGTGAGCTCAGATATTATCAGCCTGATCCTCCCATTAAAAAGTTCCTTATCAATAGTTCATCTTATGGTTTCAGCATTTATTCATGACTTGTCTAGATCTGTTGTTTCATCGATGACTGCAAATGATGATTTTTCCCCCTATTTCAATCTGTATTTATTAGATAAAAGCAATAAAAAATTATGATCAAACTGCCATATTGAATCATAAGTACTATATTTATTTTATATTTTGGGGTCTGAGTAAAATTTCAAATGAAAAAACTTTTATTAAAAACATTTTTTAAATCATTGTGCTAGAGGATCTCCTGAAACCTTCCATCCCTAATGGTTTATGATTCATTACACTATAAAGATGTACAACTGATAGAAGTTCTGTTGTGAGTGTACAAAGTAGCCAGTTAGATTCTCTGTCTGGCCCAGAGGATTATAATGAAGCCATTGAGGGTATCCCTGAGCAGTAGCTTCTTGTAAATTAGAAGGAGAATGACCCTCCAGCTTTCAGTCTTGGAAGCCATGCAGAATGATTATTTTGCCATGTTATGCAAGTATATGTACCTCACACCAATACAGGGTATAAAACTGAGATTACAAAGTGCAACAAAAATAACCCCTATCCTTTTCTTCCCCCCATCCTCCAATATAGGACCTTTATCTTCCTCTAACAAACCCTGTAACTATCTTTGTGTTCTCATGGGATAACATGCTCTCAGAAACATGAAGGTATCTATCATTAACCTCTTTTTGTGACCCATCACAGTAAACATTGAAACCTGCCACTATAGAAGAACACAGTTCTGCTATGTTTTCTACACTTCCTGATGTACTGCTCTGATCTTATTTGAAATGGGAAGAATTTCTCTCCTCCATCTTTATGTTCCATTTCATTACATGAATAGAAACACAATTTGCTTGGGAATCCAATGATTTATAGATATTTTAGTGAAACAATTCTCTCAAGTTGAACCCACTGCCTCTTCTCTTGTGACTCAAGTACATGTTTATGGTGCTTAGGAGAATAGATCATCTGAATGTTGACTACTTCACTGCGTATCAAATGCTCCTTCTTTTGCTTTGGCTGGGGCATGCAGGTGGTCCCATATCTTGATACAAAAGAATATATTGTAGGGACCTTTCTTAAATCAGATTTGCAATGACTCTTTTCATGCCAAGTAAAACAGCAGCTGAGAGATAACGTCAGGTCTTTTTTCCAGATTTGAAGTGCAGTGACATCCCTCCCCCCGTGGAAGTTGACACTGGCTTCTACCACATAGGGTGGTCCTGGAGAGAGTCAAGATAGGTCTTTGTTGATAGATTATATTTATTCTGAGGTCCTCACTCTCACCTCAGAGAAAGCAGACTGTAGAAGGAGCAACTGAATGGGAAAACAGAAGGATAAGCAATGGGAAGCCCTGGGAAGTGACATAATCTAAGACAACTTTAAGGGCTAATATAGAAAAAAATCCACATGTAAAGCCAGAAGAGAAAGAGGGCTACTTGGATTGCTAAGTAAATCCATACTGTCTCTAATTGTTGTCTAAATCCCTAAGAAAGGTTTCTGTTCTCACACCTTTGTTTGCTTCTAAGTTTCCTCTATGACAAAGTCTTGGAAGCTATGAAATATCCTGGTAGAGATGAAAACAACTCATTATATCTGCCACAAACAGGAAGGTCTCCCATTACCCTCCAGGCATCAGAAGATGATCCACCAGGTTGAAAATTATGGAGGGATAATTTATTAATTTATGAAGATTAGGAACTATCAAACACTAAAGTTTAATTTCTTGAAGACTGGCTAGTGTAAACAGTTTCACATAAAGATCTATTTACTCCTATTCAGAAACAGACAAAATGACCCAGTTGTTCTGTGGTACACAGGGCCCAGTTGTCTATTATCAACTGATTAGATTTCTTTATGGTCATTATAGAGAGAACCCCTTAACCATCTCAGCCAAATCATCTGGTGCAAATTTATCTTCTTTTCTCTTATAGAGGGAAACATCCAATGATCACTGTAGAGTTTATGCATGTATGTGTGTGCAAGTGTGTGTCTGAGTGAGCTCTCAAGATTTCCAGTGTTGTTAACAGAAGGAGAACATAGATGTGCTCACTATTAGAACAAACAATAAGACTCTTAAAGTGATGCTGACACTAAGTGCATGTGAAATCTGCTTCCCAAAATTTGCTTTAAAGTTGACTTAAAAATAATAAAGATGCTCCAAGTGACCATTGGCCTTCTTGAAATTGTATAAATGTAGCAGCTTATAGAGCAATAAAGTAAGATATTGATTTCTTAGTCTAATTTTAAAGTAAAAAGGAGAAAAAGGGGTGATCAGAATTGGTGTTTTATCAGGTAAAACCAGATTTATCTTATTTAATTTATTCTAGAATCAGTAATTTGTCCTTAACTATTTCTTAGAATAATTCCCTGTGGTTTGAGGGCTCAAAAACTGGACCCACATCTATTTGTTCCTGTTCCACACTTCTAGTATATGTGAATCAGCTTGCTTTTCATCTTCTTCATAGAGTTCCTCCATAGCCGTAGCCCTTGGTTCTGACAAAAGAGTGCCCAGTGTTTGATAGAAAATTATTTCTACAGTTCACTTCTCAGTACTTTTCCTTATAGCTCAGTTGCCCTGACTAACTGAAAGCAAGAGATTACATGAAGACAATCAGATCTTGGCATTCCTGACTTCATTTTGTGTGGTCAGTTCACCAGACCTCACTAAGCTTTCTTTTTAATACTACAGGATTGACAATTAGGTATCAGTCCAGCTCATGAGCTGTGAGAGGTGGAGACCTTTTCCATGGGTGTTTGGAATCCAGTGCTGGTGGTTGAGGATGTTGGCTCCAGTAACTCTGCTGCTATTTATTCCTATAGTAAACTCCAGGTATGACTGTGATGAGCCTGAATATTAGAGATGCAGGACTCAGTTTCTTCTATTTGATCCATAGGAAGCATTATTTGGAAGTTAAAGCATGGGCCCAGAGGCCCAACAGCCTTAATGGTACATCTTTGTTCTGGCATATATTCTGTATGAACTTAGAAAAGTATCTGAATATCTCTGTGTCAGTTTCATCTATAAAATAGAGATAATATATCTATTTATATCATAGGACTGTCATGAGGATTAAGTGACATAGTGCATATAAAATGCTTAGGACAGAGTAAGGTCACCTTATAATTAGCTACTATAATTGATATAAATAGTATAAGATAGACCTTCTAGAAGTTAAGAGTGGGTCTTTCCAGGATGCACTTTACCTGTTTTAATATTTCAAAATGAAAATGCCTTAAATGGAGTTTTTAAAATGAAGTTTGGTTTAACTTCCTGTAATTTTACTATAAGCAGTTGATGTAGATATACCTCAATCCCAAGGGAACAGACATATCTTGTCTGCCTACTCCAAGGTGTGTCCCACTGGCACTGACTGTGGGACAGACAGTGGCTCCAATCAATTCAGCTTCCAGGAGCTTAAATAACAGAAAAGTTCTGCAATAGAAAGTTTGTTCCAGAAAGAAGAATACCATGATCATGGTTCATCAAATCAGATTGGGATTTCCTTTCATATTCTCCGTCTTATAATCTTAGAGAGAGAGCGAGAGAAAAAAAAATGACTGTCAAGGAACTCCTACCCTAAACAAGATTTATGGTTAGCTTTCCTGAAATTTGGTACTTTTACTGAGATCAGACTCCTTCCAAGATGTTTATGCCTGAAGAGCCCACTGGAAAATTTTTCAAGCCAGCAGCAGGAGACTGCTACCTGGCTAATCCTCCCCTCAGTTGCTGGCATAAGCAGAGAAAAGACTCAGGCTATTGATCTCCCTGTCAAGGTCTGCATCAACATTAACTCTTTGCAGTTCATAATGGAAAAAGATATTCTAGGCTTCTTGACTCAGATGTGTTTCCTTTTCCTATTACCTTCTGAACAGGAAGGAACAAATGCTTTGGGACTCCTGGAGAGATAGGCCTACTCTATGGCTGTATGCCCCAAACTCAGTGGATGGCTGAGGCTAACAGATGCCCCTTGACTTGGTTCAGTCCTCACACATTAAGATTTGGCCCACATCTTCTGTTTTGCCAGATGTTAGAGAGCTTTTTTGATAGAAAATATTTTTTTTTCATGAAAATTTTAAGCAGAAGTTACAGTGACCTGCTGAGAATGCAAAAACGGCCTTGGCAATTTAGAATAGAAGAAACATGGCAACCACCTCTTGCTTGGGAGAAATAAGCAAGTGAATAATGATCCCAAGGGAGAAGAAAGAAAATCGATTTTTCTAAGGTGTATATACTATGGAGTCCCTGAATGTATGAGTGAAAGAAGGAGAGGAGTAGTTGGGCATGGAAGAGACATACAGTAGGAATAGTCTTTGCTTATGTTTGTTTGTTTGTTTGTTTTTGTTGTTAATCTGAACTCTTCTTTTCTATTCCAAAAGGAATCTTCCATCTAGCATAGTGGTTGAGAGCATAGCCTTGGTGTTAGACACACTTGGGTGAGAATTTCAATTCTGCCATTTCCAAGATATATAATCTCAGTAAGGTTGCCTTATCTCTCTAAACCTTGGTTTCCGTATTCTTAAAGATAACTTCTTTTATATAAATTAAATGTAAAGTAAACATAAAGCATCTAGAATGATCCCTGCCAAATACTTCAATGACATTAAAGGGTAACTAGTGGTAGTGATGGTGGTGGTGATAGAGGTGGTAGAGGTGGTGACGATGGTGTTAAGGAAGTAGCATTAGTGTTAGTACAAGTGGAAGAAGAAGCAATAATACCTTCAGGCTCTAGCTTTTTCACCATATCATTTAACTGCCCTCCAAGTGTACTGTAATAGATGCACAGGTTTGGCGAGAAACCAAAGCTTTTTGGCCTCACCTTTCTATTGCCTTCACCAAAGTGTGTTTTTTCTACCACTTCTGCTTGATTTTAACTGAATAAGACTTACAAATGGAAAAAATAAAGAGGGTCAATATTCCTGACATCTTCCTTACCTGAGCTCCTCAGAGACCTGGCAGTGAAAATTTCCTAAGAATGCTGGTTAGAAACTGACCTTTGAGTCTTCCTCTCTGGAGACTCCTGCTCCCCTTCCTGGATCTCTAGCCAGACAGGCCAGGTGCTTTTCCATGCCATCAGACTGAAGTCAGATTCAACCTCAGTCCTCAAAAAAAAAAAAAAGGTGCCATTTCCTTTGGCCAATCCCCTGGAGCCAGCCTTCATCCTGTGATTGGCCCTCTCCCAGAGTGACTCATCAACCCAGAGTGTGGCCTTGTGCTGACCCCTGACGTCTTCCTGAGACAGGGTGAGACCTGCTGTGAGGAAAGGCAATCATTATATCATCCCTGAGCCGAGGCCACATAAACACTTCCTTTCTCAAATGAATGGGCTCCAAAGGGCAGACTGACTTGTCTTGGTGTTGCCCTCCCAGACCAAGGGTGTGGATGAGAATTTAAACTAATGTTGGTGGTGAGAACATTTCGATATCAATTTTCCAACTTTTTCTCATAACAGAAAGTTAATGCTATTGTAGAAGGACCTTCACCCTTTTTTCTTTTTAAAAGACTTTACAGAAGCAGAATAAGAAACTGCCCTATTAACAGTGCATTATCCCAAAAGTGTCAGTGTATCATATGCTGTGGAGGCCTAAGATGTATGAAGATGACTGTCAAGGGATGTGGGAGAGACAGGCATTTTTGTGAATGAGGCAAAATAGTGCAACAATGAAGATGATGCATGATAGAGTTGGACAGAGTTGAGTTTGGATTGTGGTTGTGAACTTGCTATTCCATTTTCTAAGCCTCTGTTTCCTCACAGGTAAAATGTGGAGATTGATGGCACCTACTTCATAGATACCATGTTAGATATGTTAGATAAAACCAATAAACTGCTTAGAACTGTACCTGATACAGAGCTGATGCTCAATCCATGGTAAGATGTGGTAAGGGCCATTAGAGCTCTGAGGAATGAACACTAGCCTCTACTTGTAATGAACATTTGGATTTAGGATATTTGAGAGCTACGGTTTTGTTGAGACCTTGAAGCAAACTGTGATTTCTACAGTGGCTGAGGAAGGGGCATAGATAGAGAATGAACACTGAGCTGTGAAAGGTAAATTCACTATACAATGGGTAGTTTAATGGAGCAGAATGCAGGGTACGTGGTGAGAGTAGTGAACGGAAAAATAAACTGGGGTACAATGTTGGTGAGCTTGACTAACATACTAAGAAATTCTTTCAGAATGTGAGGCCTCCATTCCAGCTAACTAGCCAACTCCCAGAGCTATTAACCCAAAGAGACAAGAGAATTCACAGATACCCAAATTGGCATACAGTGGCCATCCCAGAGTATTTCGGGCTTGTTTCCATTACTGGAATTCCAACTTACTGACAGGTCTGAACCACCAGAAGGGCAGGCCCAGAAAAGTTTATTTATATGAGAAATTCGAAAGCCTCTAGGGAAAATAATCATTCCAGAATGTTGACTCTTGATCAAGCTTTCAACTTGAGAGAGTAGGAGTGATTCTGAACCTATGGCATTTCTTAGTTCAGTCTTCCATGGACCTATACTGGAGTTCTACGTTGGATAAATGTCCTGTAAACAAGAAATGGAAGAAAGTTCTCGACCAATGGAATAGTACCTGTAAGCACCTTGGAGTGGGAAAGAGGACCAGCATGACTGGGTCACAACCAGTGACGAGGATAGTGCATAGGATAACAGTGAAGAGCAAGGTAAAGGCTAAATGATGAAATCGTACCAAATCCTGTGGAATAGTTTGAATTTAATTATATGTATAATGGGAAGTTACCAGGGAGGATTAAGCAGCTGAGTAGCCTGATCTGACTTTCAAGTTAAAACGACCACATTTGCTTAGAGAATGTGTTGGATGAGAGCAGGTATGGAAGTTGGACTCCAATTAGGAAGCAACTGCAGTAGTCAGAGCAAGAAGTGGTGATGATCTAGATTTCTGCAAAGGTAGTGGCAAGGGCCATTGAGGCAAGACTAGGTTCTAATTTATTTTAGATATAGAGCTTCAGAGTTCAATAGAAGAGAAATGGAATCAAGAAAATCTGTTAAGTTTCTGGTTTCAGCCATCAGGACAAGAGTAGAGCTATCAACCAAAATAGAATATTTAGGGGTAAGACACTTTATTGGCAGGGAGGATCAAGAGTTCTGTTTTTGAGGAATTCAGATGGAATCTCAAGGAGATATTTGTTTATCCCAAACTTTTTGGTGTTCCAGGAGAGGTATACGCTGGGTACACAAAGGTGAGAGAGCTGAGATTCCTGAGGAAGAGGAAAAGGACAGGGCTTTGGAACTAATGTCCAGCGCCTCCAAAATTTAGTGCTTGGGAGGAGAAAGCAGGGTCATCAAAGGGCACTGAAAAGAAGTGGCCAATGGGTTTGCATAAAAAGCAAGGGAGTATGGCATCTGGAAGTGAGGAGTGGAGAGTGCTTTCTATCAAGGCAAGCCTTGCTCAGCAGGGTATAGGTGCCACTAAATACTTCACTGTGGCAGGCATGGCACTAAGCATTTTTAGATCCATGAATTGGCAGAGCTGGAATTGAAAACCAAGTCTGGCTGATTCCAAAAATTATGCCCTTCTTACCACACTATGCTCCTTTGACATCAGCATCTTTATTTTGTAGATAAAGAATTGAGCATGAGGGATTGAGGCAGCTACGCAGACAAGCAGGAACTCACATGGACCTGCAATTCGGGACTTCTTGCTCCTAAAGCTCTGGTCCCTTCACCCACAACAGGCTTCCTCTCCTCCGTTTCCAACACAACTGAGAGACTCAGAATATACAAAAATGGCTCTCCATGAAGATCTAACTACAAAAGTAGAGGTACATCCACCATCACAGTTCTAGCAGTGTTTTTTGAGGAATACCAAAATCAATAAGCTTGATTTGCATAGGAATGGACAACAAATGACATTCTTAGCCTTGTGCTTTCAGGTAAGGACATAGGTTTTTTGATAACCACATCATAGAATATCTAAAGCAAGGTGTACTTGAGGGGGTGGCAACCAGGAATATCTAAGCTGGGATTCCCAGTTGGGTCAGGTGCACCCGTGTGTTCCCAGACCTTGGTGGAGAGAATTTATGTACAACCAGAGACATGCACTGCTCGCTACCTCAAATGGGGCCAGAGAGGGTAATGTGGAGGAAGGTGCCAAGCAGGAATTCTGGGCAGAGCCCAGGTCACCCACCCCTGATTGCAGATTGGAGAGGGGCTTAGATGCAGCAAGAGAATGGCAGTGTCTACTTCTGTTCCTGGAACCCCAGCTGTGGCTGCTGTTCAGTGGCTGCTCTGCTGATCTCCTCCCTGAGCTGTCAGAGTCACTTAAGCTAAGACAAACAGCCTGTGGCCTGATACCACATGACTGTGTTTTGTTTGACTGATTTCATTTTGGCACAAAGGCAGCAGGAAAATGCAGATGCGCTGGAGCTTGACTGTGACAGATGGAGCAGGGGGATCCGGGAGTTAAGCTGTGCCCTGGGGCAGGTTGAAGGGCCAGGCTGGCATCCACTAGTGGGAACATGGGCCCTGGCAGGTCTGTGGGTTGGCTGGCCACCAGGGTTCCAGGGAGACATCTGGAAAATAGGGGGCATCAGTCTGTGGCTTCAAACTAGGCTGAGCAATCTGGAAACACATGGCCTATAATGCTCCTTGGGAGGACAGCTACTTTTAAACCTTGAGGGCTGTGTGCTCTGTGAGGGGATCACCTTAATGAGAGGAGAGATGCCTCAGATCACTGCTAACTTTGTAGTGGGCCTGGAGATTGGGCCCTGGGAAGCTCATGTCTGGTGACTGAGCATCTGAATCCCAACAAGAGTCGCTCCCATGAGCTTTCACACTGTCTGACCGTGCACCTCTGCTGTCTTCATGATCAGAAACAGAGCACGTGGTTAGACATTTACACCCTGGTTCACTCTCTGAGGGCATGGGGTGGATATTCTTATCTTCACAAACAAAGATATTTTGCTGTGGAATCCCACATGTACACATAGTAAATTTCTCCATCACCAATATCTCCTCCAACCAAAAATAAGTGAACTAATCTTTTCTTACTATATTATTGCTACTAGCCTCAGTCCTATTTCACTGGACTTTTTCCTAGCAAAACTCCAAGGAAGGGCTGTCTCCTCTTTGAGTCTCCTCACTTTCTTCTTCACTTCCCACTCTTTCCTGAACTCAAACTCCTCTCATCCGAAATCTCCAGTGGGCAGGAGTGAGAAAGACGGTGTGCTGTGGAGGTTCTTCCTTGGGTCTCCCTTCTGGAAAGTGGCAATTCTCTCCCCTCTGGGGACATGCCTGGGGTCATGCCTCCTCCCCTAGTTTCTCTATTACCATTCTCCACACAGCCACTAAGGGGGTCTTTTACAAACAGAAATTAGGTCACACCCTCCAGTTGCTCCCAACCCACCCACAGCTTCCCATTATCATAAAAAAAAAAAAAAGAATCCTAACCCTTCCACCCTGGTTCTGCTTCCATGACCTCCTCTTCTGTTCTTTTGTCTTATCTGGAATGCAGTTTCCTCAGACCATGTCCCAGCTGTTCACCTTTCATGGTTACCTGCCAAACAAGTGTAGCCTCACACCCTATACACAATAACCCCACAACTCATCTTGTTTTCTGTAAAATACCTGTGACCGTAGGAGTTGTGTGTTCGGGTTTATGCCCCTTTACTCCTAAAGAATGTGAATGTCATATGAGCAGTCTTTCTGCATCTCTTATTCAGCACTGACAGCAAGCCTGGGACATAATATTTGCTCAATAAATACTTATTCAATCATTGAGTGGATAAAAGATCCATGTGATTGCCCTATAGGCATGATGGGGAGACAGTGGAGCAGCTAAAGAGTAAGTCAGGCTTAGAATATGCAGGCCCTTGAGAGCTGTGTTAATATATTAGAGTTTTACCTTCCAGAGGGGTGAGTAAACCACAGAAAAGGTTTAACTAGTTCAGGAATTGGATCAAAGTTGTGCTGTAGAATGATCACTCTAGTGGCTGGAAAGAGAGCCTTCAGTGAGAGGGTCTCAAGCCAAGAAGAAGAGAAGTGTATGGGGCAAGGGGGTGGTGTAGAGAATAAGCTTAGTGAGGTCTCAAGAGACCATGAGACAATTCACTTGATAGGAATGGAGAGTTTCTGTAGATAAGGAGCAGTCAAGCTTTTTAGCTAAATGAAGAAGCTTTTCTTCAAACAAAACCGTATTCAGAAATTCCACAATAAATGATGACAGTTGCTCTCACTGGGGCCGGGGAAGGTGCCCAGAGCTGAAGTCCTGTTCCACCCACTCTCATTTTTCTGTTCCTCTCTGACAGTGGCCTCTAAGCCACTCTTGCAGAATCCCAGGGCTGTGAGGGGCACATGAGAACTTCTGATGCAGGTGGAGTGAGAATTAGAGCACCCTGATGTGCCTTTCCTCTCCTGCTTGCTTTGGCCAATATGCACAGTGTGCAGCTGTCAGCCTTTTCTTTGCAAACAGACTGGCACTCCTACTACCCTTCCTCCTCCCCAGCAACCTGACTGGACAGAGGTCTCTGCGGGGCCCATGCGATATACACAACCTGGAGGCAGGGCCCATCATTCACCTCCATCCCCCGCTTTGGCACCTCTGTTACTATAAATACATCCTGTGAAGGTAATTGCGTGATGGAACAGAAGTGGTTCCAAAGCCTGCTGGCTCCAGGCTATTGTGTCAGCAGTATACCTCTGAGAAGCACATAAAAAGACAAGTGACTCAGGAGGTAACGCATATGCTCAAAAGAAAGAATGAATGAAGGGGAAAATACAACAAACAAAACTCATAAGACGACATTATGAGTGTTCCCAGGAGAGTGGAAAGGCTCCACAAAGGTAACCTCAGTCCCTTGAGCACACAATATGGTTTTTATAAAGTTCCCCAACTCCCTTCTATGATTTGTTTTACCATTTCACCTCCACAATACACTTTTTTTCTCAAGGAATTAAACACAAAACACTTACTGTATATTTAAAGAGGGGGGAAAAAAAAACCCAGAAACCTTCTCAATGTTGAAATGTCATTAAAGTGGGTGACGCAAAGCTGAGAGACCAGGAAATTGAGTCTTTAACCCGTCACTCCATCCCTGACACACCACTGTGTGCACCATTGCACATCGCTGAGCTTCAAAGTAGAAACTCAGCTTGATTCTAAAGACAAAGTGGCATACCAGTTGGGGAGGAGATTCTACATCTGTGGGACAGAAGCTGAGGCTGACCCCCAGGTCTAGAGGTCACGGTAGCAAAGAGACCACAGCTTCTGTTGCTGGGGGAGCTGCCACCAGGCCTCTAAGATGAAATTATGGCTGGGCTGTTGAAAGAGGCCACACAGGACCGACTGTGCTTTCCAAATCTAGAAAGCTGGCTCCTGCTTTTCCTCAAATACCCTCCTATCTCTGCTTGTTTCAAATCTTGCTGTCCTTCAAGGCCCTGGGCAAACACTCTGATCTCTGTGAAGCCATCTCCAAGCCCCAGCTTTTTCCACCTTTGGCCTCTCTCTGTCCCTGTACAGATTTGTAGTTCAGATTCTGAATTCTGAGTTCATGGTGATGTTCCACCATGATTGACAGAATACTAAGCCTCTTTATGTTTCCTTTTCTGTAGGGTGAAATAGTTGTGCGAATAAGTGAGATTATGGCCTTGAAACACGTTGTATGGGATCTAGCCCATGGTGAATTTCAACCCACATTGCCTATTATTGTAGCCAGTTAGATCTGCATGAGTTCCTACTGCATTCAGGCATTTAATCTGGTACTGGGGGAAAGAAACAAACGCTGTCATCAGAGCTAGAACCTCATAGGCTCAGTCTCTTGAGGAGGCTTATCACTCATTTGCATTTCTTTCATGGCACCAATCACCTCTCTTTCTTATATTGTGATTGTATTTCTCACGGCCCTCACTCCTTCACAAAGGGCTAGGTTTCTCACTCCCATTTTGCAGATAAGAAAAGTAAGGACCCTGACAGGTTAAGTAGCCTGCAAAGTTTCCTGCAGTGAGGAAAATGTGGAGTTGAGATTATCCCAGGTCTATCTGTCTCCAAAGCCTCAGCCCCTTTGTTGGTCTGCCTATTCTCTCTCTCTCAGTGATTTTCAGACTTAGAGTTTGGGTCCATGCAAACATCAGGTGCTGCAGGACTGTTGATGAGTGTGCATTTAGTTAGCGTCATAATTGAAATCAGAGTTAATAATGCTACTTTATGTTTTCAACATTCCTGGGTTTCAGTAATGTGTTTTCATAGTAAAAGAGAGATTTGGGGTTTCATGAATAAAATATTTTCTAAGTTTTTCTACATGTTTAGCCTTATGTGTGACATGCTGTAAACTTAATGTGGACAGTTGTTTTACTCATCTTACAACAGTGAAGGAGAAGTGACTGATCCAAGCTTACACCAGGCACTAGCAGTGCATTTGGTGTCAGTACTCTGCCTTCTCCACAGTTTTGAGGGCCTCAGGCTTGGGAGTAAAGGAGTCCTTGCTCCTGAAGGGCCAGGCCTTCTAGGCTGCTCTTTATCCTTCAGTGCTACTGATACAACCTGGCTCAGGTTTAGCTGGACCCCACACAGGCTTTCTGCATCAGGCCCTGGCAGGGCTAGGAATCCCCACACTTAACCAGTCCCTGATGGCCTGAGGCACCCGAGAAGAACACTGGCTCTCTCTGGGAAATGTGGCCTTTGTGAACCATGTTGCCTTTTGAACCATGCTGGCCAGCCTTGGCCAACATCTTATTTGCTACCACCTTCTTCAAAGATGTTTGTTTAATTATCCAGCAATTATTCCTTAAACTACAAATGTGGGCATGGGAGATTTAAAAGAAAATTAGTGTTTGCTCCTATTGATATGCAGAGAAAATCCCACAGATCTGGCTGCTAAAACAATAGTGCTTGTTTGGTTATCAAAGATATGTTCCTGGCCCAAGCCTGGGCCAAGTGGATACTAAAAGACACCGAGAAGAATGCTGAAAAAATATAAGTGTCCTTGTCCATGAAGAGCGTGGGATACTTTCAGAAAACTCTTTGTGTTCAAGAAATTGTAAGTCAGCACAGGAACTGTGAATCTACAGGAATCTAAAAGGACTCTGAACAGAGTAAAAACCATTGGGCTGGAGTGAGTTGTGTGTGTGTGTGTGTGTGTGTGTGTGGTGTGTGTGAATGATAGTAAGTCCAGGGATTATATTTGGCCCATTGAGCATAAAGAAATATTTCAGTTTGGTTGGATGAGTTGGATGAGTGTGTGTGTTGCAGGGATGGGAGTGGAGAAGAGTGTCCCGACTCTAAACTTGCTGTTTTAGGTGTTTCCTCTTGTGATTTATATTCTTCAGGAAGTTTTAAGTCCATTACTGAGTAGATATTCCAGATGACTTGCAGCCCTTATATGAATTCCAAGAGAACTTCCATTATAAAGAATTAGGAAAGTCACCCAGCGACCTTAGTGAGCAACAGCTGACCAGGTAGCTAGTAAAGTAACTTGGAGAGGTGGTTAGTGAGGAGGAAGGGGATGACTCTCTTGGTTGGTACTAAGTCTCATGCTTCTTTATCAAGATACTTTGGTTGCCTCTTTGGCCAGGCAAAACTGCCCTTACTATTTGTTTTAGCATATTGGTAATTGCTCAGGAGCCTGGCTCCTATATCTCTATCTCACAAAGATAAATGTTTAATTCTATGAATATTTGCAATTTATATTGTTAAGCAACTATTGCTTTAGAGTGCTAGACAGTGCAGTTTGTGTCCATTCACTTAAAAGTTCACTGTGGGGTGTTCTGGAAGCCCAGGTCCTGATAAACAGGGTTCCTAATCTGCCTTAATTAATGACCATCTTCAGACAGAGGCTCTCTGAGCACTCTGCACCTCTGTGTTAACTGTGTCATTTTCTTGGCATATGTATATCAAAGCAAGGGATACCAGGCAATAATTCAGAAAGCAGAATCGAGAAATGAGCACAAACTGGAACAAGAGAATGAAGAATGTATCTGGTTCTGACTGGATTACATTCTTTAAAATCCCATTAAATAGTACAGAAACACTAAATGAGAAAAAAGTTATTGGATTTTTTAAATTAAAGCAATTTATTTTAGAACAGTTTAAGGTTTAAAGCAAAACTGAGAAGAAGGTACAGAAATTTCCTATATACCTCCTGCCCTTACACATGCATAACCTCTTCCACTATCAATATCACTCACCAAGAAGGTACATTTGTTAAAATTGATGAACCTATATTGACACATCATAATCACCCAACGTTCACAGTTTACCTTAGGGTTCACTCTTGGTGTTGTACATTCTATAGGTTTGGACAAATGCATAATGACATGTATCCATTATTATGGGATCATGCAGAGTATTTTCACTGGTCCCCAGATTCTCTGTGCTCTACCTATTCATAGCTTCCTCTCCCGCATTAACCATTGGTAATCATTGATCTTTTTATTTTCATAGCTCTGCTGTTTCCAGAATGTCATATAATTGGAATTATACAGTATGTAAGCTTTTCACTTAGTAATATCATTTAAGTTTCCTCCATGTCTTTTCATGGCTTGATAGTTCATATCTTTTTATCATTAAATAATATTTCATTGGCTGCATGTACCACAGTTTATTTATTCATTCACTTATTGAAGGAAGACATCTTGGTTGCCTCTAAGTTTTGACAATTATGAACAAAGTGCTGAGTATTTTTTATATCATAGGATCTCAAACCAGTGTCATGGTACAGTAGGGATTCACTGGTCATTTTGTACAATGGTGCCAGAAATAAGGAAAACAATAATGCACATCAAGCCAAATCCAGGCAGATGTTAGTGAAGAAGTGAAGAGAGCTTGGGCTAAAATAAAATATTATCCTGTCCCATCAGGATTTATTGCAGTCCTCACATGGGCCCAGGACTCTATAGCACATACAGAAGGCATGAATTCTCCTTCAACTTTAACAGCCAGTGTCTAATGTCTAGGAGTGGTTCTACAAAGAAATAGGAATTTGTGTTTTCCTTCCAAGTAACAGAGACCATAAGATGAATATTCAGGTCAGACTTCCCTGAAAATCCAGGCATTATAGATAATCCTGTGGCCAGAATGACATGTTTATGTTTAATATACTTTTCCTTCCCCCTCCCCCCAAAAAAGAAAGCACAGAGAATTAGTAAAAGAGTGTGTTGTTGATCTATAAAGTCACCTCCTTGTATTTATTTTAGAATAATTTAATTCTTATAAAATCTCAATTTAAATGTTTTCAAGTTGGCTTCCAGAATCTGTGTGTTTTTCTCTTTGTCCCTATAAGTCTAAACAAGGGCCATGACTGAAAGAAATGTTCTCTAGTATCCAGTTTTTCTCTGTCCCCATTTTTTCTGAAATGGTAGAGAACCAGTAGCTCCAAGAAATATCCTTTAGGTCAAAAATAAAAACTGTTAGAGTGAAAAAAGGACTCAGAACACGTATTTAATCCCCTCATGTTACACAGGAGAATCCAAGCCCAGAAAGATAAAACTATTTTCCCAAGTTCAGAATTCCTAGCTCCAAATCAAGGTCTTTTCTATTGTCCTGGGGCCTGGACTACTGGTAAAACCATGATTGGGCAGCTGTTTTGTTTAGTTTAACTCTTCCTCTGAAAGGCTGTGCAGCTGTATCTAGGGTGAGAAGTAAATTTAAATGGGCTTCAGCCAGAACAAGTGTCCCTTGAAAGACTCTCTCTGTGCAGTACCCCACACCATACTCTAGATAGAGAATTATGGAAAGTAACCAGGGTAGAGAGTTATGAAAAGGAGAAAAGAGTGCTGGGGAGAGAAAGAGAAGGACAATGAACTCTGTGAGACCACAGCTTTGCTCAGACTCCAGTTTGTTGAGCCAGAGGTTCAATATGAACTTGCTTGGATACCTTTGGAAGCCTGGATAGCAAAATGCAGAACTAATACCAGATTACTTCTGACCCTGAGGTCACTTCTGATGCATCCCACCTTTTGGTTATGTCCCCACCACCTCAGAATGAATAATAAAAACCTTCTCCTACTTGACTAACATTCCTCTAACAATCCCTGGATAAAGGAGAAGAGCTCTTTTGTCATATACAAGATGAGAAATGGCACACTAAACTTCCAATGAGAACCGTTTTTAGCATGAAATGGCCTCCATCTCTAGCTTTCATTTCCAAATGTTGCCTCATAACTTTCTGCCCTAAAGAAAGATCATTGATGTTCAAGAGGCCGGAGAGCTGTGTAGGGACCCTCTGTATTCCCAATAAGACTGAGATCGATGTTAAGTCATTTACTTAACAACCATGAACCCATCAGCACTTGATATATTTGGATATTGAAGATCACAGGAAAGATGAGCTTCCATGGGAAATACCAATGGCCATAGCGCAAGCTTTGACCAGCTTACATTATGCATACCAGCTTTTGTGGACAGCCAACCATCCTTTGGCCTCTCTGATGGTGTTTATGCCAGCAATCATTACGACTTTATTATAGCCCCTTTCAGCAAGTCATGAACTTTTACAACCAAATTACAAGTCTGTTTATAGTTAAGTGGCAGCAAGTACTTTTAAAGCAAGTACTGTGTATATTTTTACGACTGAGTTTGCACCATCAGAAACACACAAAGTATATAGGCAAGACTCGGAATGCTAGTGAGACTATTTAGGGTTCAGCTAAATAGGGTAAATAAAGAAGCTTTGTATTTGCCTGATGGGGGCAGATCCTCATCAGGCCAAGGCTTGGATTCCATTGTGAAACCATGAGGTCTTTGTATATACTCCAATGATGGGTTGATCTTACAGTTTAAGGAACAGAATTTGCTTGATTAACTGTGCTAAAGTTAAGATAATTACATTGCAATTAAAAAAATATTTGTTATTCTACTTATATAAGGTACATAAAATAGTCAAATTCATAGAGACAGAAAATAAGATGGAGGTTATTATGGGTTGGGGGGAAAGATGAATAGGGAGTTGTTTAAGAGTTACAAGGTTTCAGTTTGAGAGAATGATAAAAACTCTGGAGATGAATGGTGGTAGTGATTGCACAAAAATGCTAATGTCCATACCATTAAAAATGATGAAAATAATAAATTTTAATGTTGTGTATATTTTAACACAATAAGAAATTATTTGGAAGCTGAAGACATATATTATATTGTCTTTAGGTAGATGATAGGGGATCAAGATTGAATAAATAAATAAACAAATATGTGTGTGTATACATACATATATATGTATATATATGCATGAGTGACAGTAAATGATGTCATTTTTATTTATTTTTAAATTTTCAATAATTTTGTTATTAAACAAAAATAATAATCAAAGGTAAACCTGAACCTAGATTAAAAAACTATAATTAACAAATGTGATTAAAGTAATATTGAGCAATGTTAAATTATATATGTAGATAAATAGATATAGATAAAATTGTTTAATAAAAAGGGGATAAAGGTAGGATGATTGAATTTGAGCACTTATAATTTTATTATATATTATGTATATCCAGAAAACTTAATAAAAAAACAAAAATATACATATTTAGAAGGACTAAATATTTTAACTATGAATATAAACAATTTAAAATTTTTAAAAACATAATATTATTATCTTGGAAACTAATTTGAAAAATAATAAAATTAAAATTTTAGGCATGTTTTCACACTTTCTCCCTCAAACAGAACAGTAAACAGAAAAATAAATATGGAAAAAATTAAAGACATTCAAAGACGAGCATATTTTCATACTGTCTTGCAACTGCTAAGTGCAGTTTAACTCTCGAATAAATTTGACTCACAAATATTCTTCTCTTTGACACCTTGATTTTCGTGACTCATTGGCATTCTGAATATAACATCCCCAAAACTAAATTTTTGATTTCTAACCTGTAGATTTATTCCTCTGCTAGTAGACTGAATAATGGCTTGAACATTTTTGATTAGACTTCTTAGTTGTACAAGCCAATGTATTCCGTTATTTTGCTTATGAAAATTTGAAATAGACTTCACTCACAGGGCTCTAAAACCATATAGTCAAGTACAAAATTGATACTTGGATATGGGGAGTTTAAGTCATAGACTGGAGATACAATTACTGCAAATGGCAATTACACTATATTCAGGTAAGGATTATTATTCTTTTATATATGATAGTCCAGAGCCAGATAAATGATCATATATTTCATCTTAGGACTTAGATCAGATATTTGAATATTGTGGTTTGTTAGCTATTGTTTTCACTTCCAACAAGAAAGAAATGTTTCAGTCCAAGTTTGCTTATCTTAAAGCAAAAAATGAGACAAAGTTTTTAAAAGGAGTCTTTTTTGACCATGCATTGCTCTCCATGAAAAGCTAGAAAATTTCATAATAGAATAAATTAAATAATCCAAATTTATACTAGGTGCTAAAAATAAAACTTGGCATGACAGAAAGGGATAAAAAAATGGTAGAAATAAGTTTTAGGTGTGTATCAGTTAGCTTACCACTCCCTCCCCCGCCACTTTATTGAGATATTATTGACATAAAACATTGTATATGTTAAAGGGGTAAAATGTGTTGATTTGATAGACAAATATATTGTGAAATGATTACCACAGTAAGGTTAGTTAACATGTCCATCACCTCATATAATTACAATTTATGTGTGTGATGAAAACACTTAAGATCTACTCTTAGCAACTTTCAAGTATATAATACAATATTGTTAACTATAGTCGCCATGATGTACATTGGACTTACTCATAATTGGTAGTTTTTACCTTTTGACCAACATCTCCACATTTCCCCCAATCCCCAGCACCTAACAAACAATATTCTACACTCTTTTTTATGTTTGGGTTCTTTTTTTAAAAAATAATATTCCACATAGAACTGAGATCATATAGTATTTGTCTTTCTCTGACTTATTTCACTTAGCATAATGCCCTCAAAGTCCTGTTATTTTTTGTGTGATAAATAGTTTCATCACTTTCAATTAAAATCTCTTAAAATGGCAAATTCATGGAGTGAAAAGTTTAGTTATGAAGTCCTAAACTTCTAATAGGATAAATATTACCAAATATTTTCTGTGATGGACTCACTCATAGATGAGAACCTTGAAAATTATGTACACCAAAAATATAAACTATTAGTATTGAGAAAACATTTTTTTTTTACTTTAATTATCTGGATCATAAAACTGACTTACCCACCATTTCTAAGCAGATAGAAACCCTCAGTTATAAGAAAACAAACTCCTGACATATCTGAAGGGAGATTTTCTTGTTGATTTAAAACATACTCAGCTTTTGATTATAGTTCGAAGAATTCACATTTCTTTATACATGCAGAGGACAAGTAAATATTAATGAGAAGCTCAATTAATATAGATCAATATATATATATATACACATATATACATATGTATGTGTGTATGTATATATATATGTATATATATATGTATATGTGTATATATACATACACACATACATATGTATATATGTATATATATATTGATCTATGTATATATACATTGTGTATGTATATATACACATATACATATATACACACACACACACATACATATGTATATGTGTGTGTGTGTATATATATGTGTATGTATATATATGTAGCTTAAAATAACATAAATTTATTCTTTCCCAGTTCAGACTCTAGCTCACCACAATGCACTACCTCTCCCTAATATAATCAACATAATTTTATACATTTCCCTCTAAACTGTAAATTCCATAATGGTTAACCATCCACCTCCCTAATCACCTTTGTGCATCTGGGGTCTAGCTAACTTCCTGGCATCAAATAAGTTTTTTTTAAAAATTTCTTTTAATAATTCTTTTTCTTTTCATTTTTTTTTATTAAACTTATTGAGGTGACTTGGGCGATGAGCCCACAATGCAATATACAGATGATGTATTATAATATTGTACACTTAAAACATACAATCTTATTTAAATATTTTTATTGTGGTAAAATACGCAAAAGATTTTAACCATTTTAAGTGTACAGTTTATGACATTAAATATATTTACATTGTCATGCAGCCATCACTCTCATCCACCTTCAGGACGTTTATCATTGGTTTAAACTGAAACTTCATACCCATTAAATAACAGCTCCCTATTCCTCTCTCCCTCCAGCTCTTGGAAACCAATGCTGTGCTTTCTGTCTCTATGAATTCGGCTACTCTAAGTAACTCATATAAATGACATCTTATCACATTTGTCCTTTTCATAGGCTTATTTCATCCAACATAGTATCTTCAAGGTTCATCCATGTTGTAGCATATGTCAGAATTTCCTTCCTTTTAAGGATGAGCAGTATTCCAGTGTATGTGCATACCACATTTTTAAAACTCAAGTGTCAGTTGGTACTTGGTTTATTTCTGCCTTTGGCTACTGTGAATTATATTGCTATGAACATGTGTGCACAAATATCTGTTCGAGTCCTTGCTTTCAATTCTTTTGTGTATGCACTCAGAGTGAAATTGATGGATCATATGACAATTCTATGTTTACTCTTTTGAGGAACTGCCATACTGTTTTACACAGCAACTGTACCATTTTACTTTCTCACCATCAATGAATGGGAGTTCCAGTTTCTCCAAATACTCAACATTTGTTTTCTGTTTTTGTTTTGTTTTGTTTTAAAAATAGCTCTTCTAATATTTGTGAGGTATTATCTCATTGTGGTTTTGATTTGAATTTCCCTGATTATTAGTGACATATCTATGTCTTCATTGGAAAAATGTCTATTCAAGGTCTTTGCCCATTTTTTAAAATCAGATTGTTCTTGTTTTTATTGTCAGTTGTAGGAGTTCTTTATATATTCTGGATATTAACCCCTTATCAGGAATATGGTTTCCAAATATTTTATCCCAGTCTATGGATTACCTTTCCACTCTGTTGATAGTATCCTTTGATACACAAAAGTTTTCAATTTTGCTAGAGTAAAATTTATCTTTTCTTGTTGTTGTTGCCTGTACCCAAGAAATTATTGCCAATTTCAATATGGCAATAGTGAAGCTTCCCCCTATGTTTTATCCTAACAGTTTTATAGTTTTAACACTTAAGTCTAGGTTTCTTTGTAATTTGTTTTTGATATGATCAATAGAGAAGGTATAATTTTTAGAAAGGCTTAAAAATTAATGAAACATTCTGAGCCAAACTGATAATAATAAACAATACCCTCATTTTGGAATACTTCTAAGGAATGCTTGCTATTCACTCTCTTTTACTTTTCAAAACTTTTTATCATTTAGTTTCACTTTCATAAGGTTTTCATGTTATGCCACACTAAATCCATTCAGCCGACCCATCAAAACACAAATCCTGTTATTACTCCATGAACAAGAAAAGAAATTATGAAAATTCTCATTACTAATATTCTCCATAAGTTTCAAGAAAAAAATATGTTTGCTGAGAGAATAAATTCTAAAGAAAGCCCTTCTTCCTGATGAAAGGGTTGGAGTGGGCATATAGTCCAGCAGCAAGTAGATCTGCATGCAAAAAAAAAAAAAAAAATTACTCCACAAGGAGAATGTAGTTTCCTGGCTTTTGTGGGGACAAAAAGCTAGTTGACAAGGAGATGATGCCAAGGCTGCAAACTCTTAGACTGACTAGTATCTTGAGAGTATGTATGGATTATGCCCTGTGTGAAATACAGATATTGGAAAAATTGGCTCATCATAGCTAACTGAATCTATGTGTCTACTTAACTGAGTATATTGCTTGAAGGTTCTTTGCTTTCTTAACAAATCAAATTCCATAAATGGGAAAATTCTGACCTATATAGCTCACATATGATAACTAAAAGGCATCAGCTAGGTCAGAAATACTAGGGAAGCTTACTTAATAATAGATACTAAAACTCAGTTATTATAAGAAATAAACCTAAAAAGAAACAAAACATTTCAGCTCATAAAAAGTGTTGCCCTGAATAAAATCACAAAGCAGAAGAAAACTGTAACACCCCAACTTAACTTAAATATCTGAGAATGAACATTTGTAGGTATGACAAAAACAAACAAACAAACAAACAAAAAACCTACTTGAAACAGAAATTCAAAAACTCAGAAAAAAATATATACATAAGATTATATAAAAAGGAAAGAAACCAAGCTCACAAAAGAAATTGAAGGAAAAAATCATATCAACTTAGAAATGAAAATGAAATTGCAAGATGACCTAAGAATATTTTGACAAATATAATAAGGGGCAGCAAGTAGAGAAAGGAAAAGAGCCAGAGGAATCAAAACACAATAAAAAAATTAAAAAGAATCCAAGAGACATGTGACAAATAGGTAAAGAAGTGTTACTTTATACATAGTTGCAATCCCCAAAGAAGAAAAACAAAACAAAGAATAAGAACCAACAATAAAATTATTATTCAATAAAACTTTCTTGATATTTCAAGGCCTGAATCTACAGGTTCTAAGACCTTGCCGTATGCCCAAGAAATCATGGTCTAGGCAACTCTGAGACATATACCAAAAAAACTTTAACACTATAAAGATAAAATTTTTAAAAATCCTCCAGGCCTCAAAACAATTTTTAAAAAAGATTGATTTTATATCAAATGTCTCAACAATAAACAAGACCAAATTAGAGAACATTTTCAAGAAATTCAAGAATGTGATCCAAGTATTATATACAGCCAAGCTATCCTTCAATAGCTTTGAACATGCAAAACTCAGGCCTTCCTGTACTCTGAGCCCTTTCTGAGGTATGTCCAAAGAGATAGCTTCATCCAAATCATAGAAGGCTGGGAAAACTGGCAAAAAAAAAAAAAAACTAATGGTGAACTATAGATGAATTTAGCTGTATATCTAGGACTAAAAATGTCAGGACAAGTGTGGAAAATTAGTGTAATTCTTTATTATCCTTACAAAGTATAACAACACTACTAAAAAATTGGGAGAAGGGAGAAAGGGAAAATAAAATAAGCACATTAATTGCTGCATTAGAAATTGATAGAAAAATTTTAAATTGCTATGCAATTTAGAGTTAACAAACCATGTAAAGTTTTCCTAGAGAGAAAGCTATTCCTTCAATCATTGGTGGTCTCACAGAGATTCAAGATGGTTCTCTTTTTCTATTATGAAGGGGCTGTTGCTGGAGCCATGGACTTAACTGGATTCTGGATGTTTCTTTGTTCCCTTATTAGGATAGGGCTTGAGTTCATAGTGAGAAGATGGAAGTAAGAATCTAGTACTTGGGGGAAATATTTGTCCTTAGTATGAGTGTGTGTATGTATGTATGAATGTAGACTTCTGAGAGTTGGGACTTGCTTTCTGAATTATAATCATGAGCTTACCTGGTTTTTGCATTCCTTCCTGAGCATGCTAATGATTGAACACTTTCTCAGCTCAGAAATGCAGTATCTACATCGTGACTTAGCCTACTTGCTGTTGTGTTATATGTCATATTCCCAGACAGAAATCAACATTACTAATATAAGGTTCTATGAGGTGGTGCTTAATCTAGTTTTTTTCCTTCCTGGGCTCTGAATTTCTGATTCTATTTGTTAGAGCCCATGAAGAACAAGCATAATAATACTATTGTAATATTGCCAACACTTATTAAATTATCATTCTATGTCAGGCATTATGCTTGTAAAACAGTGCCTTAATGTAGTTAACATTTAGCTCTCATTATTTTTATGTGCATTGCCTCATCTAATGCTCACAAAAACCTTATGAAGTAGGCATTATTACTCTTCTCATTTCACAGCTGAAAAAACTGAAACTGAGATTAAGTTTATTATATTTCCCAATGTCACATAGCTAGTGGGTTGCAAAAAAGAACTTAAATCTAGATTTGTTTAACATCACAGCTCATTCATATAACCATGATGTTATTTCTGGATGGGATCTTTGACTCAGAATTGTGTAAAGATGAGAAGAGTGTGTTGACAATGCCTGAGACACACTGCATTTTACAGCTATAATTTAATATAAAATCTGACATTGTCCTCACCAAAAGTAAAATAGTAAAACAAGAAAAGTTTGTTAATTTATCTTATGAGAGAGAATCAATCCTTACTTTTTAATTCTTAACACTAGTAAATAGAGGTCTAGTCTCATTACTTTATAGTTTCAAAATGTTCACAAGTAACTATTTTTTGTATAATATGAATACAAATCAGCAAGAAAAAGACTCATAAACTTCAACATAATAGAAAAATGTGAAAGGCATCAGCAGGAAAGTCACTTAAAAAAATGAACCATAAGCTGGTTAAGCAAATTTTGGAAGAGCCCTACCATTAAATATCAAGTGGTGTTAAAAAACAGTGAATTATTTGTAGCTATAGAAAGGCACCATGAATTATTAAGAAAAGAAGAATTTATGACATAATAGAGATTTTTACTGAGTTGGTACTTAGAGGTGCACTTTTCTGTATACATGTTATATTTGCATTTTTAAGTTACTATAAATGGTGTGATTCCATTTTTGAAGAATATAAATGGATATATGGAAGAAAATCTTTGGAATGGAAAATCTTAAAATACCCACAAAACTATCTCTGGCGGCCATTTATGGTTTGTTTGTTTGTTTTTTTCTTTATTCTCATGTGCTTTTTCTAAAATGAACATAAACTGTAAGCGTAGTAATAAAATTTTATTAAGTGAAAAAGAGTGGAGACTCAATCATCTGCTGTGGCAGAAATACAGCCCCAGTCACTTCCAATGTCAACAGTTACTCCTCAGGTCACCTGGGCTGGAGCTCCTCCGAGGGTGGGTCAAGATCTGGAAAGCAGTACATCACTTGAGAGCAATGCCGCTGGACACTCACTATTTGGTTTCCCAGTGTGACTTATACAAACAGCATGTGCCTCCACATGCCTTTTTGACTTACTGGCCTGCTGTGTATCTGCATGTCACCCAGGTTCACTCAGCTCCTGCTCATGAGCAGTGGGCCAGTGCTCACTCGCTGAATGGTGTGTTATTTTATAAGAATCACAATGAAACATGAAGACAACTAAGGTGTGTACTGCTGATCTTGGAACATCATAGGGAGGGGAATGCAAGAGGGATATCTTTAAACATCATAATTCTTCTTTACTAATGTCCTCTTTTACATGGCTTTTCTTTCTGTGTAACTTGATCTGGAATTCAGTTTTCTTATTTTTACCTACTTCCAGTTATTTCATGAGAGATTTCAATTAGGCCACTTGTCTGATTATTCTGGCACCTTCTATACAGGCTGGCTCCAGAATTATGAGGTACTTTGGACTCATCTACTGACTTTATCAGGAAGGTTTTCAGAAGTCATCTTTATGAAATTTTTACAGAGTGGCGGTGGCTTTTAGAGCCAATCTGAGTTTAAAAAAAGCAACTTAAGGTTAGAAAGGGGTCCACTTAAGGGTGTCTTCCAGGGATATTCTCACATTACCAGCTGACTCCTTGAGTTGGAGTTCAACAGATTAACTCATTTCTCATTTTCCTTGTTGGAAGCTGGTGTCAAGAGGGAGAGCATTCAGAATTGGAAAATTTCAATCCATTCCAGCTTTTTTTGCATTAACCTAGAGGTAGACTTAAGTTGTTTTTTTTTTTTAATTTTATTTTGGTGTATATCATGGAAAATACTTTTCCAAAGCCTATTAGCTTACAAGGTGATTCTGCAAAGGGTCCATTAAATAGATGAAACCTTTAAGCTATCAAAGGCTTAACCAGGATTGTATATTATTATATATTAAGCTGTAGATGACAGGTTAAGACCAAGGATGTTGGTCGTTAGGCCAACATATGAGAAAGATGTCAAAATTTCCAGTCTTTGAAGATTAACTTTTAATGGAGGATAGCAAGAATTATGAACTTAGGTTGGTACTTGCTATCTGCAGAAATTATTAACTTATATGTTGGGTTTAAGAGACATCAAGATGTCTGCCTATAGATGCCTGTTAAAATATAGACCATTTTTCTAATAAGATATGAACTGGTTAGTTGCTCCATGTGTATAAAGCGTATTTGGAATGCAAACTGAGAGGACATAATGGCATTTAGTAGTGATGAAAAATAAGAATGCTTATCTGTGTGCCTAACATTGACCAAGGATGTTAGTGCCCTGACTGGTGCCATTGTTTGGGTGAATTTGGGAGATACAACCAGCTTTTGCTGTATTTGGCTTCCTATTTTTCTCATATATTTTTCACCTATTGGTCAGTGCTTATTCTTTATGGTAATCTCATGTTTTTTCTTTTTTGGAGGACAGGAAGTACACTTTATCTCTCTATGTCCAATATTCAGTATAGTCCATGGCACATGATAGATCCCAAATACATTCACTAATTTATCATTTATTTAATGATTAACTTTTACATGTAGAAACTATGGTAGCCCTTGGGAAACGTCGAAATGCCATTAGAAAGAAATTTGTAGAATTTCATTTTGTTGGTTTGTTTTTGGTTTTGTTTTGTGGTTGTTTTATTTTTCTTTCTTTTCTTTCCTTTTTTTAAAAAATAAAGATCACACTAACATGGCATTGTGATTTAGGGAAAGAAGAAGGAAGGAAGAGATTCTGATAATAGATGCTAAAATTTAATCTAGGATATTTATACTAGTAGATGTGTGTGTGTGTGTGTGTGTGTGTGTGTGTGTGTATTTGTGCCCTCTCTTCTTCTAGCTCCTTCCTTGGGGCCATGGCTAACAGGCCTAATATTCTATTCCCCTGAACATTCCCTCAAAGTAGCCAGGGTGACTCTTTTTGCCTCAGGGTATTGATTAGGGTTAGGGAAAGACCAGCAGAAGGAAGAGGATAAGCAACAGATAAACAATGCACCAGAAGGAAACAAACAGTACAGATCACCACAAACTTTAGTGAAGTCCTAAGTTGTTTAGGTGTTGTGATTACTTTTTTGAAAATAATCTTTACATTCTGAGTACCTTGAAAGTCATTGACATTATTTTAAAATCTTTGATTTGTGAGCTGATACAAGAACATTTATATAATGATTGTTAATAGCACTTTAAGTTTTTTAATTACCGCTAATACAATAAGTTAAAAACAAGAAACAATTAATAATAGTACTTAGTAAACAATAAATATTAGCTGAACCTGTGCCTATTGATTTTCTGGAAGACAGTAAATGAAAGAAAAGCAAGTTCATCACAGTCAAACCAGCTTTGGCCCTAGCACCATCCACTTCTTTTTCTCTCTTCCTCCTTTCTTTCTTAGTCTAAATCTTTTCATCTATTTATTTATTTAAGAAATATTCGTTAATCCACCTTAATGTTTCAGGCACTGGACTGAGACCACAGTAATAAACAAAACAAGTTTCCTGCTTTCTTTGCAGGTTATCATTGAACTACTGATGAGTGGTATTTCCTGTTGAGAAATAAAATAGATTCTCAAGAATTATTCAAGGAAGCTGAATGGCTGAATACACATCTTTTTTTTCTCTGAAACAAATCTTTATGTAAAGCAGGGTCTCTCAACTTTGGCACCATTGACATTTAGAGCTAGATAATTCTCTGATGTACGGGGCTGTCTTACGCATGGTAGAATGCTTAGCAGCATCCCTGGCCTCTACCAACTAGATGCCAGTAATATCACTGAAACAGTCAGCTGAAACAGAAAAAAACAGCTCCAGACTTTGCCAAATGTCAAGAAAAATCATGATTATTTAACAACCACTAGTATAAAGCAACCATGAAAAGGAGTTTTCTTGGTGTTGCTTCTCAAATTCCTATGTTCAGGGATGGGCACTAAAGGAATTATACTATAAACTCATGCAGGAGGGAGAGTGTAGGTGTATGTGTGTTTCTGCACACAGATGTCAGCTTATTATATATGGCAATAGATGGAAATGTTGATGGTTTTAATTTCAGGTCTATTAGTGTGTATCCTAAATACCCTTCCTCGAGGTCTTGCATTTAAAGAAACAATATTGGCTGTTATTTAACATATTTACAGTAGTGAAATTTATTGAGGAATAAAGAATGCATCAGTTAAACTTACTGTGACAGCTTGCTTTTCTTTTCTTGAAGACCTAGGTCATACACTATGTCTTATAAAAGTCTTAATTCAATGTTTATAATAACTATCTTTCTATTAGTTTTAGGTTGGCCAAATTTATGATACATTAGGGCTGTATTTTATGTGTTCTTGGTACATTTTTACACATTTTATGGGACTGGGATCATATTTTACTAATTCAAATTATTTTGCAGGTTTGTGGTGATTGTATCTTGTTTGTATGACATATTGTTGGTTATATCTATGATTTATTTGCTTCTGAGTCCTTGGTCAGGAACACAACTCCTAATTATCCAACCAATTATAATATTGTTCTGTGGGAAAACTTCAGCAGCTAAAACTGTGAACTAACTATAATCAAAAAGAGCAGCTTAATATCAGATAAACTAAAACTAAATTATTTTTTGGTCAACAATCACCAGTGTTCACAAGGAAAGTCCTAAGCAACACCATCTATCATGGTTTTATATTGTCATTTCCCATGACAGATAGGGCTATGCTTGTAGCTTTTACTATGAAGATGTCCAGTTGGTAAAAATTGTTCTGAAAAATGTCCAGTTTAAAAATAATTGCTTTGTTACTACATGATACAGTAATCTGAGTTTTAAAAGACTACACATTCAAGCAATTTAGTATATTTAAAAAGAGCTGACTTTACCATACTACAATGTGGAGCTCACTATTTAGTTTTCAAAACAGAATACTATTTTGATTTCAGTTAAGTTGTACTTCATCTATGTTTAATAATGCTGTTTAGAGACTTGATGCACAGGTCAGAGAGTGCACACCTAGTCTGCTCCAGTTCTGCCAAACCCTACTGTACTTCCTGATATCTGAATTGCTTAATCACAAGATACACTTAGTCTGCCTTTAAAGGATATATCATTTGAGGATGGGGAGGAAATGGAGAAACGTTGCCATTTGCCACATGCACATTGATTTTGTAACACATTCTGGTATAGAATTGTGGAGTGGAAAACAATGTACATCTTAGAACTGAAAATATCACCCAAAGGAAACATACAATCTAAATAAAAAGTGTCCTTGCTCTGTAAATGCAAGTGTCAAATAATTTCTCTCATCCCACATTCCAACCAGATTTCTCCTTTTGGAAAGAAATTCTGGAGCATCTACTACAAGAAACGTCCTAATGAGCTATTGCCAAAATAATGCTGCATAACAATCTCCAAGTTTGGTAGCTTACAACACAAGTATTTGTTCTCTCACTCACCATTCTTCAGACTGAGTGCAGCTGATCTAGAATAGGCTCATCTAGGGGGCTTTGCTTCAAGATGTGGTTTGGATTCAAGTCCACTGTGTGCTCATTCTAGGACTCAAACTGAAGGGGAAGCTCTATCTGCAGTATTTTCTCTTCTCATGGCAGATTACAGAAGCACAAGTGCCAAACCAAAGTTCACAAGCTCATATAAAATCTCTTCCTGTCATAACCACTAATACTCCATTGGCTAAAATCATATGGTCAAACTGAGCATCAATGCGTCGGGAAACAAACTTTGCCCACACAGGAAATGGAAAGAAATGAATATTTGCTGAACTATAATCCAAACTATTACAAAAATTATAGCATTTGAAAAAGAGACTAAAAGAGGGGTTATGTAGAGATTTTTTTAGCTCATTCTTGAGTTAACCCAGGCAACATTGCTTCTTCTACATATCCAAATTTCATCTAGGAATTCTTCCCTCTCCCCCTTTCAGTTCCAAATATCTGAGTAAGGTTCCACCCTCATCCCAAGAGTGTAGCATGTGGCCCAAAGAGCAAGTTTTATTCACTTTGTCACGATGACCAGTGTATCTTAGACAAGGCTGATAGTGCTAGGACAAGTATTCTCATTTTTTTTAAGTCATATGCAAAACCATATCTAATTCTATACTCAAGTTTTGTGAGTCAATTATTTCTATGCTTGAAACCTCATATTTAGGAATTCAACCACAGATAGGATCTTGCCTGATACATAAATCATTACCAGGAGTCGGGCATTTATAAGTAAGAGACCCAAAAATATGACAATGTTAAACTGAAGAAGTAGAATAGAAGGTACTGAGAACTCATTATTCAGAACAAAGAAATTGGTGAGCCAAGTTATTCAGTGATGTAGCCTTATCTTAAAGTGCTATGTCTCAGCTCTTAGACCATATGCCTATAGATGCTGCTACATCAGGAAATATGGTAGGAGAAATTCAAGATATTGGAACATGTGAACCATTTTTTGTGGCCTTTAAAAAGAGACAATAGAGGTCTCATCAGAATTAAATAATCATATTTTGAGGCTGGCATAACTGAGATCAGAGAGGAAGGGAAGTACAGTTTTTCTGAAAGATGACCTCTGCATGAAACCTGTAGAATAAGAAAGTTGAGATGGGTAATCTGGATCCTGGATTGGAAAAGTTTATTCTCTACCCCAACCAAAAATTAGTACAAACTAAATCAGGAAGGTAGAAACCATATCTGAAGATATCATTAGAATATGAGGCAAATATATTTTCATATCACTGCCAAGCACCTCCTGTTATACATTTTTTTGCATGACAAAGATGTGATTATGCATACTAGTAAGGCATATTTGGTTGCTACCTGAGTGCCAGAGTAGTGTTCTTCCTTCAACCATTGTTTCACATTGCTCTGCGGCAGTGCAAAGATGAAGGTCAGTAAAGGAAAGACGGCAGGGATGGACAGTGAATGAATCCTAATTCTGAAAAACAGAAATTCTCAGGCTGAATTCTAATTTAAAAGACCATGACCAAACCAGACCTCTGGCCTTGGATACCAGCCTGTGGAACTATATAAAAACTGTGGAACTATATAAAAACTGTGGAACTATATACAAAAAAGACATTTTTAAAAAAGAAGTCGAACAATTGTCTATAAATATTTACTCTCAAGAAAGCCATTAGACCTTAAAAATGTTTTTAACAAAAAAGTAGGCTAATAATGGGGACATTTTTCACAATGTCCTTCTAAGATATGACCACAGAAAACAATAGATTATGAAGATTCTACCAAAGAGCAGAAAAGTTGGCCACAAAGGCAAAGGCCAGGATCCATTCTCAGAGAGAAAACGAGGAGACCTAGACCAGCTGAGCAAGAACTCATTCTACTTCTAGACAGGAAGTCCTTGCTGTTTCTGTCCATTCATTCAACAAATGCTAGGTACCTACTATGCCTCAGACAATTTTACAGAAATACATTAGTAAACAACAAAAGTTTAAATGTGTAATGAAGTAATGACTAATATTTCCCTTCCTACCCTGTTTTTTCTCTTTGTCATTGTGTACCGAATGTGTTGGGTGTCTGGTTATAAGGACTGCTGCATGCCACCTTGTAATCCTAAATCTGAGGTGGGGTGCAGTCATTAAATGAGATTTTATTTTTTATTTCTAGGGATTGAATGAATATGTTATATCTAGATGTGAACATTAAAGACAGAAAGAAAAAATACATATGTATTAAGTACTAGTAAATATTCATAGTAGTACTAAGATTGTATATGTATGTTGGACAGCCAAAAAGTGTATTGTTGTGGATGGTTGTTGTTTGTTCCTCTATCATCTGTTTCCTCTACTTTCAGGAACAAACCTAATATTTTGTTTGGAGTCTACTCCTTCCTCTCTCATTCCACATAGCTTGGGTGTGGATCCACTCACAACTCTAGGAATGGAGTTCTAAGTCAATTTACTGCATTACATTCTGCTCACAGTGGTTGATTCAGGGATGGATATGACTAGAGCAAATTTAATTAAAATGAAGCCCAGGATTTTGACAATGCCAGGAAAGACTGACTAGTTATCACTGGATTTGAATCTAGGATTATGTGGCCCCGTGAGCTTCAGATACCTTATGATGATGAGAGAAGTGTCTCTTTGAGAACAGACCAATCCAAATGAAGAGACATAAACTGAATCTTGATAGCATTGTGTGATTCACAGCATGCTATCATAACTGAAACTAGGTCTACCATTGAATAATTCTGTTATTGAGCCAGTGAACTGTCATTTTTATTACATTTCATCATTTGGTGTTTGTGTATACGTATGTAGAAAAGATAAAAACATGCTGATGGCACTTTTTGAGTGTGAGACTGTATAGATTTTTAACATTCATTATTCACTTATTTCTTCATATACACAAATATTATACTCTTAAAAATATTCATATATAAAGCTATTGATAAAACCACAAGAAATCTGGAATAGTTGCAGAATATAAAACACATTATTGATTGGCCATCACTAAGTGCAAAAAAAGCAGAAGCTGTTTACTTATTCAAGTAAATAAAGAGTCAGGAAGGACACTGTAGATAAAAGAGGGCTTCAGAGACTGAATTTGTTAGGAACTGAAAGTAGCCTGGGAATACTCAACACAACAATACATTATTATTCAAAGGATCCAGTGAGGACCATCAAGAGTTCCTCCATCATACAATTTCGATTTCTCTTCCTCTGAGTTGAGAAGCATTAACCCCTACATGGGAAGACTTTGGAGAAAAATGCATAGCTGTCAAATATCAAGTAATTTTTTAATATCTTTGACTCTTTTAATCATTACTAAATGGCCTTCCAATGTTCTCTATAATTTCTTTTAACTGTCAATCTTCCTTGAGAGGAAGGAGCAGATCTTGGTTTTATTATCCATCCTACCCACTTTTTCTATTTTGTATTAGTTGGGGGGAGGGCTCTTACAAAGATACTCTTGTCCTAAATTTAGAGGCTCAAAGAACAAAAAGTTTATTTTTCTCTAAAATTTCAAGGCGAGAGTTCAAGGTTGATGGGATCCAAGCAGCCATGCAAATTCCTCTCATCTTGTGACTATACTATACCTTAGGGCCATGCCATTATCTGCATGGTGGGGTCTGAGTTTTAGTCATGTTCAGGCTCTAGCCTGCAAGAAGGTGAAATAAGACTGTCCACCGCCTGGAAAATCTATACACAGGAGTGGCAGGCACTCTCCATTGGAGAGAAACTAGTTAGATGGGCATTGCAAAGGAAGTGGGAAATGTTGCCTTAACAGGAGCCTAGAGTGAGGAGAATTAAATTGGGTAGAAAATTATAGTCTTCACCATATACCCCAACCCTCCTGAAATCTTTAGTAACAGAAAAAATATAAAAACACTATTAGTCTGTTAAAGGATCAAGGCTATGTTTGCAAGAGGAGACCCAAATTAGCACAGAAATAATTTATTTTTTTGAAAACATTTGCCTCTGTTAGACCTTCCAGCCATTCTCTAGGATAAAATGCATAGCATACAGCAAATGCAACCAGAATTCTGGGAGTAGATGACTGGAACAAGAGGATGGAGCAAGAGTGGAGACAATAGAGAATGCACTCCTTCATACCCATCCTGGCTTCAAAAATCTTTGTTATGCCTGAAATTTCAATTTTAGTGGTTCATTCCCTGGGATTGAAACAGTCTACTGGTCAGAATTCCTTAGAGTCTAAATTTCACAAGGAGGGGTAATACTTTTAATGTCTTATGCCCTTGTTTGGTATAAATATGTTTATTTGTCATTGTCAGAGAGATCTGGTGACTGGGAGACTCTGAACAGATAAAAAAGTCTCCTCAAAAGCCATGGTGGGAAAAAAATTATCCCAAATCCTCTGATTTACTTCACAGGAATGGAGATCCATCCACTTAACTGTTGGAGTTTTCTAGAGTTTTATCTTTCCCCTCTCTTCATTCTTAGATGAGCTCATTTATCACATGCCTTTACTCACCTTTTTCGTATATATGACTCACACGGTTATTTCTGTAACTATGACCTCTCTGCAAACTCTATACTCATATGCTCAGTGCCTACCAGACATTTCCACCTGGATGTCCCATAGGCATTTTCAACGCAACCTGCCAGATGCTCTTATTTCCCTCAGAATCAGCTTCCTATCATGTTCTCCATGTTACTGTGGGAGCCATCAATCAGACACGTGGGAGTTCCTTTAGAATTCTCCATCTCCTCCACTTTCTATTTGATCATTCAGAAAGATCTAGTAACTTTACCTCATAAATAACTCTAGCCCTAGGGGTTAGTAATTCAGTTTTATTATCTCAGCCATAATATTGCCATAATTGATTGACAGAATTTCTTGTCCCAGATTTCTTTCTCTCCACTGCCTATCCCACCCCCCATTTCACTATCCAGATTGTTGCAGGAAGAATCTATCTGACTATATCACTCTTTCATCTAAAACCTTTCAGTAACTCATTGTTACTTGACTAACAAAGTCCAACACTTCCAGAATGTATTCTGGCCCTCCACAGTTTGACTTCCCCCGATTCTCTGAGCTTATCTACCACAGCTCCTCTATCAGCCCCTTTGCACCTTTTGTTCTAACTTCACATCTAATTTCCTGAACACATCTTACTAACAAATCGTTTTTGCTTATGCTTCTCTCTTCTCCCATAGTTTTTCTCACAGTGTCCTCTACTTGTCCTTTACAACTCAGCCTCAGAATATCTTCTCTGGTGCTTAACTCTCTTGTCTTTGAATACTTTTCCCACATTTTCTACTGGGTTAAAGGCCCCTCCATGTGTATCTACAGTCTATAATTCATCAATTAAAATTATTTATATGTCTAGTAAACCTGCTAGACTGCTATTTTCTTGGGGAAAAAAAAACATGTATTGCTCAACTCTTGTTTCGTAAGTGCCCAGATTTGGCATATATCATTCTATCTTTTATATTCACCTATGTGCTTATCTTTACTAGTGCTCTTTATTTCTTCAGGTGGATTTGACTTACTCTCTAGTGTACTTTTACTTTATCCTTAAGGGCTGTAGTTAGTGTTTCTTGAAGGGCAGATTTACTAGTCACATATTCTCTCAGTTTTGTTTATCTGGTAATGTATTCATTTCTTTTTAAACATTATTTTGAAGAACAGATTCTTGGTTGATAATCGTTTACTTTCTGTATTTTGCATAGGTATTCCAACAACTTCTGATCTCTATTGTTTTTGATGAGAAATAAGTTATTAATACAATTGATGATCCCTTGTGTGATAAATTGCTTCTCTCTTGCTGCTTTCTCTTTGTCTTTTGACAGTTTTGTTGTGATGTGATTTGGTTTAAATCTCTTTGAGTTTATCTTACTTGAAATTTGTTGAGTTGTTGGATGTGTAGATTAATATATTTATCAAATTTGTAAAGTTTTTATATGATATATCTTCAAATATTCTTTGTACACCTTTCCCTTTCACCTCTCCTGAGACTCTCATTATACATATGTTAGTACTCTTGATGCTATCACACAGATAATGGTATTCTGTGAGACTCTACTCATTTTTATTTATTCCAATTTCTTTCTGTTCCTCAGATCTGATAGCTCAATTAGGTTATCTTCAAGTTGCTAATTCTCCCTTTGTCAGCTCAAACTGATACTGCTCCTTTCAAGAAAATTTTCCTTTCAGTTCCTGTATTTTCAACTTCAGAATTTCTATTTGATTCTTATAATTTATGTTTCTATTGATATTCTATTGATATTTGATTCTTATAATTTATGTTTCTATTGATATTCTATAATTAATGAGACATCATTCTCATACTTTATTTTTTTAGACATGGTTTCCTTTAGTTGTTGGACATATTTAAATGATCTGATTTAAAGTATTTTTCTAGTAAGTCTAATGTCTAGGCTTCTTCAGGCACAAGTTCTATTGACTGCTTTTGTTCCTCTGTATAGGCTATACTTTCCTATTTCTTTGCATTTCTCATATTTTTTGTTGTTGTTAAAAACAGGACTTTTAAAATAATATAATGTAGCAACTCTGGAAACCAGATTCTACCCCCTGCACAGAATTTGTTATTGTTCCTGATCTTGTTTACTTAAGCACTTTTCTAAATTAATTACATAAATTCTGTATTCTTTGTCATGTGTGGCCACTAAAGTCTCTTCTCAATTAGTTTAGAAGAACCCTAATTATTAGAAAAAGATTTCCTTAAATGGCTGTTTTCCAGCCTTTGCCAAAGGGCTTTCTGTATGTACTGAGGGATGTCATCAATGCTCAAGTAGGAAATTTATAGTTCTGCCTTAACCTCCACTAATTACTTGTGTGGAACATCAAGTTCAGTGAGCAGTTTCTTGGTAAAAATCATAAAGAATGGAAGCAGGAATGCTTGAGATTTTACCCTATCCAATACTCAGCAGAGTAGCCTCTTCTCCTTTAGCCATTGAAGCATCTATTGCCATTTTCAGGCTGCAAAGAAGTAACTTGCTCTCTCATTCTATGTTTGGCAAAACACAGGCATATCTCTAGGGTTTACTTCTATAAAGAAATCCCATGGATGTTTTGGAGGCTCTCCTCATGTTCTGTGACACTGTACATTTAGCTAAATACAGGACAGAAAATAGAATTTATTTTATAGTTTAGTTATAAATTTGTTATAGTCATGCTATACCTTACATGCATGAAAATACTGGAACAGCTATCTCTTTAAAAAAAATTACCTCCCATGATTATGTTCAAACGTAATTGAAAGGCAGATGACTAAAGCAACATTTAATAGATGACTTTCTTCATCATTTTACAATTAATGTTGCTTGCACTGGAATGTAACCCAAGAACAGATTTTGTGTCAAATCTGGCAGTAACCCTGCTCCCCCAGAAAACTTTGATGCTACATTGCCAAATTGCCAGTGATGACCATTAGATTCTGAGCCTTTGTGAGATGGAAAAAACAACTAGTCACAAAAGGCCATAGCTTCATCTGCACTCCCTGTTTCAAAGGTTGTTTTCCATGGTGGTCTCAGCAATTTTTTTCAGAAGCTAGGACTTGAAATAAATAGACCTTGTATTCATGTTAGTCTTTGGCTCCCACACAAGTTTATTCTCACAACAGTCATTTTACTTAAATGACATCAGTATTTGCAAAGAGATTTCCATTAGTGCTATTAAAAGAATGATCCATTTTGCTTCCAGGTCCAAACAATAATGTTTGAAACCAGAGACGATCTTGCACAGTGCATGGTAGTCCAGATTCTGTAGATACTTTCAAATGCCCCAAGAATCTAAAAGATTTGGAAATTCAGAGGCCCATATTTATAGCATTGAAAATATATTTTAAAGAGGGATATTACAGTATATGGCACATCAACTTGAAGAAGTTTAGAGTATCTTTTTCCATTTGTTCTTTCAATCTTTCTCATGCTTCTATGTATTTTCTCTTTTAAAAAATAAATCTTCACTATTACATGTCATTTATGTTTCTTTAAATATATTCTAACATACCAAAACATTACTTCTCTCCCAGGACTTTAATACATCATTCCACAAACAAGTGTATGTGTTTCAGTGAGTGTTCAACAGCTTCGCACACTTATATCATTGTGATATGACAACTCATCTGAGCAGGCAGATCTGAAACGTGTGAATTTACCATAAGGATTTTTGAAGTTGAATGTTAATTCCTGGAAGATTGGGAAACTCTCTTAAGAAAATAAATAAATACTATGTACATATAAATGAAATTAGGAAATAGCAACTTTAGTCTACTGTAACTGGATATGACACCCCACCCTCCCAAAATCAGGTCACTTTAAATTACATAGTAGATTCAAAATATTTATAAATACTTAAGGAATCTTGAATAGTTTCAAACTAAAGTTTACCAAGTCCAAGTTGACTGTCCTTTGAAGGTTGAACTTCTTGTCCACATATAGGTGCTCTCTAAGTGAAGACTCTAGAGATAAATGGATTCACATACAACATCCCACCCTGTCCTCCAGAGACAGTGAGGACTCCCTCACTAAGGACTCCATGATGCCTTCAGTATGCTGTCATCTCTTTCTTGCTTTTCTCCTTTGCTATTTGAAAGCAGAGGAATTTATCTCCCACTTTTTATTGCTAAACAGGGAGGAGGTAACTCAGAAAATCCCAGTTCTTTTTTATTTGCTTCAAATGCAGTTAAAGACAGCGGTAGGGTGCTTGCTCTTCCCTTTTCTCAATTGGACAGTTGGTATCTCCAGATTATTCAGACTGAATAAAATCCAGTTCAATAGACTCCTCCCCAAGAGTTCTCTTCAACTCACATGCACACACACACACACACACACACACACACACACACACACACACACACACACACACAGCAGCAGCAGCAATAACAAACCAAAAAATAGTTTTGCCTGGGCAGGAAGCAGACTTACATTACTAGTGAGTTCTAAGTTGAAAAGTTCACCATCAATATAAAAATGGTGTGTAATTCAATGAGAAATAGGTGGGTGATTTAGCCCTTTCTGAGCTAATCACGCAATGGTTCTGGATTGATTTTTGATAAGGAACACAGCAGAGTTCAATGTGCTTGTTAGATAGAAGTATCATGAATCAGCTCCTGGACACATTTTTACTTTGATGAGCAAGTTTATTTTCAAATCTAAATATCACTTTTTTAGACAGGTTTCCAGGTGGATCATCTGGAGAGGAATGTATTTCCAGCTCCCTCCTCTTATGATAATGGCCAAGAAGAAGCTGACCAAACCAAAGTGATTGCATTTTAAGGATCAACAGCACCTTTTGGGGAATTTTACAAAATCAAAGAAATGTTATTGTGCTGCCCCAGTCTGTGCATTTATGTTTTTTCTTCCAAGTTACGCCATTTCAAAATTTGCCTAATTATTAGTTACTTGAATTATTTCCACATTTATATATTATGCTTATTTTATTTTCAAGTATTTTGATTTTGTACTCAGAAGTAAGAAATATTTTTTGGAACATGTAAAAGTATTATTGGCTGCCCAAGTGGAGACTGTCACCAAACTTCTTGGTCCACTGAACAAGAATATGTCCTATCTCGTATCAGCTTCCTAATGAGGCAGAGATGTTCTTCATTGATTTTTACTGTTTCCAATGCAATTAATGCATTGTCTGCTTGGATATTAGATCCTAATTAGATAGCTTTTTGACATTTTTTTCTCTGCTTTTAGGAATGAAAATAATTGTCTCTGGAAACCTGAACAGCAGGATATGCTTTCATGCCTTACCTGGGACCAATTTGTTCTAGAAAAATGTGTTTGTGTTGCTCTCTTTAAGGAGAGCTGTGTTAAATTAAATGGAACATTCCTTTCCAAATTTATTTGCATACACAATTTAATAATGTTAAATGGAACTCTGTGGGATAAATATGGGGAGTGATTACTTACATATATCAATATTCTAGTTCGACTTATTCTGATTTTATACAATCAGCAATGTGTATTCATGCTCTTCATTCTTTCTGGCCAGGCATATCCATCTAGATGGTCTAGAAGCAATTCCAAATCATCAAGATAAAAGTTAAAAATAGGAGAGGCCAAACACAGCAATATTTTATGTTGTTCAATATTTTGATCCTTTGAAAGATATCAAATGTGGGTTTAGACTGTGTATTTACATAAAGCCAACTTACTCATGTATCCTGATTGGGACCCTCAGGAGAGGTTTCCTGGACTTGTCAAGAACAACTGTTTTTCCTTCACTTTAATCCTTGAAGCGATGTCTCCTAGACCACTGAACGCCAAGTTGAACAAGTGATATTAGGATTTTTCAGAAAGGTTTTTATATTTTATGTAATATTTCTTTTTTGTCTTTAAAATATTGAAATATTTTATTAACCTTCTATCAAGGAAGATGTCTCTATTCATTTTCTATCAATATATCATTCATAAATTTAAAAAGATCTGTCTTACTATGTTTGAATAAAAATGGATCTTGTCTATCTAGTTTTTGATTGGGAAAGCCTCTTTGGGCTTTCCCATTTAGGTCCAAAGGACAGCATATAATGGGAACAGAAAGAAATTTGTTAAATCTAAACTTGATTTAAACATCTTTTTGCATGCTAAAATTAGGGTGCATCCAATCTCTGTGGAGATGTCAGGCATGACTGTGCTGATCAGTGTGAGGATAGGCCTTGACACTCAGATTCTGGAGAGAGTTTCAGGAAAGTATAGTCTAGGTAAATGCCTCAAGTGTCATAGGCACTTGGCTTCATCTGGTTGAGACCCAGTCACCATGTCACAAAGCTAACATTTGTATGCATTTCTGAGTGAGAATGCTTTGTCCCCCAGAGCAGTTCCAATTTCAATCTGTGTAATTCCATGGGATTGATCCCAGCTGGGTGGACCCTAAGTATACACTCATCTTTGTTTGCAGAAGATGCATACTCAATTCTTTATATGCTGGAAATAACTTTCTATGAGTAGTTGTATCTGTATTACCCCCAGTGCCTCACTCTGTAGGGAAATGGGACAACCAACAATGAGGAAAGTAATAGTTGCTCACTTGTAGCTTGGTTATGATAGACTTGTATGCTGTGGTTGAGCTTCTCTGGTCTAGATAATAAATCTGCTTTCAACTACCTCATCACACCACTAGCCTTCCACATGCCCACTGAAAAAGCAATATTAAAACGTCTGTTATCTAACCTCAACAAAAGGGTTAGTCAAAGGTTAAGCACTCCACTCATCCCTCCACTCAAGTTGCACTGACAGAAAGCTTCATAGCTGAGCTTAAAATTTACTTAAATTATGGTTGTGTTTTAATGTTATACCCTTGATTTTTAAGGTGGACTCTGTAGGTTGTCCTTGCCTGTAGAAGTCCAGTTGAGCACACTGTGTATGTGACATTACTCAGCACTTCCCATATGAAGCCTCATCAGCATGATTTTCTTGAGAAATTAATACAAGAAACTAGTATGTTTCTTCTTACCTAATAAAAAGAACTGTGTAACTGTATATTTCCTTTTTTTTTTTTTTCCATGTTGGCCGCCAGGGAATTTGGACTAACTTTAACTATGTTTGTAACTATGTAAGCCCTATGATCTATGTCTTTACATTCTTTTATCATCCTCCTTCCTTTTTTCATCTTTATTTGTTAATTCATTTGTTTTAGTCTTATCCTCATCAATTACTCTGAGAAAAGATGCAAAGTATAAATTAATAATAATAAAAAACAAACAATGGTTGGTAATTTTCAAAATAAATATTGTTTTATTTCAGCATGATTATTGGCCAACTTCTAATGGCATGCTATAAATCATATTAATTGAGTTACTAATGGTATTTTTTTAAACTATTATATATTCACACAAAAACAAATTTAACAAAATAAAAAATATTTTGGTGTTTAAGTTGATTTAATTTTCAAGATTTGTCAGTTCTACTTCTGAAAGACAAATCAGATTTTAAAAAAGCTTATATAGAAGCAATCTATACAGTTACTATCAGAAATTGAATTCATTTTAAAATAGAACATGAAAATAAAAACTTATTTATATTAGCTGAACTTTACTAATTTGCAGATACCATGAGTGAAAGAAGATAGGTGGTTGAAAATCCCTCCAAATTATAAGAATTTAGTCATGGTAATGGCCTAGTTTCAAATACCACAAGATAGGGTTTTTTTCACCAATTGTTTTCACTTTCTTTTCTGTCCCATCTCTCTCTTACTCAGTAATCAGAGAAGAGAGATCAGGGTCCTTATTTGCACTGAACATCAAGGTTACACAATATGAAGTAGGCAATATTATCAAGAAGAAGGCTTATCATGTGCATTGTTATTATGAAGAACTAAAAGCTACTTCCAAGGACAAACAGGAGTTTATAGATTTGACAGAGCTTTGAGAGTGATGGAACTAAATGAGACAATCGATTGGAAATCAGGGTTCTCGTTATGAGGAAAGCAGGACACAAAGACTATAAAGGGAGACAAAGAAAGAGGACTCCTAAGGAGGATCCTGCATTGATGGGCAAATTGAAAAAAAACTAATCAACAAACAAACCTGTTTTGCATAACCCTTAAGACATGCATTAGTGATCAGATGATAGCAATATTTTCTTTCTGGTAATGGGTTGTCCCTTTTGCCCCTTCAAAAGTTAAGCACTTTATTAAAAGGTTATTAAAATCCTGACTTAATAATAGAGCAATAGACTGCCATCTTAACAAAGACTTATGGTTTAGTTGAAAGAACTTTTAAAAAAATCTGTTTCAACCATTCCAGAGATATTTAACTTAGCTCCTTGTCCATTATCTCAGAAAGATGTTTAGTGGATCCATCAGACCTCATATTTCTTCCCTTCCTCCATCTTTTGGAAAGTTTGATGCTTATCATCACATGACCCTGGATGTGACCCAGCACATTCTTCTCTGAACTCAATGTCTATAAAGCACAAGTTAGAAATTACTCAGACAATCTGTTTTGCTGCCTAGATGGCGTGAAAATTGACATGCCCTGTGCTTTCTCTCTTCCTACGGCAGAGTCCTGTGCTGCCCAATAGCTACTTCTTCTGCACCAGCCAGAGTATAATCTCTCTGTTGTGGAAAAGGTGCTTCTTGGCTCCCAGAGGCAGGAATATTATCCTTGTCACAGCTGGAAAAGAGCAAGTTGAGATTGGATCATAAAGTGTTATTGTAAGTCACCAAGTTCATGTGTAAGTAATGAGAGAATCACAGAATCTCCATTTAATGACTAAAACAAGCACAGAATCCCTCAGCATGGAGTGTGTTTCATAGGAAACTGATAACCAAATTCTCCCACACCCAAGCCATTAAAGTAAAATATCCTCCCCTCCCTTTCCCAAACTCACACACTCCCACCTTCAATCAAAATGAAGTTAATGATGTACTTTAACTTAAATTCTGGCTATGTAGCTTTTAATGTTTTATTCCCAAGTTACAGAAATTTCTGGAAATAAACCACAGTGATTTCTCGTGTAGACATGCATGCAGTAATCTCAAAAAACCCTCTCTCACTATTTCTTCCCTAACATAGAGCCTAAGACTGAAATTAAATGAAGAAAAATTGGACATGATGTATATTTCTAAACTATGGAGCATAATTTTAGTAATAGATAAAATTTAATAAATTTCTATGTAACCCCTCTATTTTTCTTTTCCTTTTTTCTGTACTTAAGGAAATTTCCAAATAAAAACACTTATTCTGTGAACAATGGACTGATAAGAGTTGGAACAAATTCCTTTTTCTGTCTACATCTTTGAGTTTTATTTATCTACTCTTATAAAACTGGAATGAATGAAATAGGATGAGACAGTCTAGATATATCTGAAATATTTGTGAAATATACCCTTTCATAACAAATCATTTATAATACCCACAAACTGGACCATCCTCTTCATCAGCCCATGACTTTGAATTGAACAATGAAACTCCATTTTCAAGTCAGCTGTGAGGAGAATCACTTTAAGCTCAAATTTATTCTATTGCCAGGGCTAAAATCAAACCTAGGATGGGCATAGTAAATCATAATCAGTCAATTTTGCTACCTCTGCATCTATAATTCAGTGGGTGCTTCTAGCTCTAGGGACCTGAGAAACTAATGCAGTGTGGTGACCATATAGTCTTAGCTTCCAACCTCAATTAGACCACCTCAGAGGCTGGGAGAGACATCAAATATCAGAACAAAGTTCTTCTGGGACTGTGGGAAATGAAGATGTGCTAATCATAAGACAAAAAGTTTGGGCTGCCTAAGGATATGAGAATGTAGGGCTCCATATTTAACAAGCCAAGATGGAGTAATCAAAACCAAGGAGAGCAGAAGAGTTCTCGGAAGCAGAAGAGGCTCAAGTAACAAGAAAGCTGTTGCTCCATCTGTGGAGGGCTATGGTAGACTCCCCCATGGGACATGAACTGACTTTTACTCTGAGTGCCGCCCTTACCTGATGGACCTAAGAGAGTCTAAAGCCCTCCTCATAAGCCCTTGTGGCACGAATGTCCAGAGGACCTGCTCGTAGCCATGTGAACCTTGGGCAAGCCCGGAAGACCCAGTCCCTTCCAGCAGCCCCTCACTTATACTTTCTTTCCAGTTCCTTCTCTAACCAGCTGAGTGAGGGTGCTGTGAGTATCAAGAGAAAGAACCTTTGATGACAAGGCTGGTTTGTCCTGATCCTGAATTAAGAGATAACTGTATACTCCACAGCTACTGGTTGTTCCAGAGCCTTTCTTGGCAAAAATTCTCATGTTAGAAATGGCTTGTCAAGTCCTATCATATCACAGAGTCTGTCCTGACATTTTAAATCTTTCAAGAAACACTATGTTATGACTGCTTAAGATAAAGGATCATACTGAAGAAATAAAGACTATTCAAAACTTACAAGTGGTCCATCTTTTAAGAGTCCTATCCCAAGTGATACATTGTAAATAGAATATAAAAACCTAATGTCCAGTTTCAGGCCCACATCCTATTGGATCATTTATTATGTCTATGAGTTTTTATTTTGTTTTCTACATTTGCTTTGATTTGCTTGAGTTTGCATTTATTTCTGTCCTTGAATGTTTTTATTAATAAATTATAGAAGAGGCTTAAGGTATCTTAGGATGTTTAGTTCTATAAGATAATCTCATAAAGCATATCATTGCTGTTATGGTGTTAGTTTTTTCTGTTGGCTTTTCTCCCAGGGATGTTGACATTCTCAAGGTGTTCTGTCTCCAATGGCAGCAGAGGGGGGCTGCCTGTGTCAGACAGAAACAAATATTCCTACATTCTTTACAGGTTGGAATCACCCAATTTATTTCTTTCTGGGCAGCAAAATATTGATGGTAACACATCCAGAGTTCATCAGGAAGAGTCCTTAATTTGGAACTTTCAGAATCAAGATTCGTTGAGTATATTTGAACTCAGGCTCTGAAGTTTTAACTGTATTTTTGTTGTTGTTGTTGTTATATATAATCTAGATGCTCTCTATTGTGTCAGGTATTGCACTACATGTTGATAATATAAGTATAAATAAGATATAGTTTCTAATCTCAAAGAGCTCACAAGCCAATAGGAGAGGAAGATATGAAAAGAATGGTAGGTGTTTTGAGGAATTTGCATATGATTTGGCTGAGACTCCCACAAGGGAATTCAATTTGGAGCAGTAGTTATGACACACTTCCTAGAGGAGCTTAATATTGAAGTAAGTGTTTGTTTGATAGACTGGGGATGGAGCATTCATAAGAAAGGGTAAGAAATCAAAAGAAATGAGTCCAGAGAGCAGGACAATGAGGACAAGCCATCAGGAGCAGATCATGTATGGTGGAGGGTCCTACCATTTTGTTGGCATTTGGAAGGCACAGAAGCATTTGAAGCAAAAGAGTGACATGTTCTGATTTGCATGTGTGTTTTTTAGTTTTTAATCATGTGGCGGCAAAGATGAGATAGGAAGATGTGAAATGCAGACAAAGAGACTAGTTCAAAGACATTTGCAATATCCAGAGAAATAACGAGGAGAACCTTAGAGTAAGCTGAAGCAGTGAGATGAGCTGGAAGGAATGGGCTAAAGAAAATGTAAAAGAGGTGACTATAGAGATGAGTCAAGGAAATTAAGGGTTCGTTCTTAGACTTTATTAATGAATTGTAGAATACCTCACAGAAGTGACAAATTGTCTTTGTTTTAAATTCAGCTTTATTGAGATATATTTGACATAAAAAATGATAAGATATTTCAAGTATATGTCATGGAGATTTGATATACATATACATTGTGAAAGAACTCCACCATCTAGTTAACACATCTATCACCTCATATTTATTTATTTGTCTGTCTGTCTGTCTATCTATCATCTATCTATTTTGGTGAGAACATTTAAATTCTACCATCTTAGCAAATTTCAATTACATAATACAGAGTTATCAACTATAGTCACTGATCTTTTATATTTGATCCTCAGAAGTTTACATCTTATATATACTTTCATATATATATATAAAAGTTTATACCCTTTTACCAACTTCTAGTCCCCTCATATCCTTGAACTTGAGAACAACTTTCCTACTCTCTGTTTCTATGAGTTTGATTTTTTAAAAAGATCCTACATAGAAATTATATTATATATTATTTGTTTTTCTCTGTTTGAATTATTTTAATTAGCATAATATCCTCAAGTTCCCTCTATGTTGTTGCAAATGGAAGGAGTTCCTTTCTTCTCATGGCTAAATAATATTCATACACACACACACACACACACACACACACACACCACACTTTCTTTATCCAATGGAAAATTAGATCATTTCCATATTTCAGCTATTGTGAATAATGCTGTAATAAACATTTAAGCTTGTGCACAGCTACAGATTGAGAGAAAATATTTATAAATCATATATCTGATAAGAGGTTAATGTCTAAAACATATGAAGGACTCATACAATTCAATATAAAAAAAAATCTGATTTAAAAATGAATGAGGAATTGAATAGATTTTTTTTCCAAAGAAGACATACAAATGGCCAAGGTACATAAAAAGGCCAAGGTACATCACTATCCATCAGAGAAATGCAAATCAGAACCACAAAGAACTATCACCTCATAACTATTAGAATGTCTATTATGAAAAAGACGTATTATGAAAAAGAATATGGAGAAAAGAAGACGCTAATGCACTGTTGGTGGGATTGTAAATTGGTGCAGACACTATGAAAAACAGTATGGCTATTCATCAAAAAATTAAAAATAGAATCACCATATGACCCAGAAATCTCATCTCTGGGTATATATCCATAAGAAATGAAAACAGGGTATCAAAAAGATACTTGCAGTCCCATATTCATTGCTGCATTGCAGAGAGTCCTCCCTTAACATCATAGATAGATTCTTGGAAACTGTGACTTTAAGCAAAAGAATGTATAATAAAACAAATTTTACCATAGGCCAATTGATATAAACAAGAATAAATTCCTACAGCATATTTCTGGTCACAAAATCACAAGACTTCTAAATAAAGACCCCAAGCACTTCTAATACTAAACATTGAAATAAATGTAAACTATAAATATGTTTAAGAAATATTAATAAAAACAAGTAAGATAAACCTTTTCCAACCTGCTTACTTCAGTTCAGGGTCACAGGTGGCCAGAGCTTCTCCCAGGAATTCAGGGCACAAGACAGGAATCCTGAACAGGACTCTGTTCCAACACATGGTGAACTGAAACTCACACTCACAACTCACTCAGACTGGGACATTTAGACAGTCAAGTTCACCTCACATGCACATCTTTGGAATGTGGGAGGAAACAGGAGTACTTGGGGAAACCTTTGCAGACATGGAGAAAACTTGAAAACTCCATACAGATAGTGGCCCTGGGTGGGAATCGATTGTTTTCCCATCAGTGTGATAACAAAACATTGAATGAAGAGAAAATGTTATTTGAGGACTTTCTATATTCACAGTAGCTAATACAGATTGTCTTAATATCCATTAAAACACTAGCATATTTAGCATCAAATGTTCTAAAAATAGGTTCTGTTACTTATCTTCAGATGTTTTAAGAAAATTGTGTCTAATAAAGGACTTTTCTATTACTTCTTCCTTTTTTTGTGAGTCATCATCTGTACACATAAAAAGCTATATCAACTTTTTGTAGTTTTCTTCTGTATATGCACATCAGTTTCAATTTGTTTTAATTACAAGTATTTTATCACATTCTTTTTCTAGTAGTTCTTTTTAAGTTATTATTGTTTTGTTTTTCATTTTCACTAACAAGAAAGAAGAGAACATACAAATGAGAAAATAAATGAATAAAAATCATTCCTGAGTCTATCACATAGAGAAAGCACCAGTAGACTTCTTTTTTGTATAGAACCATCTAGAAATGTTATGCATGTACACCTGTAAAATATCTATGTGTTTATATAAAGGTGGCTCTTCTATACACATTTCTTTGTCACCTGATTTTTCACTGAAAAAATATATTATTTCCACGTCAATAAAAATGTATCCCAAAGTCCTTGTAAATGTCTGTGCCATACTTTGTGTACATATGTACCATAATTAATTTAATTAATTTCTTCTTGGAGACTATTTAGTTTCATTATTTTTACTAAACAATGCTCTCTTAAGTGTCAGAATTGGGATTTGATTTTATCCTACTTGCCAGCTCAGCAGTAAGTCTGTTATTGTGTTGTGGATGCTGGCAGAAGACATAAGACTCCTGGGTAAGAGACAAGGGACTTTATTGCCTGTAGCACAACAGCCAGAATAAGCATCAGCATGTGCATTGGTTACTTTTGCACTCAAACCCTACGGTGGTGATTTTATGGGCCCAGACAGATTTGTGCAAATAGTGAGTTTGCACTGTTAGTGAGAAACACTGAGTTTAGGGAATCTAGTTCCTGTAAGTAAGCAAGGTTACGCCTTACCTCAGAAAAATACATTAACCTAATCCTTCCAGGTTGTTTGCTTGAAGCACAAGACTGAAAAATGGCCTAGGTAAAGAGCAGTAAGGACATTGCTTTCTTGGGATATTCAGCAAGATCTGTAGGAATACAAGAGATCCATGAAGGACTATCTTCCAACATAAGCATTCTTACTTATACATTTCAAATTATCCTGAAGATAATTTCAGGAATGCTGTAGATTTTCTGTGTGTGTTACCAAGTCACCTTCTAGAAACTTACTCTTGCAGGTTTGCTTTCTCAGTTGTGTTCTGTAACATGACTATTGCTGTTTGCTCCCTTGTCAGCCCAGGAATGACTTCATTCATCTGAGTACTCAGGCCCATGCTGGTGTTCTCTGCTTTTCCAGGGATATGTCTCATTTATATTAACAGGAAGAGTATTGTTGCAGACCCGTTTCCTGTTTGGTGTCAAGCTGAAAATAGATCGTTTGCCCCAGCTTGGTGGGAATGGGAATGCTAAGATAAGCAACAACATGGCCTCTCCCCTGCTGTGGCAGGTCGTCTCTTCCTATTCATGAGGCCCAGACCCCTGTTTTCTCATTTGATCTAACATTGTGGACAGGTGGTATATTATGTTGTGTGCTCTTAGGTGAATTCTAGTGACATTTCAAGGCATTCTGAAAAAAGTGAAGTAATTCTTTCTATTGCTTTGGTCAAATAATGCAATAATTTGACATAAGTCTCATTGAAAACAGATGTGAAAATATGCAATTCCTACTCTTTTACTGCCCTTCCTTGAGGGCTTTTGACTTATGCCAATTTGTATTTTGATGTTGAAAGTTTCAGTGTCTCTCTTTTCCAGGTGTGTTGTCTTTAATATACAGGAAAACTTTGGGAGAGGACCCTTGAGCAGTAGGTAATATTGTTAAAAACAATACTCAACCATCAAAGAGCTAAATAAATAGGAAAAGTTTGTCTTTGGATCCAGGCCTCTCTCGGGATAGGACTCTGGTGCATGTGTCTTGGTTTAGAGCCTTGGTTTTGAGCACAGGAAACTCAGACTCTTCCTATGACTTTGGTGTATCTACTTCTTTTTGTTTTCCTCTTCTGTTAAATAAGAATGTAAATATCTGACTCTGACCTTAGTGGGAGAATCGCCTGAAAAGTCTTTGTTTTTTATTTATGTGTGTGAGACCCAAGTATAGATTGTGAAGCAGCATTTTGTATTCTACCCAGAGCCTCTATCTCCTTTATCTCCACAATTGGAAGCAGATGGTGGAAATATGGTGTAGCTGAGTGTTCTGCAGAGGGAGACTCTAACCACTGGTCTCTGGGTGGTTTATTTTTATCTCTGTACCAGGGAAGCATTTCTTTTTCTACTGGAATGTTTGAAGGAAAAGCCCATAGTGCCTAAAGAGCTACATTAAAAAAAAAAAAAGCCCTATTTTTATTTTCATTCTGTGGCACTGTTTATGTAAAGTGTCATTTGAGTGTCATCACACTACTGCTCAGGCAGGCAGAATCAGTTATCTTTATAGACTAAATGTTTTTGTGTCCCCCCAATGCCCTATTGTAAATTCATATATTGAAGCTCTATTCCCCAATGCAACTGCACTTGAAGATAGGGACTGAGAGAAGGTGATAAAAGTTAAATGAGATCATATGGGTAGAGCCTAATTTGATAGGGTTGGTGCCTTTGTAAGAAGAGGAAAAGATCCAGCAAGAAGGTAGCTGTTTGCAAGTCAGAAAGAGAGCTCTCATCAGAAAGTTACCTGGCCAGACCTTGATCTGGTACTTCTAGCCTTCAGAACTGTGAAAAAATAAGTTTCTGTGGTATTGTCTGTGGTATTTTGTTATGGCAGTTTGAGCAGACTAACACAGTCATGTAAACCCTCCAGAGATAGCCCAAGAGGAGCATTTTACCCTGACTGGTCCCAAACCACTCCTGTTAAATCTTTTCTTGGGAAAGTGAAAATTCTAGGTGAATTTTTTAAAAAGCAGATTATGTGAGCTCTAACTTTTTGTTCTTAGCCATGCTGAGCTATTTTTTTTTTCTTTTTGTGAAACATAGGCAAATCCCAACTGTTCAGATGCTCATCTAATTTTATAGGAAATAGTTATTGAATTTCTCCCTTGAGATCTACATTAAAGTGTTCTGAAAGCATATTAATCATATTTACCATGTTATCCATGCACCTAGCATTATTATAAGTGGTCAATAAATATTTGTTGCATGATGACTGAATGAATGTGTAATAAGTAGAATCTAAACTTACTACTACAGTGTCTGATCAATTTTCCAAATTATTGCTTCTATCTTTAAAATAATTTTTTTTACTCAAGGTTTACCATACATCTCCCTTCAAATAACCCAAAGAAGACTGACCAAGGTACCTTTATTCAGTTTCACTCTGTAAAGAATGAGAGATTTGGAAGTGGTCATTTTAAGGACCTCGTATGTACAGTGTATCCCTCTGGATCTCTATATGTGGATGGCTTACTTGGGACCCATGTCACAGTTGAGATTTTCAAATTATTTAAGTCCATTTTCTGATGCTTAAAATGAGATCAAGATTCTCTTAGTTACAAGTGCAAGAAGCTGCTTCTTCTCTTTGCAAATCTTAGAATACTCAACTCACAGAGTCTTAAACTAATAGTTGTATTTTCTCCCTATATATGTTACAAAGTCTAAAGATAAGCTTCCCAGTGCTGTTATCCTGATTCAATAATATTTCAGTTCTGTAGCCTTTCTTTAATGCTTTACTTATGACTTCTGCCTCTCCAGGCATAACATTTGCTTTCCAGTCAGCAAGAAATTGAAAGGGCACCTCTTTGCCTGTTTTTGAAACCCATAGTCCAGCCCAGAGAACTGTGCTTATATCTTCTTGGTCGAGACTACCTTGTATAGCCACCCTTAGATGCAGGGTGATAAGAAGCAAGGAGAAATTTGGTTGAGAATAGTGTTAAATGAACCAGTCTCCCATGTCTTGCATGTCATCTTAAGTAAGAAGAGGAAATTTTTGGAAAATTTCAAACAAGATTTGAAGCGGCAAAAATAAGAACGGTTTCTGAGAGTTCAGCAAAAAGAAATTATGGACATTCCTTCCACAGACATGCCTTAAATTGGGTCCGTGGAGGCACAAGTCTGTGTCGCCTTGCTCCAATCTGAACAGCCAATCCAGGATTAAGTCTCCTTCCCACCTTATGCGAATCAATCATGACTAGATCAGTGTTGAATGGTTCATTGGGTCACCCAATGTACTGATGACCATTCTCAGAGAAAGGGGTTCCTTTTCAGCCAAGAAACTGAGATATATCTACCTACGCTTGAGGTAATGAATGGAAATGACAGGCAGATTCTGCCCTCAGTAGCCTCTAGATATAGTTTTAGAGACTATGGAGAACAGAGTTCTGATCTTAGCATCTAAAGATAAACTTGAATCCCAGCTCTGGGCTATGATTTTGGGCAAATCATTCCTTAGACCTCTATTACCTCATCTGTGAAGTAAGAATAGAAATATCCATAGATTAAGTGATAAAATGCAATAAGCACACCCTGACAAGTCTAGATTCTTGTGTACATAGAAAATATTGCTATAGTTTTTAGAACAATGTCAAGCAGTGACTACTTTTCCTAATCATTAATATGTTTTGTGTCACTAAATTTGATCTCATGAATATAGGTCATTAATATTTACAAGAAGAGTCTTTTTCCTATGAACCATCCTTTGATTTTTCCAGGCCTTCTGTCACCACTTACCAGCCATGTTTTCTTTCATGAGCGGCTGGGGAGAGATATATATGTATATAGGGCATGTATTTGCTCAAAGCAAGAGCTGTATCTCATGATCCCATTTGCAATGGATGTGAATCGAATACGAAAAACCTGATTCTCCCTTGCTCATTGAGATTATACAGAATCTAAAGGGTTAAGCAACATTCAAATGAGCTACAAGTCTCTAACAAGCTGTCCAATGAGATAGTCCCTTGTCCACACTAGAGTCAATGAGGTAATGGTCCCACATGCATCTTCTTCTCCTTGGTAGAAAGTGCATAAAATATAAATAAATGATCAGGTTACAGAATGACCTCTAAATGACCAATTTGGTTCGAATAAAGGCCTTCTCCTACCCCACTGTTCCCCGATGATAAATCTTTCAGCAACAAGTTGATCCCTCTCAGAAACAGACTGTCTAGCAGCAATGTTTCACCTTCTGCACTTGTCAGGATGGAGTGAATGTGAGTTAGAGGCCCGAACACACATGTACCTGCATGAGTTTCTTCTTTCAGGGGATTTTTGGTTGTTACTCTGACTGCTACTGGAAGGGAGAGAAAAGAGAACAGGTTGCAATGTTAATAATAATAGCAAATGCAATAGACCATCTGCAAAAGAGAGCTGCTGTTCTGACTTCCAGATACGCTAGCTACAAGGTTAAAGGGACAAAACAGAGTTTTTATTACTAAAAAAAAAAAAAGGCAACATCATTTTCAATTTATTAATCCTTTTAGTTTTCCCTTGAGGTGGATTATTTAAAGTTTATCATGACTCTGTGCAAATTCATAAAGCAACTTGCATGTGCCATCTCTTTTACCCAGGTCTATACGTATCCACAGGAAAAGGAATATGAAGTAATTAGAGCTTCAACATTTCTCAAGGTATTCTTTGCTGACAAGTTGCATGAGGTTGATGAGGCAGGAAGAACCCAAACTTATGTATCTGCTGCTCTGACCAGAAACAGAAAACACCCGCTACTGTGGGGATGTTGTTTTTAATAAAGAAATGGGACAAGATTATCCTCTTTTGTCTTGTTTCTCTGACTCCCCTAGTGTTTGCTTTTCCCTCCAAATTTAGTAGAACCAAACTTCAGCAAAGTGACCACTGCATTCTTACTTAGGCATATATTGTTGAAGTGCCACCAGCTCCTGCTCTTGAGGGAGACTTTAGTTTTGGATCTGGTTCATGTCCTTCTGTGAACCAGAGGCTGCTTCTATAGCCTGATGGACTAGCCACTTGACCCTCAGCCATTCTAGACCTGAGGCTCTAGTTCTTTCTGGTCACCACTGGCTAGCTGGTTTGCACTTCCTTGAATCATTGACAGGGTTCTGGATAGCCCCTACTGTTTTTGTGTGACTTACCAAAGGCTCTGTGCTCTTGGGAGATGAACTAGAAAGCGTCCCTCTGCAGACTGAGACATCTGAGCCAGGGCAGGTGTACCCCTCCATCCAGCACATGGAAGTGGGCCTGGTTGATGGCAACGCCTTTTATCTTTCTCTTTGCCTCCAGCCAAAATGTCACAGAGAGGTTGGCTGCAGGAAAAGTCAGGCAGCATTCATTCTCCAGGGTCCTTTGATTTCTGCATCAGGAGATGGCAACATCCTTGAATGGACAGGAACAACTTGACTCTTGCCATGGATATTTTCCACTCATTCATTCATTCATTCATTCATTCAACAAATACTTACTGAACACCTCTAAGTGCCATGCACTTGTAAGGTCCTGGAGACACTGAGGAGATGCCACAACAGATATGGGCCTAGTGTTCATGGACCTCACAGTTTAGGTGAGTAATAGGCAAAGTAATTTCATAATGTACAAGTGCTAAGGAAATTATGGCTGCAGTTCTTAGAGAAGGTAACAGCAAAACAGAGAGAAATTTAGCTTGTGGTATTTGAGGATAAGATCAAGCCGAGGTCAAGAGGATGATTAGTCCAGTCTGAAGAAATCTCAGGGTATGTCAAGTCTGCAAGGCAGAAAAAAAAATAGACCTGCCCCAAGAAGAGGAGTCCAGTATGAAGGGAATGAAACTAGAAAAGGAGCGGAGGCATAAGATAAGGTTATTGAAATATACACGAGACAGATGATTGCACGCTAAGTCGAAGTTTTCTGACTGTATTCTTCATGTAGGAAAGGCATTGAAAGGCTTTAAGCAGGACAAGGACATGATTTGGTTTTGGATTTATGACATTTGCTTGGCTGATGGTTCTAGTTGTCATGAGTGGTGTTCTCTGCTTTGCTTAGTCCCATGACGAATTTCCCTGACTGGAAGTAGTGTAAGGGTGATGCACTCCACACATTCAGGGTTTCTTGACTTTTTCAGCATGGCCTTTTGCCTGTGTCTCCACAAAATATTAAACCCCACATCTGCAAATGGATATTCTTACTTGGTTTCTCCCTTAGTATTTCCCATTTTCAAGCTCTAAGACATCTACAAGCAAATATCCTTGATATGTTTTTCCTTCACCAATGAAAGAAGTGTGAGTCCTGTCACTCTACTTTATAACCAATTACTAACTCTTTACCAGGATTCAAACCTTACCCAAAACTACTTGTGAACTTGACATATTGTATGTGTTAATCTAAAGATCAGAAATACTGTTGCAAAAACACTTTATCTTTATGTAGGTACTAAACACATATTTGTGTTTTATCCAAGTTCACTGGTTCTTATCAGACCACAGAAGGTTACTGTTTGGTGGTGATGAGTTACTCAGAGTGTGCGTCATCAAAACTTCAATCAAATCACACTTTTCTCTATCCATTGGTGTAAGGAAAATATAGGAGAGTGAAACACACTTTAAGAAAGCATATGAAGCTTCCTCTCTAGAGATCTTTGGGGGAAAGAAAAAAAAAACTGCTAAAAGTGTAGTGGAGTTGGTCAAAGGAAAGTCTTCAAAACAGACTGAGGTTCAAATCCCCACCATATCATTTACTAAGGATGTGTCTTAGTTTGCTTGGGCTGCCATATAAAAAATACCATAGACTAGGTGATAATTTATAGTAAATGATAAAAATTTATTTCTCACAGTTCTAGAGGCTAAAAGTCTGAAACCAGGGTGCCAGCTGGTTAAGTTCTGATGAGAGCTTTCTTCCTGGTTTGTAGATGTCCACTTTCTCATTATGTCCTCACATGCTCGCCTCGGGAGGGGGGGAAAGAGAGAGGGAGTGAGAGAATACTGTGGTGCCTCTTTTCCTCATCATTTTTTTTTAAATTGAATTTACTAGGGTGACATTGGTTAATAAAATTCTATAGGTTTCAAGTGTACAATTTAATAATTAATCATCTCTGTATTGCATTGTGTGTTCACCACAATGCAATCTCCTTCCAATATAGTGTCTTCTCTTTTAAGGGCACTAATCTCATCATGAGGAGCTCACTTTGAGGAATTCATCTAACCCTAATTACCCTCCAGAGGTCCAATCTTCAAATATCATTATATTGAGGTTAAAACTTTAACACATGAATTTGGGGAGACACAAGCATTTGGTCCATAGCATTTTGCCTCTGACCCCTCAAAATAATGTCTTAATCACATGTAAAATGTATTCATACCATCCCCAAACCCAAAAAGTCTTAACTTATTCCAGCTTTGACTCTGAAGTTTAATGTCCAATGTCTCATCTAAATACCATCTAAATCAGATATGGGTGAGACTCAAGATATGATTCATCTTAAGGCAAAATTGTTTTCCAATGTGACCCTGTGACAAAATACAGTGGTAGGAGAGGCAGATGATAGATAATCCTCTTCCAAAAAGAAGAAATTAGAAGGAAGGTAGGAGTAATGGGTCCTAAGCAATTTCAAAATCTAGCAAGGCAAGTTCCATTAGATCTTAAGGCTGGAGAATAATCCTCTTTGGTTTGATGCTCTACCCTCCAGTCCCTCTGGGGTGGCAGCATCACCTCCATGGCTCATTAAGGTGGCTCTACCTATGTGGTTCTCTGCAAGGACTCCACTGGGTGGCAGTCCTGACCTTTAAAATCAAGTAGTGGCAGCCTTGTATCCCAGGCCAATGTATTCTGAACGTGTGGTAGGAGTGGCAGCTATGATGATCTTTAAATTGCCTTTGGAGTACATCTTCCTTTTTCTTGAAAGATTGTGCAGATTTGCAGCCAAATAGCTCTATGGTTTTATCCTGTAAATACAAGAAGTCTAATAGCCTTCTTTCATTCTGTCCTACCTTCTCTGTCTCCTTTAGTTCAAATTGGCAGTGCCTCTGCTGGTATAATTACATCTCTATTCTTGGCTTTGGTCAAAGTGGCTGATTAAATTCATGAGTCAAACTCACAATCTCTTATCAAATGCTTATTAAGCCACACCCTTAGTATTCTCTTCAGAACAAGATTTCTCATTTTTTTCATTGTGGCTGAGAACTTTCCAAACCTTCAAGTTCTGGTTCGTTTTTGCTTAACAATTGTTTCTTCAACTTATTACTTTAAGCAATAAGAAGAAATAAAGCCACTCCAACACTCAGTTAAGTATCAAATTTCATCATTTGCAAGGTCTACCTTCCATAAAATACTAGAACATGAACACAATTCAGCCAAGTTCTTTGCCATTTTATAACAAGGATCACCTTTCTTCCAGTTTGCAATAACATGTTCTTTATTTTCATGAGACCTTACGAGAAGCACCCTTAATGTCCATATTTCTAACTTGCATCCCAAAACTCTTCCAGTTTCTACCCATTACCCAGTTCTAAAGCTTCTTCTACATGTTAGGTATTTATTACAGCAACGCCTCACTTCTCAGTACCAAAATCTGTCTGAGTTTGCTCAGGTTGTCATAACAAAATATCATAGATTGGGTGGCTCAAACAACAGAAATTAATTTCTCACAGTTTCAGAGGCTGAGAGTCCCAAGACCTGCAGTCAGCAAACTGGAGGCCCAGGAGAGGAAAACTGATAGTGGAAGGTGCAGTCTGAGTCTGAAGGCCTGAGAACCAGGAAATCCCAAGTTGTAAGTTCTAGTCCAAAGCCAGGGAAAGACCAATGTCCCAGCTCAGAAGTCAGGCAGGCAAATTTTCCTCTTACTAGACTTTTCATTCTTTTCAGGTTTTTAAATGATTGAATGAAATCCATCCATTTTAGGCAGGGCAATGTACTTTACTCAGTCTATCGTTTCAAAAGTTAATATCATCCGGAAATACCCACACAGACATACCTAGAATAATGTTTGACCAAATGTCTGGGTGCCTCATGGCCTGGTGATTAACACAAAATTCTTCATCACAGTATGTGATGACCAAGATTCTCATGCTCTCTGTTTATTGCTTTCTTCATCTGTAAAATGGAAATAAAAACAAAACCAACCTCATAGAGTTGCTTTGAAGAACAAACTTTTTAATGCATGTAAAGTTCTTAACAGTGTCTGGCCCACAATGAGAGTTCAATTATGGCCATTATTATTTCCATTGGGTTGTACACATCACCAGATAACAAATCTCAAAACTCAAAATTTTCATAAATGACTTCAATTCACCTTGGTTATTTATAATTCTGTAACATCAGGTATCTTAGTCTCAAGCATATTATTCCATGGAAATATGACCCGGTATTATACCTATTGAAACTACGAATCCTTATTGGACTTTCTGCAATATAATGAGAAATACAACCTACATTAGAAGCACCTTAGAACTTGTTTAAACACACACATACACACACACACACCTAAGGCTCCACACAAAAAGCACTATAGCAGCACCTATTGGGCAAGAGGCTCTTTAGGATTGTACTTCTCCCACCAAGTCAGTTCCATGAACTCTGTTTGGAAACTAAATGCAGACCTGCATCCCTATAGAACTGTCTGCCAAACATACAATTCCTGCTGTCTGTTAGGTGACATACTAATCACTTTTTATTCTTGTAAATGAATACATCTCAGCAGAGACTCTAACGAACATTTTTAAAGAAAAAAGTGTATATGCTCACCATTTTTTATGGGGACAAAATGAGCGGTGATTATTCAAGTAACCACTCCTGATATTCTCTTGGGCATATGTGGTTCTAACTAGAAACTAAAAGCCACTTGGACACTCTTGCAGAGATATCCTTAGCTTCAATCTGGAACTTCTGTCCGAAACTTCAAGTAGCATCAGAGTAAGAAAAGGCATAAAATCTGGGTATATTTCTTTTCCATGAGGAACAGTGTGTGATTCATTTATTTGTTCAATTGTTCTGTAAGTGGATATTTATAAAGCACCTGCTTAGGGCTAGAAGCTGTATCAATGTTGAGATTTTACTTATAAAAAAAGACAAATTCTTTAGTAAGAAGGGAAGTAGACATTAAAACATAATGAAAATGCACAATGATTGAAATGTCATGTTATGAATGCCTGGAGATTGTACCAGAGTTGTGTAGAGAAGGAAATTACTACATGCTTTGACATAAATTTGAAAAAAAATTTCAGAAAAAGGTATTTTTAAGTGGAGTCGTAATAAATCAATTTTACCCAGAAGATAATGGGATGGGTATTTGAAGACTGAAGGACAAAAGCCTGCAAGTTTCATGACACAGGAAGTTCAGGGTGATTGTGTGTTATATAGGAGGGGAGTAATAAAATACTGAAGAAAGAATTTAAAAAGGAGCTAAAATAGGCCATGATATGAATAGTCATATATTTCACACAAAAGTCTTTAGATTATGTTTATAAGAAGCTGTTGAAGGTTTTCAAATGAGAGGGTGATATGATCAGATTACATTTTAAGAAATCGCTCTGTGACAGAAGGGTGTATTAGAGCAAAAAGGGGATATGAGCTTTTAGAAGATAGTCAAATCACAGGGACAATTTTACCATTTTGTTAAGAATTTATGGAAGACTCATCACTTTTTATAGTCTCTTTTAAAATATGAAAGTTATGAAAATCTAATATGAAAATGTGTGGCATTTTCATTAAGAAATAATTACAGTGCTTGTTTTACTGGCCTGAAACTGTAAAAAAAAAAAAAAAAAAAAAGGCGGAAGGCGGTATGCCAGTACAGTATACCTTGACTTTTTATAACACAAATTTTCTATAGCATAAATCAAATTAAGTCCTTTAGGCCATAAAATGATTACTAACAAAATTCTCAGTTATGGTGAATTACTTAGTTATTAAAAATACTGTTTTGTATTTGAAAGCTTTTACACATTTGTCTAGCCACTGAAAATGCGTATTTAACATTCAATGCTATATTTAAGAACCACTTTCAAACATTCTATCATGTATCATTGAAGTAGATCAGAAGATGTGAATGTGAACTGCTTTAAGACATGTCAAAATGAGTAAGTGTTTAAGCAAGCTGTTCTATTTCTAATACAAGCCAGTGAAAAAACAATGAGCAAGTCTCCAGTGTTGAGATGGGAAAATATGAAAACCATCCCAGCTTACTCCACTCATCGCCATGGTTTCATCATCTATTACACAGTAAAACAAACATAGCCACTGACTATAACACTTAATGAGCATATGCGACTCTGATAATATTTATCAGGTTTATTTGTTTGAGGCCAACTGAAATGAAATAAAAACAGTGCGGCATGGGGTCATTAGTCTTTTCTGACGTGTGCTGTAATTATTAGGAAAACATTAGTAGCCTATTTTTAGCTAGTACCTTCATCCACCAAAATGATAATGGCTCAAGGAACAATCTCTGGGATGGAAAACAGAAATTCCCAGAATTAACTTTCTTGCTCATCTGTTCTTTGGTCACAGGAAATCTATCAGCACCGTCATTTCTCATGAACATCAAGAAATGCTTTACTTCAGGCCATTATGCAATTCTCCCTAACTAGACTGCCTTTCACCTTTATCTTTGCTAAATAAAGTTTCTCCCAGCCAAAAGAAATGAAAAATGTCACTTCCTTCAGGAAGCCTCTCTTTTCCTGAAAATATTATCACTTGTACTTTATATTATTTTCACTTATACAATGTTTATTCTAATGTTCTTTCCTTTGTTCAAAAATGTTATCAAACAACTATATAAAAATAATAGGAGCAAGACATTGCTCTAGGCCCCACAGTGATGACGTCTGGTGAAGATGGCAGATAGATGAAAAAGGTAGTTTCTTCCCTAAAGGGGTACAATACCCAGTAGAAAAGATAAGGCAGGTAAGTAGGGTCGAAAAGTGGTCATCAATATCATTTCACCTCAGCATTTGAGAGGGATGAGGCCCCCTTCCTCCAGTCTGGAAGACACACCTATGATTGTTAAGATTGTATGGATGTGATGAGGTGGCCAGAATGTAGGTATGTGAGATGATGGGAAAGAAGGGTATGGAGCGTAGTTTGAAAATTTTCAGTAGGCATTCAAAGCAAGTTCTTTGAAATAAAATAAATATAGATTAAAAAGTTGAGGCCTCCTACTATCTGTATGATTTTGATAAGTTACATAACCATTTGGAAGCTCATAAGATTAGTATTAACACTAAATGAGATACTATAAAGAGACATTATATTATCCAGCTTATAAGTTGTCAGTAAAGGTATTTATTGTTTTTGTTGCTATTATTTTACGCTTCTTAGAGGGTATGACCTTTTCCCTTAGTTGGAAAATCACTTTTAAATTGTGAAATGTCTCCCAAGAGAAGCACAATATATTTTGAGAATTCAGGAGAAAAAATTCTGTGACTTTGGAGAAGGAGATCAGAGAAGGCTTCGTGGAACCATTATAGCTGGTTCATAGTTGATTATGATTTAAGGAAGCAGTGATGAAGGAGACAGACCATCCGTCCATGAACCAAATGATAAATGGTCAGCATTTACACATTTTTTTATTTGTGTTTCAACATAAATTCTATGGATTTTTGTATATTCCTGCCAGAAATGGCAGGAACCATGATTTTACATTTTATTTATTATCTCTACAAAGAAGCCAATAGAAATAAAATAAATAATTTTGTTGATGATCTGAGGCCTATGTGAAAGTCATTCTTATAACTCAGAGGCTACTTGATACAGTGTGAATCCCCACCATCTCTTTCTCTCTCTCTCTCTCTCTCTGTCTCAGAGAAAAGAAGGCTTGGAGAAAGCTGGGGTGAATCTGTGGAATAGGAAGCAGCCCTCTTGTTTCTAAATGATTTCATCTGTGTGAGCTCCCATTTATACTCCCCAAAGAGCATGGTATATGTAATAGAATCATGGTGCTTTAGGTTTATTCATCATCTGTAATTTATCATTCATTGGTAAATTATTTTATTTTATGTGTAAAATTTCCGACATCTTTTCAGCTGTGCAAAGAAGCAACTAGGTGAAGATGTTTAGTTGGAATGTGTGCAGAAGCACTAAGGGACAAGAACACAAAGCAATGGGTAAGGGGAAGATCTATAGTGAGGGCAACTCCCAGGAAAAAGAAGGTGGGCTTATTGCCCCATAAACCCTCCCCATAAGAAGATTCTCCTTCTAGTGCTACCATTTCTGGATTTTGTTTTTCCTAAGAAAGATGTGCTTTCTTTGAAGGGATCTTTTGTAGTATAGCATAAGCTACTAATATCACAAGGAAGTGTTTTAACACAACTAATTTTATACAGTGCTGACTGTCTAGGTTCTAAAATGTGGATATTGATGTTGAAGATAATAATGATGTTAAAAAAAGTATGTGTTTAAAATAAGTTTTAAATATGGATTCCATTAAGCAGTATATGGTTATTATAGAGAAAAAAGAAGATTGAGGTATCGAGAATAAAATCAAAACCTCCCATAAGCCTATTATTTTTAGTATTTTTTATATACCCTGTTTTACAGATAGATAATTTTTAAAAAGACATAGAAGAATGCTAAAAATCCTATCTATGATTTGATTTTTTTGTCATTAATATATGACCTTATCCACAAATATGTTTTCAGCAGTCTTAAGTTTTACAAAGTATTTTTTTGTTTGTTTTCTCCTCAGTATACATTTTCACTTCATCTACTGTATCCTGAGTGTTTCCTGCAAGGTACTGGATGAGGGGCGGAGGGCAGAGAGGGTATTTACTTCCTTCTGTTTAGCCAGGAGGTTAGGGGGACAGGTACCACCCACAGGTCCATGAGTTCCCCAAAATTCTTTTAAATCTAGCAATGTTTCCATCTTGAGCTCCTGTGATAGTATAAAAATGGGAATCCAACAATTTGGCCCAAGGAGCAAGAACAGATCTCAGGACAAGCAGAAGGAAGAAACTTTCTCTTTTCTGGATGGTCTTTGAAATTGTAAAGCTGGAAGATTCTTTGCCATTTTGTGACCATGGAGCGGAAGCTCTGAACTGCCTGAGAAAGTCTTCCTCCCGTGGGCCTACAGGATGGGTAAGAACTACTTTTTCCCTGTTCTAAATAGGCTTTCCCCTGGAAAGGCTTTGTATGCAATAGTTCATTATACACTTGGAAGAGATTTGTCTTTGGAATGAACCAAACCTGGATTCAAACCCCACGGGCGCAGCCACACTTGATGGTAGTTTTACCCCAGGTGGATTTCTCTGTCTTTGTACCTTAGTTTAAGTGCCTATAAAGTGGGGAAAGAAAACATATCTACAAGTTATGAGAATTCAAGGAATGTGTTCAAGAGCAAGAATATTGTGAGACGTGAGTGTTAAGAGACAGACAGACAGACACAAAGATACAGAAGAGTGCAGGGAGAAAAAGAATGAGGAAATGGAGAGATGGGATTAGAAGGAGTCAAGGCCTGGGGATCTTATTAAAATGCACATTCTGATTTGAAATGTCTTAGATAAGGCTTGAGTTTCTGTTTCTAACTAGCCCTTGCCTCCAATGGTACTGATCTGCTGGCCTGTGCATCATTTGGGTAGCAAGATTCTAGATCACAAATGAAGATGGACCTCATAACCCTTATTTTTATTTCCTAGACACCCTCCTTAGTATCCGTTAAATAGCAATCCTGGCTGTGTTCAGTGTTCTGTGTGGTATGTTTGCTCACTACACAGAGGAAAAATCTTAATTTTGGCAGGCAAAAGGAATACGCCATCACTTCTGCTTATCCTGTGTTACTTAACTGGAAACTCCTTTACAAATGGAGCTGAGCTCATAAGTCAGAAAGCATTGGTGGAATTATGGCCAAGGCCTGGGTGGAGGGCTTCTAGGGAGGGGAAAGTGGGAAATGAAGAGCTCTGGGTGTCACCAATTCCCACCATTGTTGGATGTTCGTATCTCACTGCACAGGAAACAGTTCCATCTGCACTTTCCTTCATGAGTCCAGGGAAATCGAATCACTTCTTAAGCAGAAGCTAGGATGTTTCTCATTGGCAAGAATTATATACATGGCCAGAATCCAAATCCAGGGTTCTGAACATTTGAGATGTAATTGAAGAGCAATAAATTTGGAGGCAGAAGAACTGGATGTCATTCAGAGCTCTGAAATTACTTGCTCAGATTCCTGGACAAGCTACTCAACCTCCCTAAAATTCAGATTTTTCATCTGTAAAATTAATATTATTAAATAGCACAAACTTTCTAACAAACCTATTATAAAGAACAAGTGAGAAACATATGAAAAAACTGGAAAACAAACAAATAAAATATTACACAATTGTAAAGGTGTATAGCAACAAGAGTTCTAAGGCAGCTTAGCAATTGCCCAACGGTAAAATTATGTCTAAGACTCTAAAAATCAATTAGGCAGGACCTAAGTATACCTGAGGAAGAGGCAATTGTAGAGAGAAAGGTGAGTAAATCGTCTAGGAAATCTGTCATGTACCATGATGTTTCACATGATGGGGTCACTTCTGCTCCCAACGTTGGGATGCTGGTAGGTCAGGGCCAGCCAAAACCAGACTCCAAATAGTAGACTGAATGGCCCACTGGAGGTGTGTAGTATGCGTTTAGGTTTATGGTAAATAAATCTCCTTGGTTTAATAAAGCACATTTTAGTAAGAGGATGGAATCCAATTTCTTCCATATTGTTACTAGAATGAGAATATCCCAAAATCCAATGTAAGAGAGAAAAAACAAAGTATCCACTCCCCTCCTTTCCTACAAAGTTACACCCAACTGGGGAAGCCTGCCAGCTTCCTAATATTTTCCTTTTCTAACTCCTTGATCTGAATTAACAAATTCCATGCCTTCGTTTTGACAGATTGGAGCATATGCTCTGGATATGTTTCTCGGTGTTTTTGGAAGAAGCAGGAATAACTCAGAAACCACCTGGCAAACAAAGCAAGAGATCTGGGACCTGACCAGAGCAGAGCACAGAAGGTAAGCAATGGTCATCAGCTCTTTTTTGTGTTAGTCCCCATGGTCCCATAATCAGATGTTCCCTTATCAGCTGTGTGATTCTGATGGTGAGGAAACTAAAGATATCAAAAATGAAGCATACTCCAGCTCATCTCTTGGGCTGGGAATAGAAACCATGAGAAAGTCAAAGAATCAACTCTGTTTGCTCACAGAATAACTCTTCCGTTTTGCCATTGAATTTTGCCTAAATATTATCTTCTAGGTATAACTTTTAGGTGTTAAGCAAAGTAACGCCCACCCCGAGACAGGTACATACTTTGCACTCCCCTTACCTCCTCCTATATCTGAGCACTTGCTTTATTTTTTTGCTTTTTGTTTCATTTTTCTGTCTTCCATCACTATAATGAACATTTCATGAAAATATGATTTATTGTCTACTATTATATCCCTAGCACCTAGCATAACCTGAAAATAATAATAAATACTCAGTAAATATCTCTGAATAAACAATACCCTGATATCCATGTCCCTGACCACTCCCCCTTACCTTATAGTTTTAGGTTATTTTTGTGCTTTTTTTCCCTTTTTTCTTATCTCCTTCAACATTTTTCATAGCTTATCTCCCTATCCTCCTCCTTCTCCTCCTAATCATCATTAAAGTTTTTATATAAAACAATTTGCATTCTTATTTGTAGAGAATTTGAAAACCTATGGCCCTCTATGGCAACAGTTTCCTGGAAACATAACCACTGGGCCCAGGAGGAACCAAAAATTGCACTTCAAGTTAAACATTTCTCAACTGCCTTCACAGGTTGCTTCCTTTGTGAAATCCTCTTATCAGGCATTTATGAAAAGAGATTAGGTCAGTTAGATAGTAGGAAAGACTTAAAATCACTTTCCTGGTGATATATATCAGGGGCAAATGGTCTGCCCATACTCTCACAACCTGAATTGCATAGTGAATTTTAAGTGCCAAGAAACATGTTTCTCTAGTGTGAGCAGTTTTGTCACAGGCAGGAAAACATCTTTAGAAAATGTCCAACATATAGTAAGAACTTAAAATTATTGGAAAGAATGCATAGATAAAATTCCCCTGGAGGCTTTCTTTCTCCTCCTTTGTTGGTGGCTCAATATGGATAGTCATGGTAGAGTTAACTATATGTCCGTGGTTTGCTTCTCCAAATCCCAGCTGTCCCTGCATAACCTCGGTCCTCCTGTACCAAAATAAAACATTCCCTGTGCATCTGGAGACTCAAAGAAAGGGCCCCGCCAGTCTGCATATGAAATTTGCCTCACTCAGCTTCTGCACCTGTGGGCTGAGTGATCTGGAATATATTTGCGTTTCCCGGTCACACTTGGAGCAGTGAGATTTGACCTTTAGAAAGCAGTGTTTTGTTGAGAGCCCGTTATTAGTTCTTTTAAAATCATATATACAGTGCAAGAGCTGACACCTCTGCCTACCAAAGGCTGAAAGAATGTGCCTGGAAGCCAAGTATAGATAGAATTCCAAAGAGGAGTCAATGGGACAAGGAAATCACCACAGGGTCCATGCCAACTTTCTGGCCTGCATTTTACCATTTTTGTGTTTCTGGATTTTAGCCAATATGGGAGTTCTTTTGTGCCAAGAGTGACCATAACAAGTGGTTGAGGTTTCTACTGGAGGCTAATATAAGTGTTCCACCTTCCTTCAACTCCTCTTTTAGAGTGCGTGTGACTTTTCCCAAGGTAGCCCCAAAGTTTCCCGGGCCTCTGGTTTACTGAGAGAAAGAGCAAGGGGCAGCCAAGCTATTCTCTGTCATTTCTCATTTTATAGCCACCTGTATTCAATGATCAGATGAATGGAGATTTACAAAAAAAAAAAAACAATTGAATTAGGAAAGTACTAATCTCAACTGTCAATGTGATTAGCAAAATACAGAATGAAAATGACCAAGACAGGCAAGATCTTTCTACCTGCCTCACTTTCTGCAGACACCCAATCCAGCTTAACAATTCAAGGCTGCACCATCCCTGAGCCACAGAGCTGGCACCCATCAAAAGTTGGCACCCCAAACTCTCATGAAGTTCATGGCCCTTATCTTAAACTGCCTATCCCCACCCATTTCAAACTCCAACTTTTATTTAGAGTCAACTTTCTTTCTCTCTCTCTCATCTCACACATCCAATCTGTCTTAAAGTCCTGTTGATTTTACTTCCTGCCCATTCATATTCACTTCTACTGCCATTGCACTGGTACAGGCACAGCTCTCACCTGGACTATTACAGTAGTCTTCTACTCACCGTCCTATAACCATGATCTCTGCTCAAGCCCACTCTCAACCCTATACTGCAGCCAGAATCATAAGTCTACCATATAGATCTGACCTTGCTCTTTTCTGCCTAATATTCTAACCTTTGATCAAATCAGACAGTTTATGGTATACCTGACACCACCCTCCATACACACCCATGCTGTATCAGGACTATGTGCCTTTGCCTTTGCTTTTTTTTTTTCAGTGAGGATTTAATTCACTGTAAGTCTTGTCCACGTGTCCCTAAGGACAGTAGACTTCACAAAGGCTGATGCGATCATTCTTTAGTTCAGCTTCAAATGATTCTTCTACTTGGAATTTCACTATGAGAGAAATTTGTTGAAGAGAAAAATAAAACACTACAAAAAGATCACATTTATGTTTTTGTAACAGTTAATTTAAGCACTGATGGCACTTACACATGTAAATATATACCTTAAACAAATATATTATGTATATACCTCCACAGAATGTAGGATGACAGGGACTGCTATGCAGTGACCTGCTGAAGTGACACACTTTTAACTTTATCTCAGATTTGGGGAAAGCCTGGAGATTGGCCTTCATAAACTTAGGTGGGAGGACAACTTCCAAGGTGAGGGGACTGCCTGAAAGACAGATTCTCCCATTGCTCACAACATATTTTAAAGTACTTTCCCTGTTTCCTAAAGCAAGATTGACCATTGCTGAGATTAAAGGGTAAAACAACCACTAATGCTGTAACTTAAGCATTTAAAAAAATTTTTTGTTTTTCAGCTATTTTATGCCTGCTACATTGGAGTCACAAGTTGAAAAATTCTGTGCCCACATTTCTTTTGGTCCTTGAACAACACCTATCTTGAGAAGGAGGTCGGCTAGCAGAGGTTAACAAAGGTGCTTGGTGGTTGCTTTATATTCACCCAGGAGACTGCAGGTTTTATAATTTAATGATTATAGAGCAATTAGCGCCTCGTACTCAGTTAGTCCTATATGAGTATTTGTTTAACAAAAACAAATAAATGTGGTGGAAAGCCGCAATTTTTGTTTCTCTATGCCACTTCTTTTGGGTAACAGCCCCCGCCCCAATCAGTGAAATTCTAGTGGACCAGAAATCCTGAAGCCTCCTTTCACAACTTCTCTGTAGAAAGCAAAGCTTCCCGTAGCAGGGCCAATGAGTTTCTTTTTTTTTTTCTTTCTTTTCTTTTTTTCTTTTTTTTTTAGGCGAGGCAACCCTTGGTTGACCTCACAGACCGCAAGGACCTTGTCAGTTTACAATCCTTTATTTTTTATTTTTTACGCCTATAGTACCTGGTCTTCCTAGGTGGTCTTCCATCCAACCAGGCCTGACTCTGCTTAGCTTTTGAGATCAGACGAGATCGGGCTTGTTCAGGGTAGCATGGCCGTAGACACCAGTGCCTTTTTAGCACTTTCACTGTCATTGACTTTTTCCTCCATTAAAAAAAAAATATTCAAAATTACATTTTAAGACTGCTTTAGTATAAAATGAACATAATACATGTTGGATTCATTATTATATATTATTATTATATTAATTTTTTTCTTCTGATTTTAAAAGAAACTTAATTTAAAATATTTTCATGGGTCCCTAAATGTACCATGGGCCCTTGGCACTATAGATAAATTAGCCTTGTTCAGTGGTCCCATATCAAAAGCCTTTACTTTGCCCATTCTTTTTTTCTTCAGGACAAGATGAGAATATTTTGCTTTGTTTTTGAGATTTGGGAGAAGGCAGATTTCATAAAGAAATTATAAGGCAAATTCAAATCAATTTAACAAGTTTTTATTAAGTACCAATATGTTTGTATGTGCATGCGTTTTCCTCATTATCTTTCTCTCATACACACAACCAATTGGTCTCTGATGGAAGGAGTTTGCAATCTGGTTGATATGTCCACAATTTATCCATATCTCAAATGTTTTCCTATGAAGAGCCAGACATTAAATAGAATTCTAGTCCTAGGCTATATATTTTTGATTCTTTGCCTGTAGGCAACTAAATTAGACTCTGGCTAACTTAAGTTAAAAAAAAAAGAAAGAAATTTGTTGGAAAGTCACTGGTGAACTCTTAGAATTAAGGAAAAGCTTTATGATCATTTTTCTTAAAGATGAGATGCTATATTGCATTTTCTAAGCCAGGGTGAGAAATTTGAACTTAATTACAATGTGAAAGGATTTTAAAAGAAAGAAGTGGTGTGATCTGATTTATATTTGCAGATAATGTCTCTGTCTGCTGCATGGCAAATAGATTGTAGATATCTGGGATAAAATTAGGATAATAAGTTAGGAGACACATTTCAGGGGCTAGGTGAGAAATAATGGGGCTTTTGCTAGTAGGAAATGTTCACATGGAGAAGAATAGACAGAGGTGAAGCATATTTTCAAGGTTAAGGAAGAAAAAGAGGCATCAAATGCTCATCAGAGGCTCCGAGACTCTTGATATGACCAACTAAGTGAATAGTCATGCTACTTACTGATAAAAAATAAAAAGAAAAAAAAGAACTGGACAAGGAACATGCTTCAGTATTGTATCAAAATTACCATTTGGCAATCGGAAGTACCTATTATCTATTTAAATGGAAGCGGCAAGTCAGGAGTTTCAGGGAAAGGCGAGAGATGGGAATATCTCTTTTCAACTTTTATGTAGGTGAATTTCAGGTGACAGGTCTGGGTGAGTCTTCTAAGTTAAAGATAAAGGTAGAGAAGAGAAAGGGACTAGAATGAAGCTTTGGGGCCAACACTTTAATATTTAAAGATCAAGGCGGTGGGGGGAAGGGGTGGTAAAAACAGGAGAGCATGTGGGCCTAAGTCCGGTTGAGAGGTAAAGCAAGGAAAGAGAGGCTGCCAAAGGATTTGGTGTCATGGAGGTCATGGGTGACCTTGACAAAGGCAGGCAGACTCAAGGATGTAGTGGAAACAGAAGTCTTATTGAAATGAGTTGGGTTTGTTTTCTTCTCATTCTACCTAAAACAACGGGTAACAGAGAATGGGATATTTACTGGAGAGGGTGTGTAGCCTCAGGCAGAATATTTTAAGGTTGTATGTTTATATGCTAATGGCAGTGATCCAGTGGAGCAGGAGCCATGCTGCTATTATTAATAATAATACTAGCTGGCATATATTGAATGCTTACTATGCATCAGACACTTTTTAAAGCAATTTACAAGTGCTTACTTTATGATGTACGTGCTATTATTGTGAGGAAACTAAGGCATTGAAAGGTTAAGTAATTTGTTCAAGGTCCCACAGAAAGTAAGGGCTGGAGCCTACTGAAGATTCTAGCAATTAAACTGAAAAGACCACATAATTTACCCTTCGTAGTGTTATTATTAAGAAAAACAAGCCAATGGTATATCAAGCATCTAGCATAGTGCTCTGCTTAAAGGAAGCATTCAAGGAATTTTAGCTAATATAAATAGCGGCATTTAGAGCATGATATTATCTACCCCATAGAGTTTTTGTAAAGTTTAGAAGAGCTGAAATGTGTGATTTCTGAGCCTAGCACCTGCAACTTATAAATGTTGGTATATTTCTATGCTATCCCTATCCTCCCATCATCCTATGTAGGTAGTATTCTGACATCTAAGTCCTTCCACCATTTAATTGCTGAGAACTGTGTTGCCATGTGAGGCCACAAGGTGGCGCCATGAAGGAGCGAGCCTGTTTCATTTACCTTCAGATTTCTAATTCAGATACAGGTGGGCAGGCAGAAGTTGGACATCGACAACCAAAAGAAAAGTTGTCATAAGTAAGTAAATAGATAGAAGGATAGAGTTGCATTTAAAGCATATATTTGTGCAAGCAAATAAAGAGTATGTATATCGAAAGAGACTATTATTTGATAGGCAGGCAAGAAGGGCCAATGCAAATTTCTTGTACTTTAAAGCCAAATAAGTCAGAAATCTTGCCTATTTACCCAAAACCATGGGTCAGACAAAATTTCAGACAGTGGCATGGACATACACATCTTTCCTTTACATGCCTCCAGTACAAGTAACGGAGATGCAGAGCTGTAATTCCGTAAGGCCTGCGTCCCCATCCCCACCTCTAGCTCAGACCTGCCTAAAATTTGATAGTTATCTCTCTAACTGCCAACTTCATCAAAGATCAACGAATGAAAACACCTAGTGTTCTGAGGAATGTTACCTCACAAGAAGACTATTCCAGGTATCTTCCTTTGTGCAACACATACATTCCAGTCCTTTCTCTCTGAATGGCAACGGTCAGCCACAGAAAAGGCACAGCGTGCTTTTCTTATCTTTATTACCCTCTGAACAGTGACGTAATGAGATTGAAATTTCTGCCTGTTAATTATATCATCACCAATAGCTCTCTATATAACTAAATGGTATTTTGGGGGAAAAATTAGATACAATTAAAATATATGTAAAATAAAAATGCACCTGCCAAATTATTGTGGCCTTTGGGTACATTTTCCAAGTTCCGCCCTCCCCTTCCCAGGCCATCTTCATGTCTTTCTATTGTTTCCTGGATTGCCCTGCAAAAGCCATGTGTATCTGCTTGTAGCCAGTACAAATGAGCTCCCCAAACACAGATTCCCATGAAAACTGAACAAAAGAGGAAGGAGAGGCAGAGCATGTTAAATGTCTCATTAGGCCTTCTGTCTGATTCTCATTAGATTCACTGACTGCTTCTCATTAGGCCCATTGCCTCAACTTCTTTCAGGCCCTGAATATGTAGGCCAGTGCTTATTGTCATGGTTGGTCGAGAAGATCCATTTCATTTATTCATAAATTGAATGTGGCTTCTGAAAAGTTCCAGGCAATTTCTTTTGTCAAAGTTAAGACAGGCTCATTGTTGTTTTTTGCTATTTTTAAGCAATCCTGAGCAGGGTGGGCAGAAAAAATAACTTAAAAGACCCAGCATGAGTTCTCATGAATTCAAACCCTGCTGCAGAATTGGGGAACTGGGAGATAACTGTTGCAGCCAAGAGGCCAGTATGATGTGCAGACATCAGCAATGGGTGACATCATGAGCAAAGTCACAAATACCACTGGATCAGAAAGTAATCATTGTAGACACAAACAGATGCCCAGCAGGCAAGTTATGGAAGAGGATAGCTATCGGGGCACATCAGGGAGCTGCAACTCCTGTCCTCCCTGACCTCTGGGAGTGTTTTCCCAGGGCATTGAATTAAGAGCCAAATAAAAACATGGAAAACTAACCATATAGTTGAATATCATATAAATTATGTGTGTAGTGCATTACCCTGGTGAAAAGAAATCACTTAGATCTCAAAATTCTTCTGACTAAAACAAGTGCCTGATCTCTTCCACTGGGAAAGAAGCTCCAAAGGCATGGCAGGCAAGTTCACTTAGAGATGACTTGCTGTTGATGACATCAGTGGACATGGCCCTGAATTATAACCCACAATACGTACCTCCAATTTGAGAAGCAAATATTGATGAGCATTTGCTCAAAAAGTGGTAATCAAATGCACTTACTTTCTATGTGTTCTATTTGCTCTTGTCTTCTGTCTTGATGTTTGACTTTCTCATTTGGTGAACATGATGAAGACTCAAAATGGTTTTGAGAATCATCTGGTACCTAAAATCAGAGAAATAATACTCATAAGAAAGTAATTTTTAAAATTTTTTCCTGGACTGTAAAGTTTGAAGGAGGAGATTTTGGTAATCTTTAGGAAGCAAATGGTTTCCCCTCAACTGAATGTGTGATCTGGGTCTTAGACTACTCAAGAGAAACATTTATGAAATTAGATATCAATATAAGATTTGACACTTTCTGCCTGCCTCATGCCCCTTACACAGAAGGGAGAGAAGAGATGCCTTGATGTAAAACCTTCTCCTCCATCAGGAAGGAGGTGGGTATTCCCTAAGGAAGTAGCAATGTAATGACTCACTGAGGAGGCAGTGGGTGTGGTCACTTTCAGACACGTTCCAGCTGGTTCATAAGCTGGAAAGACGTGGTCACCTCTCCTTTGTGGGTTTTGCTCGAGTTTGCAATGGCCCATTTTCTACATGACCATATCAGTGAAGTTACGTATTTTTAAGGTTATTATTGCCTTCTTATCCAGCTATGTAGATAACCTTAAAAGAACCTACATGGAGATTAGAGACTAGAACTTGCTGGTATGAAAGTACATGATAATTCCAAAGACATTTCTAGGAAAGGTTTTTGCTGTTCTCGCCCCCACCCTGCCCCACCACCAATATTGGCTTCTCAGGACATTTCAGTATCCTCGATCAGCTGCCCTAATCATTTTGTACATCCTTTCACTTTGGAGGACTAGACCTCTAAGCATTCTGAGAAATCTGGATCCTTGACTGCAATGCTCGTTCACAACATCCCTAAACAAACAATAATTTTCTCCCAGTTAGCTTTATGGAGTACACTGTTTTATGAAGCCCTTTTAAGATAGCAGGCCTCTGTGCATTAATATAAAAAAGTGACATTCTTATTGGTGCCTGTGGGCCACGATTACGGGGATGATATAAAAATTTTGGCTCCAAAGATCTTTAGCAAAAAACCCAGTTCAGAGACAGGCTAGAACAATGGGCTGAAAATGATCTTGGCCTTTCAAGGGCTTTATCCTATCTAAAGTTCCAGTGCGAGAACCTGATCTCCCAGAAAGTATTACTTTTATTGCCAACCATAGAGAACCACTGACAAAACTAATTAAAGAATTTGAACCTCATTCTGTCTTTCTTTAGCTGACCTTCAACCAGGGTCTGGACTCAAAACAAAGACGCTCTGAGTCAACAAGATATAGAATGTGAGGCTCTCACCAGGAGGCTGCATGCTCTCATTCTCTTCCTTGAAAGAGCTACTTGAATGCAAAATACCTCGCCTTTTTTTTTTTTTTTCATTTTACAATGGAAAAAGCATTGGGTTGCCATCGAAAATAATGAAGTTTGAAGTTCCTAAAATTTATTCATTTATTGGACTCAACTTTCCACCCTTTCCTTGAATTCCAGGAGCCAGGTCAAGACAGCGAGTTCTCATGGAAAATTAAGTACTTTTGCAAAGGTGCTTAAAGAAAAACGCTTGTTTCAGGTTTCAGACTCTAATGAGAATGATGGTCATGGATTTTCAGGCTTAAGAAAATGATGAAGACCTCCAGATATGAATGGACTTATGTGAAATCTGGCCAGTCTACCTGAAAGTCCAAAATATTTGGTCCCATCCTGAATATTCATACTTCTCGTTCTCTATTTTTCCCTACATTTAAAGATTGCATAATTCGGCAGTCATAGTAGTGATCACATGTAATGAATTTATTGATTGAATATCTTGGTTGATTGAAAAATAACTATTTTAAGATTGTGAAATGACTTCTGAAAGTTGCATCATTATCCACTGAAGCGATCTATTATAACACACATCTTGTTATGGCGTGAACAATTCTGAGACCCACGGAGCCAAATGAGAATTATGAGCCTTTATTAGCCGGCCAGCAACTGACTCTCTACCACGCAGGGCTAGAGGAGATCAGCCCTGAGCTTTCCGAGGAGGCAGCTGATAAAGCTTAAGACCATATCCTGGTGGTCTCCTGAACAAGCAAGCAGATTACAGAAGTGGAAGTTGGCTGTTAGCATATCTTTGCCCGGAACAACACCCTTAATTAACAAGTAAATGGATTACAGAAGTAGACATTGGCCATCTTCATATCTTATACAATACACTTCCTAAACCACATGCAAGCAAGTAGGACAACTTCTGGTATCTAAAGATATTTCTTCCCTGTAGCTGACTTAGCTAGTTGGCTCACTTGAAAATTTTCCACCCTTAACAATCTTTATTAGTTTGTTATACAGCAGACATAAACTTAAAGAAGAGGGGCTGCAGGAAGGCTCCTAGGAAAAATTTTATTTTATTGATATGGAAAAATATAAGCTTAGAGATTCATAATTTATTTTTAAAACCAAAGAGCAGAAACACAAATGCTATTTTATTTTAAAATGTATTTTCTTTCCGTTTTAACTTTGATAACAATAAAACAAAAGTGGGTGTGAGAATAATCTTATGAAAACAAAGGTGAGTCTCTTTTCTTCAGTTGTACACTGTTAACCTGATTTGTTGTTATCCTACTGATTAATCTGCATAATCCTATTCGTTCCTTGAGGTTGCCCTCATTCAACAGGCTTTTCCAAAAGCATTTTACATGGAGTCAAGACCTCCTTAATTTAGAGCAAAGCTAAGCATATGTCAGATTGGTTAAATGTAAACAAGTGTAGACTTAAGCGTGTGTTCAGAATGGGAGCTCAGGCGCTCCTCTCTCTCTGGCTAGGGCATTGTTCCTGCCTTAGAATATCACCCAGGGAACCGGATGCAGTGCTTTGGCATGTCATCTAATCCCCTCACTCTGGAGACCTAGTCTTCAATGCCAGATAGATTCTCTTGCAAATGACCAAATACTTGACTTTTAACTTTTGGGGAAAGATTTAATGTGGGGTGATCAATGAGTGAAACTACACTATTCAATCCCAGAAATATGCAAAAAGTAAAAGAAAGGAAAAGGAAATTAACATTCTTGGAATATTTGACAATGAGAGCACGAAAATTGCTTTAACTAAAGTCTTCTATAACAGTGGAGTCTTGAAGGAATCACAATTGAGATCCAAAGAGAAATAAAAAAGTCATATGTATTTTTTAAATTTTCTGTATTCAGTTGTGCTATGTAGAATTCACTATTTTCACTCCCCTAAACAAAATCTTGGGTGTATTCCATAACTTCCTGGTCACATTTGGTAATTAAAACTTAGTGTGGCTTAATTTAAACCCTTAATTGCATATCCAATTTACAGCTAGATCTGTGACTCTGACTGCTTAGGAAGAGAGTGGGGGGCAAGATCTGGCTCTGGATCAATGCTATCCTCTCCCTGCTCTAGACCCAGCTACTCAGGAGCCTGAAGGAGGGCTAGGGGACTCAGAGAAATTCCTCCTTAAATGTCTTCATGTCCGTAGGAGGGAGATACTTTGGGGAATTGTTTTGTTTTTTCCTGTTTCCATATACTACTAGTAATTTCTACATAGGTAGTGTATGTGTGTTTTCAAGCTTTCCCCACCTTTCCTAATACAGTCTTGTCTGCCATTAGCCCTGTGTGGATATTCCAGCTCTTGATTTGGTGGCTGCTTGAAGAATCCCATGGCTCCAGCATCTCTACTAATGTTTTGGCTTGTTTGTAAGAAGCCGATGAAAAGCTAAGGCCCTCTTTTTCATAACCCAAGCATGTAAGAAAGGGTTGGGGTTAGCCCTTTCCTTCACAGTTATTTCTAGTCTGAAAGAGGGCCACACATTGCATATTCCTGTATGCCTTGCCACACCTCAGAGCTACACATCAAACTTGGTGGCGGTAGAAATGTCCTGAGGCCTCTCAATCACCTAAAGGGGTAGTGTCTGGTCTTGATGGGTATTGTTAAATATAAAGGTATCTTTGTTTCCAGTTGTACTAAATATCCTGTTATACTGAAAAAATTGGATTAGACTTAAAAGTGACTTATTTAGGGAAAATGTGGTTCTAAAAAACCTAATTTATGTGGTAAGTAATGGGCAATTAAATGAAAGATTAGATTTTACACAGTCTATTTTAATTATTCATTCTCAAAATAATTTTTATACCTAGGGCTCAAATAATAAACTTTGTGTGTGTGTGTAAAAATTAGAGGAAAGAGATTGAACTGAGCTTATCTTCTTAAATCATAGGCTTAGGGACACAGATAAAGTCATGGGACATATGTTACACCACAGGCCCACTTGATTAGAGTCCTCTTGAGAATTCAGCTATTAACGTAGAGCCTAAAATTCTTTGGATCCATCCATGTATCCATCTTTCCTTCCAACCACTCATCTATCTATCCATCCATCCACCTATCTCAGTGTCATCAAAGTGTTATAACAGTGTTTTATTATGTGGTCCCAAGGTCAATGGCTCCAGAATCATCTGGGTTATGCATTTTTAACAAGTGCCCCAAACGAGTTTGATTAAAGTTTGGGAAACTAATGAGAAATTAAAGTTTGTGAAACTCTGGACTATAATGAAGACTCTAGAAGGGCACTATCTCACCACTAACATCAGTGGTCATACACCTTAGTGATATTTTCCAAGGAGTGACTGGCCTCACAAAGAAACTTCCCTTGAAATATGTCCGACATGTTTTACTGACATGTAAACTTTAATATGCATGTGAATAAAGTGAATCTACAAGTATTTGCTCAGTATGTGGAAGGTTTTGTAAAGTGCATTCAGAGAGAGAGGGTTCAAATCAAAAGTAAGCTGACTCCCTCACCGTTAGCCTCATACCATCCAACTGTAAGTAGTTCCTCGCCATTTGAAATTATTGTTTATTTATTTGTTCATTGCTTATTATCCACCTTCCTAAACCTGAATGTAAACTTTGAAAATAAGAATCTTGTCAGCTTGTTCACTGTGACCCCCAGCACCTGGAGTAGTACCCGACATGTAAGAAGCATGTAGTTAGTGTTTGTTAATGGCTCAACAAGCCACATAAATATACATGAGTAAAACACAAATTTTGCCAAAGTAATCAAAAAGCATTGAAGTGAACTAGAGATCACAGTGGAATGAAGAGTGGATGGGTTAATTTTGGAAATATTCCTAGAGGCATCCAACTTGAGCTGAAATCTAAAAAACCTTCGGGAAGTGTAGAGACTGCAAAGTAGAAACTTGTTCCTCTGCAGACTAGTTCAAGCAGAGACCTTGAGGCAGAAATTGAGAAAAGGGTTCTGCAATACAAGAAGACCATTTAGCCTGAGCAAAGGGACCCTAGAGAGAAGTCACAAGTGAGAGGGGCACAAGGGCAGGGTAGGTGGACAAGAGTTAAAATCAATGGTCAGAAGTTTATATTTGGTCCAGATGGTAAAAGGAAGCCACTGGAGGGCCATGTTTACACATTTTCAAAATCCAATTAGGATACCAGATGTTTTTATGGTCTAATCACCCATTTTGGACCCATTAAATAAATTAGTTGAAAGAAAAACAAAGGAAAAAAATAAAACTATGTGTCATTTGATAGCATTAGGAAATCATGGAATAAATGTGTGAAATTGGAATGTTTGACCTGGAACCAAGTTAATCTGAATATGGTCTTGACTGAGCCTCGAACTGAACCCAGCCACACTGATATTTGAAAATATAAATGGTTAAGAAAAAGAAAAATGATGGTGGATTGGATGAAGAAAATAGGCATCACTCTCCTTCTGAATGGCTTAAACATTCACTTTCTGAGGACAGAATGCTAGGCCAGCTGATTTCTCATGCTTGATTCCAAGCTCTAGAGTCTAACAATTCTATAAGAACAGTGGTTGATACACATGAGGAGGAAGCAGCTGTTTCAGTGGAATTCCCTCTGGAGAAGAAGGAAGTCCAGCCATCCAGATGGGATCAGGCAAAGGCAAGAGGAGAGGAAAGAAAGCAAGCACTGGGAAGAGAGGAAAGCCAACAGGCCTGGGATTTGGTGTGACACCTACTATCTATCCTTTCCTCAGCCTTAGCCACAAATTAAAATATATAGAAAATGGAATGTAATGACAAAACAGAAGTGGATAAACAGAGAAAAATACTGTTATTTTTGGAGAAAGTAGTAGTCCTCATTCTCTTGTGTGAGGATGATTTTATTTTTTAGAAGCCCGTGACTCAAAGTATGGTTTCCCAAATGGGGCATCTATAACACTTGGGAGGTTATTAGAAATACAGAAATTTAGACCTTATCCCAGACTTACTAAAGAAGATTCTGCATTTTAACAATATTTCCCTAAATGATTCATAAGCACATTAGAGATTGAGAAGCACTTTGTTAGAGGATTTGGAGCCAACTCTATAAGATAAAATGAGAATTGAGAAAAGTGAGAGAATTTTAATCTCATGGGAGAGAACAGTGTGAGAAGTACCCCCACATTCCCGACCAATTGAACCTGGATAGCTTACAAGAATTGCTACCCACATATACCCAACCGTGGAGACTCAGACTCACAGATGTACATTTATGTAGGCAAACAGAAGTCTCTGGGAAGGCATTGATAGGAGAATTGCCTCTATTTCAACCTGAAATCAGCTTGCTCTTTTCTCTTTACAATGTGACTTTGGAGCTGCTATCTCTTTCCTAAATTATACCCAGTTCCTTTCATCAACTATATTTTATGTTCTTTTTCTGTTTCACTCCATATTCTACTCTTGTACCTTTCTTGAGTACAGTCCCAGATCAACCAATAACTGAGGAAGCCAAATCAAGACAGTTAGATTTATAATCTCTTGCCTTTTTGCTGGAAAAATAATGATTGCCCAGTTTCTCAAGTATGGAAATTTCTCAGAACCATCTCTTTCCAGGGCCCAGGGACCCTTCTTCATTAGTTCTCACTCTTAAGTATTTGTTCATACTCCACTATGTGTCTTCTGATCACCTTTCCAACTCCTTATTGACTTTCTTTGTAGGTTTTTGTTGTTGTTGTTTGTTTGTTTGTTTGTTTTTGGTCTTTGTAAAGAGCAATGTACTATAATGGCAGAGGGCAATGGTTCATATCTTACAGATCTGGGTTCAACCTAGCTCCACTACTCTGTGATCCTGGCCAAATTATTCAGTCTCTAGAATAGAGACTAAATTTCTTTACCTATAAAATAGAAGTAATAATACCAGCTGCACAGAAATTTGTCATTAGAGACAGTGTTACCTAAAGTTGCCAGTGCAATACCTGCACATAACAAAAGTTCAGAAAACAGTAAATGGCAGCGATCTGGGGCTTCCAATGGTTAATTCATTAAGTAATTTTGACTTATAAGAAACATTAGTATATCCAAATGCCTCATTTATATTTTAATTATTTCATTTCTCTCTAGATAGGGCTGCCCTAAGATTCATATAGATTTTAAGCAAAGAGACTGCCACCCACACACTCAATTACACTAATCTTATAACAAAAGAAACTAAAAGAAAAATTAAAATAAAACACACAACGCAACATATATATATATGCCTTACTGTTAAATTGTACACCTGATACTTACTGGATTTCATTAACCAATATCACCAGTAAACAAACAAACAAACAAATAAATAAATAAATAAAAGTTACAGTGTTTATGTTGAGGTGATGAAAAAGATATGGGTATAGATAGTGGTGATGGTTACACAGCATTATGAATGTATTTAATATCATTGAATTATATACTTGCACATGATTAAAATAATAAATATTATGTATATTTACCTTATCCTTGGAATAAACTTAATTTTCCATGTCAAAATGTTGCTGTTGCAACTTATTTGAAAAAAATAAATAAATAAAGCAGAAGAGCTCAAAATCAGGAAATGTATTATGATAAAGCTCTGGGTGTACTTTTTTGACTCGTGGGATCTATGATGAAAATTCTAAATGAAAGGCAAAAGAGACTGAACTTGTTTAAATATTTCCACATTCAGAGCTCTTGTAAATTTCTGTGTAAGTGAATTACATGGTTGCCAAGCATACTATGCTAACATCATCTGCAACCACCTTTGATAATCCAAAAATCTCTGATAAAATCTTATATTGTTATTTTATTTTTAACTGTCACTTATATGATTGCAAAAAGTTTTGCCCCACACAATTTACTAGTCAATGATAAATACAAATGGCATTTCACTTCAAACTGCGGAAATAATGCATGATTTCTGCTCCTTTGGCTGACCAGTCATTTATCACAGGTCATTTACGTAGAGCTGGATGGCTTGGTAAACTAATCACTAAGCTCTTTCATGTGGTACTATGTTCTTAGTACATCATGTGAAATTAGTTTGATGACTTCAGTTCCTTCTCTTGGGATCTATAACCCAGTTTGTAGACTAACCAAAAACAATTTGGCTGAACCCACCAGCCTGGATCCACATCAGGAGATAGTTGTATCTTAATGTTGGATTCATGGACGGCCTGTGAGTCAGTTAGGACTTCTGAGAAGGAAGCTTTGGCTTAGGACATAGCTAAAAATATAGTAATAAAAAATGTGGTGTATGTGTGTGCATTTGTATGTGCATCTGCGCATAGGTGTATACATGTGTATATGTTGTATATGCATGTATGTACATGTGTGTATGCATATGTAGGTGTAGTGATGAGCTGATTTAGGAGGGCAAATATTCTGACCGAATTTCAAGTGTTATTCAATAAAAATTTTGGTCATGACATACTTGAGTTGCTATATTTAAAGAAGAAACATTTATTTTAGATTAGATTTTTTTCACTAATTTATTTATCTTCCTAATCTATCACAATTTTTCTGGTCCTATATGCTTTTCCAAAACTTTGCTACTCTTCTGTCAAAAGATGAGGTCTAAATCCTCTGTTCTTAAAAATTATGTAGGCCTTTGTGACTCTCTCAATTAATAAAATACTGGCAGTGTGAAGCTGTGTGACTTCTAAAACCAAGCCATAAAGAGTTTACAACTTCCCAGTCTCTCTGCCTCTCTCTCTAGCTCTCTCTCTCTCAGTCTCTTTCCACACATGCCTTGGAAACCCAGAGCTGACATGTAAGAAGTACACTATCCTTAAAGCCGCCTTGTTGGAGGCATCCTGGCAAGAAACCACATCATGTCCGAGAAGCCCAGAGAAACCAGTCTCCAGCTGTGTGTGACTCCCAGCTAAGGCAGTAAACATGCATGTGTCTAAGAGAGCTTTCAGAAGGTTCCAGGCCCTACTCTCATGTTGCCCTAATCCATGCCAAGTAGAGCCAGCCTTTCAGCCACCCCAGCTGATAAAGAACAGAGATAAGCTGTCTCCACCAAACCTGCCCAAATTATAGGTCTGTGAGCAAAATAAATGCTGTGATTGTTTTAAGTTAGTACATTCAGGGGTGGTTTATTACACAGCAACAAATAACTGGAACATACATCATGTAAAATTAGCTTGATACATTTTCTTTGGAGATTTTTTTTTTTTTTTTGCAGAGGGAGCCATAACCTAACTCAAAGACAAACCAAAACATTTGACTAATCCACCAATGTCAGTTCACATGTAGGGGACAGTTGTGACTTGATACTGATGTTATGAAAGTCAATGAATCAATTTTGACTTCTGAGAAGGAGACTTTGCCTGGAGAAGCAGATAATACATATTTTTAGTGTACAATACATTGTATCAATGCTAATTTCTTGATTTTAATACTAAACTAAAGTTACATAAAACAAAACCACTGGGGGAAACTGGACAAAGGGTTGTGGGACCTCTCTGTACTATCTTTACAATTGCACATGAATCTAATTATTTCAAAAAAAATTTGAAGTGATTGTATATGGTATATGTGTGCCTATGCATGTGTGTATGTGTGGCTGTGGTGAATGGTCTGATTTGGTATGGCAAATATTCTGATGGAACTTCCAGTGACTCTTGAATAAAAATTTGATCATTACACATAGTTTAAAAAACAAACAAACAAAAAACCATCGAATTTAGATATTTTAATTTGTTCACCTCTTTCACCTCATGTGAAATTTAAAAAGTGAAAAGGGGCATTTTACTTTCATCTTTTCAGTCAATTAGCACAATTTTCATTCTGAAAAGCCATGATAAATATTGATAAAAAGAAATTTAAAACTAAATGAACCCCAGCCTCTCCAGTGAGTTCTAGGTATTGTGAGGACATGGGGACGTAATTGCCAGGCTGAAGATGATGGTCACTGAAAAGGAAAGTTACCAAGCTTGATATTAATCCCAGGAATCAGTTTGAAATGATTACTAATGAGATGGCTTTTTAAACAAGGGAAAATGAAGCTAGAAGAATTGTACAGCAACGCAGAATTTTTTACTCATTTTTTACTAAACTTTCCGAATTCCCTTTCTGTTGTTATTAAGACACATAAAATACATTAGGGGTCTGACACAGCATTTGCAGCACCCATATGAACAGGTTTGAGAAACTGGGAATGACCAAATGAAAATCTAGTGCATATGATTTGCCCATATGTAGCATGGGCATGTATGCTGAAAATCCATTCATTTCCCAATAAAGTACCTGGGAACTATGGTTTTTAAAAACAAAAAGACAAATATTATTCCAGGCAGAACTTTTTAATTAAGGGAGAGATACAATTTTAGGCAGGAGATCGTGATGAGAATCATTGACACTAAAGAATTTTTCTTGTCGATGGTCTGATGGTTATTGAAGGAGTTAGCAGTGAAAAGAGGGACAGTGAAACAGAGGTGGAGTTCAAATAAGAGTCTCTTATCTCAGAAAGAAGACTTACTAATAGTGGAGTGAACAGAGGCCTTTTGATTTGCATTGGTTCTATGGAGTGTGTATATGTCTGTGTGTGTACACATGCTAATTTTAAGCAATTGATTCAGTAAAATAAATCAGTATAGACTATTACTAAAACTGTATATTCCCAGGCTGTACTCCAGACCTTATGAGTCAGAATCTTTGAGAGTAGAGCCTTAAGTTATAATTTTCAGGATATCCCTAGATGAGTCTTAATATTACCCAGATTTGGATAACTAGGTAGAAATAATGGATGTTTCAGTTTTTCACCCTTCGAGTGACACTGGCACAAGGACATTTCTATTCAACTGCATTAGGGTAACAAGACTGTTCCTGGTAGGTTCTTGGTGGAGACTTTCAGACAATAAACTCTCAGACACATGGGAATATCTTGATGACAGTGTGAACTCTCCACAGTGAGTTCTCCACAGTGTGGAAAAAACACATTTAGAGTGACTTTATTTCTAGATTTGTCAGTTTTAACCCAAGAATTCATTAACATTTGTGCCCCAAATATTTTTCCTGCTTCTTCCCTTGAATGCCAACAGTTTACTACAAAAATGTCCCTAGATTGGACATTGTGTGTATGTGTGCGAGATGTGCCAGTAGGGACACATTCAGAAAAGACCTCTTAACAGCACGTTTTCTGTATTTAGAACATCAGATCGCAAATGATATTGAAACTTTGGTGTTCCTTCAACATGGAAGGACTTGGGCACTCATAAAATTGGTTGTATTTTTGAAAACACCCTGACTAGCCAGATTGACAAAGGGAAACAGACTCTTACTTACAAATAGATTCTACTCAATCTTGTGACCAGCAGAGTTTCACCCTGATCGTCTCTGTATTATTTAGGGAGGGTTAGCTTCTGTTCCTTATAATCCCCAAACAGCAGTGGCTTAATATAACAAAGGTTAATTTCTCATTCACATCACAGTGCACTGCAGATCACTTGGAGCTGAACTCTACTGGGTCATTCAGTGACCTAGGATCCTTCCTTCTTGCTTTTCTGTCATTTCCTAGGGTTTCAGACTCCTTCACTAAGTTTTTGCATTAGATCAACAGGTGAGGAATGAGAAAATAACACGGAAAATTTATGGAAAGTTTGTTATGGGCAAAGCTTGAGAATTCTATGAACCAGAATCCATTTTCGTGACCACAATAACTGCAAGGAAGGCTATGTGCTTAGGTAAAAATAGAAACAGGTTTTGGTGAACATATAGTAGTATTTGTCACCATCTATTTGGTGCTTTAAAGATATGATATGATGTGATGAGAATGGTACTTTATCTCTGTGATTTTCTGCCCCCAAACCTACAATCCCCATCTAATTATGAGAAAAATGGCACACAAATCCAAATTGAGGGATATTCTATGAAATTCCAGACCACTCCTTGGCAAGTCATCAAAAACAAGGAAAGTCAGGAACTGTCATAGCCAAGAGGAGCCCAAGGAGATGTGACAACTAAATGTAATGCAGTGTCCTGCATAGGATCCTGGGACAGAAAAAGGACATTAAGTAGGAAACTAAGGAAATTTGAATATAATATGGAGTCTGGTGAATAATAATGTATGAATTTTTGTTTATTAATTGTGATAAATGTATCATACTAGTGCAAGGTGCTAATAATAGTGGAAACTGGATCTGAGTCACATGGGAACTCTCTGTACTATCTTCATAATTTTTCTTTAAGTCAAAAATGTTTAAAATAAAAAAAGTTTGTTTAAAAAGTTTAAAATTAAAAAAAAAAAAAAAACAACAGGAGAGTGCTAGGAAACCCTACAACTTCTATTTTCTCACCAAAGCAATGAAAAACCACTTTTTCTACTGAGACATTACTACTCTGTTCTTCTCAAAACATGAACCAAAACAAGATAAAAAATAATGCAGAAACTAAAAGCCGTTATCCATTATGTTAAAATATACATACATGTTCTTAGATACACTTGCACATGCAAGTGTTCACACACACACACATACACATGATCTAGGAAGCTTCTCACACAGTTTTCACCGGTATTACCGCTTTTAGATTTTCATATCACAAACTCTATTGTTAATGTCAATAACTTATACAAAAACTTATTTTCATCATATTTTTCCCCTTTTCTATGTCATCCCAAAATGTTTTTTACAGTCTGTCAAATATATTTGAAAATTTCACTAAATGTTAATAGAGTAGAACTTTAGAGTAATATTAATCCAGAATGATTTTCCATTAAGAAATAATTCTCATTTTAACACTCTCTGAGATTTGTTTGGGAAATACAGTACCCTGTAACATAGTTCTGAAGACTTGCAAAGGCATGGAGAAGAGTCTGAGAACTCCCACAGTAAATACATTGACCTCATTTGGTTTAATCCAACATTATCCAAACTTCTTTGGCCTAGAGTTTTTGTTTGGTTTTTATTTTTCTTTATCCCATTTTTGCCTATTGTCCATTAACTTCTTCTGAAACTAGTGATTCTTCAAATACATTTTAGATAATGTTACGCTCAAAAGTGCCAACTTAAATGATTTTTGTTTTCTTTTACACATTCATAGAGAACAGAAAAGAAGAACGAAACTTTCCCCCTCCCCTCGGTCTTATTTTCAAAAATTAGGCACTCATCTTGAAGTTAGAAAAAAATGTTTGGGTTCTTTTTTTGTACGAGTGTTTGGGTAATTTATATGAACCTCAGTTTACACATTTTATAAAAATAGGCTAATAAATTCTATGCTTGGGGAGTTTGTTGGATGAATTTAATGACAAACAGCCTATACAACTATCTCTCTTACTAGCTGGTGAAGAGCAGCGCAAAATATCTGGGTGACCTGAAGCTCAGTATTGACTAAACAGGTGAAACCTGATGACTTTCATCAAATCAAGAACTCCAATCTTGGACAAGAAGCAATGAGATTTATTCTTGGTGGTCAACAAATGACAAAAAGCAAGGACAAAAAGCAAGCTGGGCCCCTGGGATGAGAGGATGGTACAAATAGGCATTTATGACAGCACTTACCATGCATTAGCTTATACCATGTTAACAATAACCTATGAGCCAGGCCCTCTGAAGATCACCATTTTACAAGTGAGAGTGGTCAAGAAATCTGTTCTTGGTTAGTAAGTGGCTAAACCATGATTCAAATTCAAGCAATCATAATCCAAGGCCCAACCTCTTACCACTATATCATCTGGGCATCATCTTTGTTAACATGCAATTTTTTATTAGACTTAAATGGTGACAGCTCCTTATTGTTTTTTTCCCATTCCCCCTCCTTCCCATTTGTTAGGCTTTCCCGGTAAAAAACAAACAAACAAATAAACAAATAAACAAATAAATAAAGCAAGCCACTTTCTTGACCAAAGTCCCTTTTCCAGGAAGAGTCAAGGCACTAGCACATTCCCTCTTAAGCCTATATTTCTGATTGGAGCAGAGAGTAAGGCCTAAAGACTTTCCATGCACAAGACAACATGTCCTCATCTCTCCAAGTGTGGTTACCTGGGAATCACTCTCATTTACACGCAGCATCTTCTTTGCAAACGATTTAGACCATTTGTGCCTGCAGCCCCTGCTATAAGCTGCTGTCTGCCATTGGAAGAGTTGCCCTCTATGAAGCCATCCTCCACTGTTGCCACTGCAGCACTGGGGAAACACCAAACACTGACATGGAGGAAGTCTGTGAAAATGAGATGGCAGTTACCAGGCTGGAAAAGAGGGACACCACATCCCCACTTCTATGTCTAGTGTCATTTCTAGGAGATAAAATGTTCTCATGTTTCAAACGACTACAATGATGTATCTTGGGAAAGGTAGTTTGCTATCCAAAGGCCTCGTAAAGGAACATTCTCCTTATTGAAGTCATTACAGTTTAATTTTTGATTCTAAGCTTTCTTACCTCTTCAGTGAAAAACATTTTTGAAATTTATTATTAATTTTATTTTTAATGTCTCACAAGTATATTCACGGTGTACACATGTTAAGTAATCTTAGAGACTGATGTGCATATTTAAAAAAATAGAAATATGTTGTTTTATATTTTAAAATGTAGCAGCCAACAGGATAGTACATTATATCTAGAATGGACTTGCCAAGGCGGAACCCATGGATTCTTGTCTCCCTGACTCACCTGATCCTTATTTATTTTTTTCTCTTGTTTTTCTTTTAAATTCAAATTTTCTTTTTTCTAATTATAATAACGTGGTAGGAAATCTATGAAACACATATTAGTAAAAAGAAAATGAAGAAGAAAATGATGATTTCTTCACCATCTAGCAATAACCACGGTTAACATCTTCCAGACATTTTAATATGTATACTTATGTGTATAAGCCAGATGTCAACTGGATCTCTCTGCTCCTTAATCTAGATAAGATGGCTCGGTCCTTCATAAGATTTTGGCAATTTCCCAGGATCTCACATTCTAACGATCACCTGTGACTCCGATTTCTTGCTTCTGAATTCCATTCTCCACTCTTCTGCTTACAGCTGTTCTTTTATTTTGCTTTGATCATAGACTTAAATATGGAAATAAAGTTTTTACCTTGATTCAATAGTAACAGCAAATCCTCCATATAAGGATTTCGATGTGTAGCAGACTTCACTTCAGGATATGGAGACTACTACTCTTGAATGTTAGACTTTTTTTTTTCTGAGAATTCTTTGGTCTTTAAGCCATTTTACTTAGCCATACATTTTCTCCCCTCTTCCTAATCTGTCCTTGCTTTCACCCCTCCACAAGCAGAAATCATATTCTTTACTTTTTTCCTAACAAAGCAATTCAGTGGTCAAATAACCTTGCCCGCAAATTTAATTTCAAGAAATTTTCCTTTCTATACAAAAAGTCTCCCCCAAAGCGTTGTCATTGTCGTTATCTAAGGGATTGGAGTTATTGGATAAGGTTCAGTCACATCCCCATACACAGTATGAAGTTTTTCCACTGAGATCTAGAGATGCAGTATATGGCAAAGGCAAAGGGAGCTGAAAACAATACATTCTACATTGTAGGAATCTCAAAGGAGATGCTAAAAAATTAGTTTCAGAGTTCTTAAGCCCCTTCCTCACATCAAGGATATAAAAAGGATAAGAATGGAGATTAGGAAAACTTTTAGAAAGATTTCATTGCATAGAGCAGTTGGTAGGCTATAAGAGTTCCCATTCCAACCAGAAGGAGATAGGGAGTAGGATGCTTTCCATTTCACATCAAGTTCTTGGTTAATTGAGAGAAATTTTAAGGACCACTCAGAATCGATATGTGTTTTCTTCATTGAGGGAGACACAGTAGATTGAGGTCTGACTTTTGCTTGGAAAACTTAAAAGCCAAGATGGTCTAGATGTACCAGCCTGGGCCTGCTTGTTCTCATGGACGAGGAAAGTTGATGTCTCCTATGAACCAGATGTAGCCCTACAGTCAGAGAAAGCTTGTCATACCATTTTCAATACAGCCCATGAGGAATTTCTGGGGGCCTTGGCACTTACAGCATCATTGTCTGGTGGGCTGCTATGAGGAGAGTGAATAACTGGAAAAGACACATGACAAAGTCATGGGAAATACAATTAAATGAATCCGGTGGGGCTTCCAGACAGCACAGTAAAGGGCTTACCAAGGAAAGAGAATTTTGACCTCCAGCCAGGTCTCAAGAACTTGGCACCTCTCATTATAGAACCAGTCAAAAACTTTCCTGCTTTCTTCCTGTCCCCTGCCCCACTAGAACTCTGAAAGTGTTCAGAAACCACAGTTCAAAATATGAGAAAATGGGGGAAAGGTGAGGAAACAGTAGGGAATGAGGAATGAAGAACCACCAGCCCTTCCAGACCTTTTGAATGCAGAAAGCCCAAGATGATAAAGAGAAGTTTTATCTTAAAACATTCTAAGTTTTGAGAATTACATGCTAAGAATGGTTAAAAAATGAAACAAAACAAAACATAGGGCTCCCTAAGCTTCTATCTAGAGGAATTTCCTCTACCTAATAAAATATGAAGAAGCAGTGGAAGACAAAAATAAAGATCCTAACTGATGAATTTTCCTGTGTGGCATTTACTATTTTATAGCATTATTTTTCAGTTATTAGTAATTAAAAATAATTATTAACAAGTATTAACAATTCTTTAACCAACATCATTTACCTTTGGTTATTTTTTTATGTTTTCTCTGTAAACAATACTAATATAATTACTTAATAGCTCTTTTAGTATTTCTTTAGGACAACTGTGAGGTTGCTAGATCAAGGTTTAGATTAGTGGTTAAAACTTTAGTATCGAATTGCCAAATTCACACCAATTTACATGTCATCATGCATGAGCTTGCCAGAGATACATCAGAACCTTCAGCTCTGCCACCTTCAGGTGACTTTGCTCTCCTGATTCTGATCCCTTGTGGGCTGATTTTAAATATATTTCTCAAAGGACACAATGATTTCTCAATTCTTGAGGTGGTGATTTACCTCATTCTTGTTCCTATACTTACGAATGCATTTCAGATATCTAAACTGTTCACATATTAGCAGTTGTCTTTTCATTGTTTGAAAAGTTTTTATGATCACAAAATACAACCAAAAATGTACCAATATTTGTATGTCTTGGGTAGGTTACCTATGCTTGGGTCGGAAAAACAAATTCGGGAGATCAGAATTTTTTCAATAGATCAAATCAAACCTCATGTTTTCCTTCTGAGAAAGCTGTGACTGCTTCTCCTGTCCTCACAACTTCAGCTAAAGCTGTAATCAGGGTTGATTCAGTAAATATAGCTTCTAACTGAGGGGGTGTTATGGTTAGCACCTCTGGTCCTGAATGCCGTGAGGAATAGGACTGCGATTGGTTTTCTGGGGCTTTGGCTGTAGGGAAAACAAACACGTTTTTAAAACATCTTAAGAAATATTTCAAAACAGTATTTCAATGACTGGTGATCTCCTCTGTCTATATTTGGCTATAAAGTACCTTCCTATGAAATATAATTCCTAGATGGCTATCATTTTTCGTGTTCCCTTTGTTCAATATTCACCAACATAAAGGTCCTAATTTGCAACTCTATTTACTTAATTTTCATTCTCCTTCATTTTTCCACTTCTCTTAGGGTGAAAATAATACTCAGTGGTCAAAGAGATAGAATGAATTGTAAATAACAAGTGTCATCTTACTCCCTGCAACTTATCTCAGGTTATGTTAGAGATTTACCAGGTCCCACAAAATATCAAATATATGAGCCTTAAAGGGGAAGTCTCCATACTAGTATGTGAAAAAAATTTTCTAAATTCCAGAAGGGTGAAAGAACAGATGGATACTTTTGAGACATGTGTGTGTGTGTCATTTTTGTTTTACATTTCTTTGGCTCTGTAAGAGAACGCATTTTCTACGAAGTATGGTAGCTGAAGTGAAGAATAATATTAAACCAAACCTGGAAAAAAGAAATGAGAAATAAATAGTTTAGCAAAACTGTAGTTCCATATGCCAATTTTGAAAAGTTTTATTATCAAAATACAGATTTAAAACAATGTGGATGCAGACTAAGACACAAAAGGTAGTGATTGATGTAACAGAGAATATTTTTCTTAATTGGAGTGTATATGTCATTCCAACACATTTATATACATATTTTCAGGTTTTATTCATTAAAGAAATTCAATATTTTAACAAATTTTCACAAAAGTAATTATAGATTGGTGATTTTTCTCCCCTTAGTAATGATTTATTATATGGAAAGTAAAGCACTGAGTAGCTCTAGCACCGTGGAGCACTGAATCTCTGACATAAGATAAAAATTTGGGGTAAGTTATTATAACACAACAGTTTATAAAACATATATGAGGGGGGAAAAAATGAAGGGAATCTCCAATTGCTAGAAATAAAGACTGAACTCTTTGCCAGTGCAGAGGTAACTTAGCAGCAGCCTGATATGGTAGTAGGGTAATTTACATTTTGATGTCCTACAGTTGATAGGCTGAAATATTAATGTTCACATACTGACAAGAAATGTGGACTTTAGCTGCACGAAGCATAGTGCTTAAACCGAGACTGGATGAGCCCCAGAAAGGTTACCCACTCTATGAAAAGACTCCCATAGAAAAACCAACATGACTAACCTGGCAAACTACATGAAGCTTGTTTTGCCCAGGGCTTGGAGAAGAATAGAGAAAAAAAAAAGAACAAAAAACAAGTCTTTAGCCACCCACATGAACAGTGTGACAATGAAATTTATACCACCAGCCAGTATAAAATCTCAACTCAGAAATTAACATAAATCTCATGTTGAACAGGAAATCTTTGGGTACCTTCAAAAAACACAAAAAAGAGATTTACACAGAAAAAAAGAGATTCCCTTTATTTTCCCCCTCAGATATGTTTTTAAAATTGTTCAGTTGTTACAGTATATCCAACATTTTTTGTGTTTGTAGTTGGAAGTGAGTCTGTGATAGTCCAGTTTTACATGTTGTTGGAATCAGACAATGAGTTACTTTTTATATAAGAAATCATTCAGGAAAAAAAAAAATGCCAATCTGAAAAATGTCAGGCTGTGCTTGCAAGAAAAACATTGCAAATCACATAAAGAATTATGCACCATTAGGGAAAATCAACCGATATAGTCAATAAGAGGATTAATACTCCCTCCCAAAACTAGAAGTGATAAAATAATCTGAAAGAAAATAAGAACAATATTATCTAAAATTATTAAATATTTTACTTAAAAGAAATAAACATAATGAAAAGCACAACACTGTATAAAAGAACAATTTAATTGAACAAAAGAACTAAAATGAACTTATTTCCACAAAGAGCCAAAATTAAAAATTTAAAGCATAGACTAAATGCCACATTAAACATAGTAGAAGAGAGGATTAATGAACAAAAATAGAAAATCTGGGATTTTACCTGGAATACAGCATCTGGAATTACCTGAATTGTGAAAGAGAAGTTAAGAAATATGCAGGATAGAATCAGACAGTCTAAAATATATTAAATTAAAATTTCATAAAGGAAAAATAGAATGAAAAGAAAGGGGCAACATTCAAAAAGATAATGGCAAAGATTTTTCAGAATTGATTAAACACATCAATTCTCAGATTCAGGAATCCCAATGAATCCTAAGCAGGATGGATTAAAACAGAATACTCAGACACAATGTAGTAAAACTATGAAATGCTGAAGACAAGGAGAAACTCTTAAAAACAGCTAGGAAAAAAAAAAGATATCAAATTAAAAAATAATAGACCGATAATGAACTTATTACCAAAAATAGACCTGAAGACAATGAAATAATATCTTTAAAGTGCTGAATAACTTTATATTGATAACTGTCAGTGTAGGATTCTATTAGTAGCTAACTTCTGTATAAAAGAGAAGGTATAATAATGACATTTTCAGACAAACAATGAGTGGGAGTATTTCTTTAAAGATGTTTGATGAAAAAACTACTTAAGAGTATAATAGAATTAGAAGAAATTTAACTCTGAAACGATCAATAGAATAAGGAAAGCAGTGGTGAGAAAATGATTGTTAAGATAGGAGATAAGTCTGAAGACCATTGATTGTTAAAAATATTTAAAAAATTTTTTTTTGCAAGAGTCTTAAAAGTAAGGTAGAACACCATGGAAGATGGGGGATGCTCCAAAGAACTAGAGTATGTATTTTGAGTTCTTATAATGTTTGAGACAAAAGTAGAAATATTGATTTTCTGCATTAAATAAAATTTTAACATAAGCATGTTAAAATAGAATATATATTTACCCCAATAGATGAAGAAAGGAAGTATATAAAAAAAAACTAAAGCAAGGAAAATAGAAAATACAAATTAGTTCATATATCAGTATTTAAATAAATAAAAACATCAATTAACACAGTCTCTCAAATTGAATTTTATTTTGACAATTTAAATATCTGTCATGGTAGTTATTAATGTTGTCTGCTACACAGTTCTTATTTTCATTCTGTACTCAGGGTTTGGATTTCACTTGCCTGCCCCTTAGGAGTTAGGTGTGGCTATATAACTGATTATGACCAATTTTGTATAAGGTGAAGTGATACATGTGACACTGGGATGGAATGTTAATGGCCAGTGCATGACATATCAAGTTTTCCCTATTATCTTCTACTATGACCACTAGCAGTGCTGTGGAGAGTGACTGGCTTCTCTGGACCTCAGGGAAGGATGGAGTGGAGCAGAGCTCCCCAGGAAGACTTAAGGGACATACAGCTCAAGAGAGAAATAAATCTTTGTTGTTTTAAGCTGTTGAAGTGTTAGAGCTTTTTATTATCACACACAAGATAGCCCATCCTCACTGATATATATAACAGAAATATGTAAAATATAAAGAAATATACTTTGAAAGTAAAAGGATGAGAAAAGAGATATAGGGAAGCATTAATCAAAAGAAAACAAGCATATTAGCACTAATATTAGAGAAATAATCTTGAAGACAACAAAGAATAATTATTAAAAATAAAGAAATAAAGAAAATTACTCTTATGTAATAATAAAAGGAACAATCTGCCAGGAAAATAATCCTAAATTTTTGTACATCTAACATTATAGCCCCAAATATACAAAATCAAAATGGACAACAGGATTACAAGGCAAAATGGACAACTTCACAATAATAAGCTAATTTCTGCAGTCCAATTTCCCTTAGCCAAGCAAGAGTGGATTGCTGCCCATATAACCTATGACTGGAAATGAATGGCATGTGAAGAGCAATCTCTAGCAGGGCTTCTGGGAAAGGATTTTTTCTTTCTAATAAAAAGGCAGGGGATGCCTTTCAAGCTTTCATCTTTCTTTCTATTTTTGAATGAGATTTCATGAGAAAGCGAAGATTGAAGTAGCAATAGTCGTTTTCCTTCAGAGTTCTTCTTATATGATATTTTATAAAACCCCACTTTTTATGCCAGTGTTAATTGCAACCCAAAGCATCCGAACGATACAAAAGTGAGCTTGCCTTCCTAGGTATCAATAATCATAATCAAGGTATGGTGATTAAAACATCATTGTATTAATGAAAAAATAGACAAATTGGTCAATGGAAGATAATATATAGATATGTGAACTTGATGTATAACAGAAGTGGCATTACAAGTAAGTACTATTAAATAAATAATCCTATTAAATAAAAACTCTATTTGGAAAAAAAATTGTTGACATCTGACCTCAGAAATATTAGCATCCTACCTGATAGAAATATTACCTATTTTTGTAATATATAAATTTACATTTCAGGAGGAGTAAAGACATAAATATGGAATGAAAAACTTTAAAATATTTAGACTATATTGGAGAAATGTTAAATTTTATGTTATGTATATTTTACCACAATTTTTATAAAAATGATACATTATGAACAAAGACTTAATAATCAATACAAAATAATGAAGTTAAGTTAAAAAAAAATAAAAGACTGTATTGGATTAGAGAAGGATTCCCTAAACACGCAAACCACAAATTGTACAAAGAATGATAAATTTAACACAATTAAAATTAAAATTTTCTGTATAACAAAAGACAATCCAAAGTAAAAAAGCAAACCATAGACCCGGAAAAATATTTGTTGCACTTATAACTGACAAAGAATCTATATCCAGAATATATAAAGAACTCCCTCATAGCAATAAAAGAAAGATAATCTATTTTTTTAATGGTGAAGGATACAAATAAGTGCTTAGCAGAAGAGAAAACTTTAATGGCCAATAAACATATGGAAAGATACTCAAGCCTTCCAGTGACAGGGAAATGAAGATTAGCTCAGCAATGAATGTCTCTTCACATCCATCAGCTTAACAAAAACAATGTCTTGATCATAGTAATTGTGGGAAGAATGTGAGTTTTGGGGACTCATGCTGATTGTAGAGTGTAAATTGGTATGGCCCCTGCATGGATATTGCCAAGCTACTCTCAAATTGCAAATGTTCAGGTGCTACAAAGCAGGTTACACATCCTGAGGAATGTACCCACATGCACAAGGACCTGGATGCGGATCTTCACTGCACATAGTTTACGATAACAAAAAAAAATTGATAGACTCATGCATGAGGTATGGAAAAATTATCCTATATGCATGTAGGGGCTTACTACACAGCAGTTAAAATGAATATCCTAGATCTACTGTATCATCATTAGATCTATTCTGAAAGTGTTAAGGGTTAGGTAAAAAAATAAAAATAAAAAAAAATAAGTTGTGAACATAATATATAATTTTGCTAAATTAAAAAGAAAAAGAAAATAATACTATATGTTTACTTACGTATCAAAATATAAAACCACTGATGGGAAATATATAAAAATTTCAGGACTGTGGTTAATTCTGGGATAAATGAGAAAGGAGTATATGTAGTATGTCAAATATATCTGTAATATTTCTTTCTTTAAACACAGAAATAGATCAGAAAGAAATGCCAACCTTTATTAAATCTAAGGTTAGATATACTTAGATCCCTATATATTGTGTTTGAAATGTAATTATTTTTCATGTTTGAAATATAATCAATATATAAATATTTTAAAATAAAATATGAATAATATAAAATAAGAAAAAAGTTAATAAAATGAGTTATGAATGAAGGTGAAAATTTTTTAAATATCATGGTTGGAAGGAGAAAATCCATTCTGTTTTAGAGTGGAAAGAAGAGAAAGGAAGACGTCCAGCTATGTACCCACAGCTTTGGGAAAATCTCACCAGGTAATCAGACTCAGGTGCAGATGAGTTCAGACATTCCTAACAGATTTGCATTTGTAAGTCTGTGAACAGGTGGGAGAGGTGGGTGGTAGACTCCAAGAGAGGAAGCACAGTGTAGAGCCATTGAGAGCTGACCCCTCCTATAACATCCACATGGGCCTTGCTCTGGGTTTAAAGGCCTCAAGAAGCAAACAAGCTCCAGTGTCTTGTGCTGCTGCTTGGCCTGTTGCTAGTGTCAACTTGGTCTGATTTCCCCTCCTGGCCAGGACCAGCTTCATGGGCCCCCAACCTGCATGATCACACACTGCCCTACATTCAGAAGAGCCTTATGCTTGGTTTGACATTCTGCTGTTGCTGCCATAGAGCACTGGGAAACTTTAGGTATTTAGGGCGGAAGTCCACATTCATCTTGATATTGACATCTTGTACTAATTCTATTTATATTCAGCAAAACCAACGACAACTTAAAATAAACATGTGATAAGAAATGTAGTTGTGGTATCTCAGAAATGAAATGATTATTTAGGTTGTATTAAGGTAAACACAACCTGATTGTATGCACACAGCATTAACATACACACCTAGAGGGGAAGTCTTGTACAGTGTTTACCATGTCAAAGACACCTGTCTAATGCAGGCTTTCATAGATGCTGATTATGTTTCTTAGGTTTTCATGCTTAAAAATGTTAAAATATATATTAATATTATTTCCAGAAGCCAGACAGAGATGGCTAATTCATACATTTATTTGCACTTAGAAGCTAAAGCAATTCTGGAGAAAGAAGTTTAGGCCTACTGCCTAGGACTACCTAGCAGCACTTAGCTACTCCTGTCTCTAGTGGTTTTGTGATGTCCATGAACAAAATAATGATAAGCCTTCTATGTCACTGATTAGGTTTGAAGCTTATATTATATCAGGGTGAGGGGCAATTCCTTTTTTGAAAGCCTCATTAATTCCTGGTATACATAACCTCTGTGGTGTAAGAAGCGTGCCTGGAATGGAAGGAACAAATGTGCAGGAAATTTTTATGTCCATTTTATACTATGATCTGTGGTTGTGAGAGAACTTAAGGTATTCAGCGCAATGGCATTCTTGTTCATGGCATTCCACTCGGCTCTTGGGGAACATAAACCAGTCGTCTCCAGTGGAAGTCTCAAGTTCCCTTTAGGAAAACATTAGGAGAAAATAGACATAACAGAAACATATTCGATTTTTAAATGTCATCTAAACCACAAAGAGTCTCTGATATGAAAGACCCAAATTCTTCTTTGGTCTACTTAAGCTGAGTAGTCGCCACATTATCACAACATACTGGGGCTCAAAGAATTAGAAACAGTGCAGCTGGCATCTCAGTGCTACTGTACTTTCTGCCTCTGTGAAAGTCAATTAACTTCTCCAAGCCTCACTTTCCTCATCTATAAAATGGGAGCGCTGTTGGGATCTTCTTCATAAGGCTGGGGACTTGATGAGCTCATGCACTCAGGAAGCTTTAGGTGGGTGATAAAGATGATAATTAACAGGGGCTGTCAGGTGTCTGGCTTCTGGTGTCAGGACCTATCTCCTGTCCCTAAATTCAGTGCAGAGGGAATCTATGTTACAGCGATAGGCCTAGAAGCCAAGAGAAAAAAGGGATATTTCAGTTCTGAGACTGAGACCCTGGATAAGATGGAAAAACTAGCAAGAAAGAAGCGGGGCAGAGTAGGTCTAACTGATGACTCAAGAAATAAAAAAAACATTGAGACTTACTGTTTTTGGTAAACATTAAATACTTCCAGGAAGGACTAAAGACATCACTGGCCATCCTGAGTTACTAATATGGAAAGCAATATACCTAAATGATTCAGCTCTCCAGCTTTGGAGATGGACAACTCAAGCCTGTTCTGGCTGGTACTTTAGGCCAGTTCCTTCACCTCTATAAGCTCAGATCTCTCACCTGTAAGACTGGCCTATTAGTTATGCCTTCCTTGTGGGCTTGTTGAAGTGTTAAATATTTAGCCCTCAGTCATGTTAGCTAGTATTCTTTTTAATATGTTTCCAGAGAAGAACTATGTTTAGAGGATAAAGTGGACCACAAATCACATTTTTGACATGCCTTTCAGACAACAAATCAAAGGTTTAGCATTTCTGAATGTTCACAGCCTGGCTCAGTCAGTCTTTCCTCTTGCCCTCCTCCCCTGGTGTCCACAGTATTGTGGCAGCCCTCTTGAGGACTTCATAGCCAGCCAGCCGACATACTGTTTTATGACCTGAAAACTCAGTCATCTGAAGACTCTCTGACATAAGCATGAGTCACCTCTAAATATTACAAACTGTGAGGCTAATGCTAGTTGTTTGCACAGACTATGAGGTCTCAACTCTATAGGATCATGTCTCCTTAAAAATTCCTAGACATGTATTAGTCAGACCACCCTCAGATCAGAAAGGAGAGCCTGCCTCCAGATTTTGTATGGAACTTATGGAACCTCCCGAATAAGCAGTGTTGGCCACACTCCTTGGCCTATGAGGCCAGGGCCAGATATATGACTGAATGGATGAATCTCTATGAAATAGTCCCTTCTACCCTATATAGTGCCTGCCTCTACCAGGCCCGCCACAAACATCTGAAACTCCTGGGTCTTTGAAAAAAACTCATGCTGGAGACTTTTCAAAATTAGACTTTATTTTTCATAGCAGTTTGAGATTTTCAGAAAAAGTGTGCCCAAATTAGAGTTCCTATATACTCTCTCTCCCCACTCTCAGTTTCTCCTATTATTAACATGTTGTGTTAGTGTGGTTGTTCGTTACAATTGAAGAACCAATATAGATACACTATTATTAACCAAAATTCATAGATTACATTAGGTTTCACTCTTGGTGTTGTATATTCTATGGGTCTTGACAAATTCATAACATCATATATCCACCATTACTGTATCATACAGAAGAGTTTCACTGACCTTAAAATCCCTTGTGCTCCATTTATTTGTCCCTCTTCATAACCTCTAACCACCACTTATCATTTTATTTTCTCTGTAGTTTTGCCTTTTCTAGAATGTTGTATAGTTAGAATCATACACAAAGTAGCCTTTTCAGATTGGCTACTTTTACATAGTAATAGGCATTTCAGTTTCTTCCAAGCCTATTAAGGAACATCTTGGTTGCTACTAATTTTTGGCAATTATGAATATAGCTGCTATAGACATTTATATACAGGTTTTGTGTGGACGAAAGTTCTGTGTAGACTGTTTTTTCATTGTTAAGATCTTCAGATTGATTCTAGGTCTTCTATTCTGTTTTTTCTTTTTTTTCCTTAGAGAGAACATTAAAAAAGAGTTTTCATTATAAAGTTTCTCATTAGAAAGGTGGGCTGGTGAAGTGAGAAGAATGGACTTTTGTCTTTAGGAGTCATTTAAACTCTCTGAACTTTGGCTTATTCATCTACTGGAGGAGTGGTAACATAAAGGCTGGGAAATATGTGTGAAGATAGTAGTTAAATAATAAGAAGTGGTAAATAAATTTCTTTTTTTTTAATTTCTCTGTACTTTTTATTCCTTCTTCCCATCTCTCCTTTCATCTTTTCCTGATGAAAAATTCAAAAAAGTAGATTTCCAAATGATCTTTAATTTTCACACATTTTCGTCTAGTATCTGAAAATTTTCGATACTACCCCAATTTCTATCCTTGATAAATCATACATTATAATTCTGAATGTATACTGACATTTGTGTTTTGGCTCTGCCCTTATGATGAAAGAGAAATGGGGTTAATTCTAAGGTGAGTCTTCATTGGCTAGAAGTAGCCACTTGCCTGAGTGGTGAGAGGGGCTTGGGAGTGGCCAGTGAGGGGGGAAAGGAAAATAATAGTGAGGGAGTGCTGTCGTGCTCACTTAAAATTGAGAGCTTAATAGTGCACCATAGATCATGCAGTAGGTTCTATGCTAACAGTTTATGCCAAGTCTTGATGACTCAGTGACATAGTTTTAGATGTCACAGGTCAGCGAGCACATGAGTAGCATGGTCTGGGCACTTTGAATCAAAAATTTTAAAAGCTGTGTATATATAGTAGCTACCTTAAAGGGCTGAAAAATAAAATCATCTATTCTTTACCCAATTGCTTTACCAAATAAGAGAAAAAACATTTAAAATGGAGCTATCCGAACTGGCCAATCAAAGGCAGTGAAAATATTCCTGCTCAGATAGGCTACCAGAATTGAAAGAGGTTTCAATGTGACCTTCTATAACCATCTGTGATTTCTGCTTCAAGCCCTGCATTGGATCCCTGTGCTGTCTTGACAAGGTCATCATGATCTGACCCATGCCCTGACAAGGTCATCATAATCTCATAAAGTTCATAAAGACATTCTGAACTTTAAAAGTTTCCAGGAGGCCAGTAGTCTTCCCCTAGATCCTTTAGAAAATGTTGGTCATACCTCCTAGAAGAGCCCACCCACATGTCTCCATTACACTCTCTCTTTATTACTCTCTGAGCAGCCTTGCACCACCATACTGTGCACACCCATTGCATCATTTACTTCCCTTATCATGGCATTCCTCTTTCTGTTGTTACCTGCTTATGTGTCTCCATCTGTCTTCTGGAATGCAAGCTCCATGACAACAGAAATCAGCTTTACTCCATCATGCCTGTGGGGTATGGCTTTGCCTGATACTGAGTAGGGTCTCAATAAATGAAAGAATCTAAAATTAGACTCAAGAAGACTGAAGCACATATAAAAGGCCAGAGGATTTTGTGAATAAGGAAGGAGCTTAGTATTACTACTACTCATATCACAACTGTTAGGACAGGCAAATATACAACACAAAAGAATTATCTTCCCCAGATAAGCCTGGGGCACAAGCTGCTGATTGGCTGCCCAGCATTCAGAAGTTTCTTCTTTCTTACTAACAGGATCCCAATTTTGTCCAAGGAGACAATGTTGCAGATTTTAAAAATTAAAGCTCCACTTATGATATTTTTTGCAATTGGAGGTACAATTTCAGACAGCTCTCACCAGAGAGAAGCAGATTTCTGGAGATTCAGGGAAAGTTTGGTTTTCTTGATAGGAGCAGCACCTTTCCTCCTGTGGCTTCCCTTTTCCTCATTTTGCCTGGGATGCAAAGGGAAGGTGACGTATAACCACTATAAGGATGAGCCTATATTCTAAGGAAGGCAGATCAGAAAAATAGGAGCCTTGGACTTTGAAAATTTGGTGGCACCTACCTTCAGATGTACCACTGAATGAGGAAAACAAACTGCTTAAGCCACAGTAGACTAATTTGTGTTCCATGAAGAATTCAACTTCTAAATTACACAGAGCTTCATCTCTAGGCTCCTAAAGTGAGTGCATTTGGGTTTAGGGGTGGGGGAAGCCTCTATTTTGCATGGCCTAATGCGTACGAGGCACAGGAAACCAGCAGGACTTAAACATCTGGTCATTTAAGACTCCATTCATAGGTGGCTCTGCCACCATTAGTCCTGCTGCCATGAAGATATGTGATTAACACATGTTCAGAAGCTGCAGTAAATCAGATCAAACTCTGCCGCCCTCCTCCCCACACACTTCCTACAACATCTCCCTTTCAATATCCCTTCCACATTCCACTCTTTTACCATACTAGCTCCCTTTTTAGGCCTTTTTTATGATGAGGTATGGCCATTTGAACTTCTCCATATCTCTGTTGGCTTTTTACAGGGAACTGGATCGGAGAAGTTCACATATACAGCAGAAACTGTATTGTCTAAACATGTTTATACATCTCCCGTCCAACCAACTCTTAGAGTGTTGTCCTGGAATCCCAAGTATTTATGGTTTACAAATTTCTCTTATAGTTCTGGGAGGCCAAATACCTCATCTTAGTGGTTTTTTTTAGTGTATGTATGTGTATGTGTGTATGTTTGTGTGTGTGCGCATGTGTGCACATAAAAATTACCTGGGAAACTTACGTAAATTCTTTTCTCAATTTCCACTCCTAGAAATTACAATTCCACTGCTGGAACCCAGGAATTTGAATTGTTAACAAGCATCCATGTGTGTCTGCTGTAGGTGGTCTCTGGATTAGAACTGAAGAAATATTGAGCTATGATAGGCCTGAGGTGGCTCCATGTGAATGAGCTGGTACCTGCCAGTTAATAAGATTTAGAGGAAGATGAAACTATATTCAGGCCTAGGGATCAGGGTAAGTGGATAAGAGATATGGGAAAAAAAATCTGACATGAGAGAGGGGAAATGATACTAAAATAGAAAGATGAAATTGTTACAAGACAAAATTTCCATCTCCACAGAAGTTTGGACCTGTCATTTTGGACCTTGTACCTTATCATGACAGAACATTAATATCAAATTTCTGCTTAGCTTAATGATTAAATGCTTATTATAATAGGTTGTTAAACCAATAGAACACGAAGCATAAGCACTTTAATTATACTACTCATTATCTTTAAAGCATTTAAAGTTAGCTATGTTGACATAGTCCAAGTTCTTACCCAGAACCAGATCATTTGAATTCAGAAGACTGTGTGTAAGCATGTACAAGGTAACAGGGTGTGGTGTGTCATAATTCAACCCCACTCAGAATGGGCCGGCTGGACCCCCTCCATGCCCACAGGCTAGCTGACAGGCTGCGACGTGGGTACTTGTACACTGGGGCAGTGACCCTGCCTCTGTACCTCAACGGCTTTCTTTTTTGCCACTAGTTGCCATCTGAGTTAACTCAATATATTCTTTCAGCCAATAGAGGGCTAAAGTATCCACATCAACACAGGCCGAAGCTGGTTTGTATTTCGCCTGGACTGCTTATGGCTGCCGTTTTCCTATTGCTAAGATGACAAGATTCTTGAAGTGATATCTCTGGCTGTTAGTGCAACTAGATGGCTTCCTGGGGTTCAAATAAGATGAATAGCAGTTAGGTTCACATATGTTCTTTCGTGCTTTAAAATGACCACTCGCAATGCAACCTGCCTACTCTTATAGCAGAGTGACTTGACCTCTCATCCAGAAATCTCCTATTCTGAAATAACATGCCACAGGTGAGTTGTGTGTTCATGCACACATAGGTACTTAGAGACACTCCATTGTTTTCATTATTCTCTCAAAGTGGCCACCAATCTAGAGTCCCACAGCTACGTTCTGGCCCAAGATATTCATGTGAAAACGTGACAGATGATTTATAAGATATATGAATGAATATTTTTTTTTATTTAAATGTCTTAGAAAAAAATAAACTATTGATCAAAACAGCAATTTTATGGATTTTTAAATGTGAAGCAAGATTATTTTTAAATAGTTGATTTAAATAAATATATCACCTCAATAATTATGCAGGTGGCACACTGATACATCAAAAAATCAGGAAGAAGACAACTTCTTGATATTTGGGAACTCATTTTAGCCACTTGGGCTTCATTGTGGTTCCACACACTCTGCTGTTCACGCCTCAAAGGACTGCCCCTGCATCCCATCTTCTAGGCCCCAACCCACAGGCCTAACACTGACTTGTCTCCTAGCCTCATCTGTCCATTTCTTCTTTGAATCTTTTCTGACTTTCCAGAAGAGCAGCCCCTCCTGCTCTGTGCCCCTTGGTACCCTCACCATCTTCTCTCACACACCTTCAACAGGTAACTGAATGTCTTTGTCTGGGTGCCTGTTTCCTCTGAGGCTTAAAGCTTCTTCAAGGAGAACTCAAGTCTCCCTCACACATTGATCCTTGCTGACTTACCTGGGGCTGGGCTCATTGTAGATGTTCAAAAAGAAATGTCTATGGAATAAGTGAGCAGATGAATGAGTGCATGAACGAATGAACAAGGGATAGGTGAACAGTATATATCAAAACTTTTGTGATGTTAGAAATTTTTCTATGTTAGGAAAACAATATTTAAGAGCATGCTATTACAAGACAGACCTGAGTTCAAAATCTGGTTCTGACACAAATTAGTTTGGTGACTTCAGGTAAGTTGCTTAACTAACTCCGTTTTCTTATTTGTAAACTGGATGTAACAAGTAATACTGAGAAAATATTTAAAAAGTATGTATGTATGTATACACATACACATTATTAACATAGACTGGGCTCAGTGAAAGCTTAATATTAAAGCCCATTTTATATAAAAAGTGCTTGAAAAATTATCCACATTTTTTTTCTTAGCAAGCACATTACTGTTTTATCCACAGAAGATGTAGGATATAATGTAATGTGTACTAACTATTTAGTGTTTTCAGTGGGAGCACCACATGTTGACCTGCACAGTAACCCACTTCTCTGATAATGTTGGTTGGCATTTCACTAGCTCCTGTATTGATATCTGGCCACCGCATGTTATTTTCCCTGTGATCACATATGAAAGCCTAGATTCCCATCTCATTTCTTCATTCCTGCAAATAGCTTTCTGCTGGTTTCCTATTTTTCCTCAGCAGCTTCACATCTCACTCTATCTCATTCTCCCTATAAGGTCCTTCACTGTCAACACAGATTTGCAACACTTGTTTCACAGATAAAATGGAGGATGAGGGGCAGGGTTGTTCATGATCTCCTTAGTGTCCTTCAAATTTGTCAGCATCATCTCTTGTCTCTCTAAGCCTGACTTCTACATCATTCCCTTTGGTGTTCTATTCCTTCTCAAAACTTCTGCCTCTATTTTGTCTCAGGACCTTTTCTTTTTCATGAACATCTTGCCCTTTGCATGCAAATTTTCTTTAAAATCTTCCATCCTGAAATGGACCAATAAAGCAAAACAATCTTTACTTTAACTCTTAAGCTCAAGACTTAACTCTCTCTCTGCCTTCAGAGTCAGCTTCTCTGACCATTTTTGCCTTTTTAGCCCCACTTTACTCCTTGCCAAACTCTCATCTATCTTTTTACCTCAGTATTCTACTTAAAGCCCTGTCTCTAAGGTCTTTTACAACCTTCTAATTGCCAAATTAAATGGCTTTGTCTCATGCTGTGTAAGCTATTGGCAGCATTTATGGCATTTACTGACCCTGTTCATTTCTTGAAGCTGCTCTCTCTTGGTTTCCATGGTATTACCTCTTTTTATTGTTTTAGCCACTTTCCCCATTTCTTCTGCCCATCTTCTGGCTCCATCTCCCCAGAATTCTTTGTATAGCTGCTTTTCTTACCACATACTTGCCCAGGAGACTCTCACTCACTCTTACTGCCACCAGTCTTCCTGTGCTCCCAAATCTTTCTCCAAACTCTCTTTTTATCCTAGATCCTTATTTATAGTTACTCTACTCCCAAGTGTATCTCAAACTTGACATATAAGAGCAGAACTCATCATTAGGTGACCCTACCCAAGGTCTGTCTGCTAGATTGCTAGAGCGTATTTTGAGTGTAACTCACAAACTGTGAGTTAGATGCCTGACCAAACCACGATCAGGTTTTGTAACTGTGGACAAGTAACAATGTCTATTCTTAACTCAGTTTGCTCACTTGTAAAATGGAAAGACTAATTCTGTAAGACTGTATGTATGTGGATGAATTAAGATAAAGTGTGTAAAATTTGGAGCACAAACGAAGCCCCTTTACTCTGTATTGCCTCATCACCTTGCCAACCATTTATCTTTTTCATTCTACTCTAGCCTGTCCTGACCCTCTAAAACAGAATCATTTTTCTTCACAGATATTCTCTTCCTTGAAGTATAGTTTACATATTTCCATAGATCTCTGTTCACATGCTGTTTTCCCCCTCTACATTGTGTGATCCTGAGTTCATGCTAAATCTCTGAATTCTCACACCAGGTATTCAACAAACCAGGCACACTTAAGCATTCAACAAATGTAAGGTGAATTAGATTAAGTTGAACAAAGCATAATAGATACTACTTAATAAGATTCTAGAAAAAGTAAAGTCTATGTCCTCATTTTTGCTTCAAAGTGCTGAGTTTCAAAAATTGAGTTTACAGGGGTAAAAATTTCTTAACTAACCTAAGAAAGTTAACTAATTAAAAGTATTATTTCAACTGCAATCCCAGGAAATTTTCTGGAGTCAACTTTGGTGTTCTTGGACTTTCTAGGCAGGCCTTCCCATCTAACATGTAGAGTGTAGAAAGGCTTTAGTTATCAGGTCACTGCCATTTTTTTTTTTTTTTTGGAAAGGTGGGTTGGAGTCTCCTTCCAACTTTTTTTGAGGAAAGCTGAAAAAATGGAAACTTCTTAAGTAATTGATTTAGCTTCCCTGAAGCTCCTGGTTCTTGGCAGGTCAGATATTGGAAACTACAATTAGATTCTTTTTTCTGTTATGTTTTGAACATTTGCTTCTTATTCCATATACAACTGCAGTTGCTATGAGGAGATGTTGTTGAGTCACTCAGAATACAAGAAAGGAAAATAATGGTAACACATATACACACTGCAAAGTGGGCAAATGTTTCTTCTTATCCTTCTTATATTTTTCCTCAGAGAAAGTGTTGAATTGGGGGATGAGGGATGAATTTTGAGAAGCTCAGGTCACCAGGATGCTTGATCATTGCTAGGACTTGTGAAAGGGAGGTATCTTCTCTACCCTTCCTTCTCTCAATATCCTGGGTGCAAGCATAGGGCTGCTGCAAGGTTGTGTAGGGACTCTCTCAAAAATTCTCACTGATGCCTTCTGTATTTTGGCTTTTCCCTTATTTTTTTCCTCACCCCTATCATTCTGAAGGCACCAAAATGATGCTCTGAGACATTAACCTGAAAAAATGGCACATTGGCTGAAAGCCCAAGTGAAGCTTCAAATAATGATTATTTAGGGTACACTCTTCAGGCCTTTTTGTATATTGGATACAATGCTGCTCTGAACAGTGTCATATTTTACTCACTAGTAAGGTACCCAACTCTTTTGTGACCAATACAGGTTTCAGAGAGAGAGGTGGGAGATGAGTCGCTTCTCTCAGCAGTGGAGGAGCGCAGTGTAATCAAAATTAACCAAGAGAGTACATGCAACACATGCAAATTGTCACATGTACTCTCTTGGTTAATTATGCTAGATGAATAGAAAGTGCTTTGAAAATCATAATTATTGCTTTTTTTTTTTTTACATATGTGCTATTATTTTATCTCTATCATTCCACTAACTTCTCACATGCAACTCTTTCTCCATCAAAGGTCCCTTTTCTAGTTCCAAGTCCCCTGTGACTCTCTGTTTTATTAAAGTGAAGACATCATCAGGAAAAAAAAAATTCCATAACAAGTGTTTATCATTGAACGCCAACCTCTCAGCATCCCCTGTGCGAGGAACACCAAGCCCTGGGGAGCTGGCTTTTGTGAGACCAGGCTCAAGGCAGAAAAAGAGAATAATTCAGTGTGTGTGTGTGTGTGTGTGTGTGTGTGTGTGTGTACACACATGTCTAGAGTTTGTTAAGGATTGAAGTAGGAGGAGTTAGGGGTTTGGATAGAAAGCGTAAATTTAGAATCCAGGGATTTCTTGGAAGGAGAGACCACAGTGATGATGACCAGGAAATACTTGAAAAGAATAGTGATCCTGAGGATGAGGAGAGTTATTGAGAAGAGTAATGGGAAAGAGGACTCCCTTCCCTGATCCCCACCGTTTGCCTCAGGCTACCTTGGGAAGCCTACTTGGAGCCTCAGGACAATTCATAGAGTTAGCGATGTAACCCTGAGAAAAATCTCTGCAGTCACTACCTTTTTTTTTTTTTTTTTTTTTTGCATGCCCATCACTTGTATTCTTTTTGCTCATGTTTCCTTGGTTCTAGCATTACACCTGGTGTCTAGGCTCCCATGGACCTCTTGCCACTCTCTTCCAATGTGCTAATAATATTGTCTTTTCTCATATTTGTTGTTGATTGTATTTTTTTTTTAAGGAAGGATAAAAGATTTCCATATTCTCTGCACATATCCAGTCACAGTGCATTGGACTGAAAGAATTTTTCTGAATAGCCCCAACCCTATATGGGGCTTCTGTGAATCTCATTCTGTTTACTACTGATTTCTCTGCCTTACTGTTCTTGAAAGCTCATGTTGTGGTGGGGAATATAGCACAACTCCCTATCTAGAGATGCTCATCTAACCATGAGACCTAGACAGGATCTTGAGTGGCTAGGAGAGTAGGGAGAAGACAGGGGACAATGCAGGGCTAATTTAAAGTCAGATGACCTAATTTATTAAGAAGGAGACGATATTTTCAAATTCTTATAAAAAACTGATTTTCTCAAACTGGAAGGCTGTTGTGGCACCTATACTCATTGTTGCTAAGTAAGCCAAATAGTTTTATGTTAATAAAATTCTGGGCAAGATAACAAAAGAGACAAATGCTGTGCTTGCCTTCGCCCATGACTACATTAAAATTACAAATAAATTATAGAACAATCAACCTAGAGAACCTTCTGAAGACTAGCTTAACAGAATTCCTATAACTAAGGATATGTAAAAGAGGGCACATCAAGACTGGTAGGAGCAGCAGAAATGTGAAAGGGTCTGTGTCCACACCCATGTGTAGCATTTGAGCATCAGGAGGAATATCTTGGCAGCAGAGGTTTCCCCTGAGAAATGAGGGGCCCCAGCCCCACACTGGGCTCCCCAGCCCAGAGTTCCAGTGGCGGGAAGAGGAGTCCCCACATCTGGCTATGAAAATCAGTGGGGATTCCGTCCATCAGGGTGTGACTAAAGGCTGCTAGAAACCCAGTTGTCTTCTTAAAGGGCCTGTGCACAGACTGTCTTGCTCACAGGCACTTAGCCCGGGCTCTGGAGGAAGGACAATGACTTGGGAGGAATGAGAGACATACAGGGAGAGACTGACTTGTGTGGCTTCAGGGCGAGGACTGAAAGTTTAGTTGACGTTGTCCCTGTGTTGAGCCCTCCTCCCTTGTAGGCTACAGGTGGGTGCCACTTTTTCTATATTGCGTCCTCTCCTTACACAGTCAAATCTGAATCTGCATTGTCCTGATGAAATCTACTTACACCACCCTAGTGACTCCCTGGGACCCTCCCCCACCGAAATCACACACCATCAGAGGCACTTTTGGCTGCTGGCAACCAGCCCTGACCCACACACTGCAGGAGGCTCTTTCAGCAGCAAACAGCTAACCTCGGCTTGTACACCACCAGAGACACTTTGGGCGGTGGGCAATCAGCTCCAGTCTGCACTGCAGTCTTTCTTTGACAGTTCTCAGCTGTCTGTGGTCCCGAGGCAGGCAGTTGCTTGCCTCGGTGTGCTCTGAGACTTTTGTAAGTTTCAATAGGTTCAGAACTCGTGCCAAATCTGAATCTTCATTAACTTGGTAAACATCACCCTTGTGACTTCATAGGACCCCACATCAACTAACTCATGTACCTTCTAAGGCTCTTTCAGTGGTTGTACCTTATGCGAAGCTGACAGGTGGCATCAAACCTCTGGGTGCCCTGAGACTTTTGCTCATCTGCCTCAGGCCTAGTACTGATGACAGCCCATCCCATTTTGCAGCATGGCCTCTCCCACCTGTCTCCAGGTCCAACATAAGCAGCAACCAGCCACAGAGAGCTGTGTAGCTTCTACCAGATAGCCCTGAGCCAGTCACAGGCAGCTGCTGACTTTGGCCTGCACAAGAGACTCTCCACAGAGGCCCCAAAACCAATACACCTAGAAGCTGGCTTCAAACCACAACAGAGTACTATTCAATTAGCCCTACAAGTGGCACACACAAAGGGTGGTCTCAACAGGCACATAAGCCTACTGAGGTGAATCCCACTCCATGGGGTCAGCCACCACAGACACTCCCATCCACTGACATGCCAACAGCAAGCAAGTCTCAACTATAATAAGAGGGCACACACAACCCTCACAAGAAACACCCAGAGCGGGTGATCAGTGAGATTATGCCACTGGGCCCCACAGGGCACCTACTAAATAAGGCCACTTGGGCAGGACTGGGAGATGTAGCAGATACAATTAACACATAGAAACAAACACAGGGAGGCAGCCAAAATTAGAAGACAAAGAAACATGTCCCAAATTTAAAAATAGGAGAAAACTTTTAAGAAAAAGAACAAAATGAAATGGAGGCAAGCAACCTACCATATACAGAGTTTAAAACACTTGTTATAAGGATGCTCAATGAACTTAGGAAAAGAAAAGATGAGCTCAGTGAGAACTTCAACAAAGAGATAGCAAAAAACAAAAACAAAAAACAAAAAAACCTAGAACTGCCATTTGCAGTACTTTGAGCTCCATAGACACAGTGCTTGGGCAAGTGCAAACTGGATGGGCACCATGAGACTCTATGGTCGCTGAGAAAAAATAATTAAACATGAGCAAAGGAGATCCTAAGAACCAAGAGGCAAAATGTTATCACAAGCATTTTTTTGTGTGTAAACTTGTCAGGAGTTGCACAAGAAGAAACACCCAGATGTTTCAGTCAAATTCTTAGTTTTCTAAGACATGCTCAGAGGAGTAGAAGACCATGTTGGCTAAGGAGAAATGAAAATTTGAAGACATTACAAATGCAGACAAGTCCTGTTATGAAAAAGAAATAAAAGCTTATATCCCACCTAAAGGAGAAACAAAAAAGAAGTTTTAGGATCCCAATACACCCAAGAGGCATCCTGCAAACTTCTTGTTTTGTTCTGAGAATTGCCCAAAAATCAAAGGAGAGCATCCTGGCCTCTCCAATGGTGATGTTGCAAAGAAGCTGGGACAGATGTGGAATAACATTGTTATGGATGACAAGCAGCCTTATAAAAAGAAGGCTGCTAAGCTCAAGGAAAATTGCGAAAAGGATATTGCTCCATATCAACCTTAAGAAAGCCTGATGCAGCAAAACAGAGAGTTTTCAAGGCTATCAAAAGCAAGAAAGAAAAGGAAGTGGATGAAGATGAAGAAGAAAATGATGAATAAGTTGGTTTTAGTGCAGTTTTTCTCTCTTGTCTATAAAGCATTTAACTCCCCTGTACATAACTCATTCCTTTTAAAGGAAAAAAAAAAAACCCGAAATGTAAGGCTGTGCAAGCTTTGTTTTTAAACTGTACAGTGTCAGTTTTAGTATGGTTAACACACTATCAAATATGTCTGTTGATAGCCTTGTCCTGATGGCATTTTCAATAGCCACTAACCTTGCCTGGTGTAGTAGGGGCATTGTAACTTGGTGTGAAATTTTAAATCAGGTTCTTGTTGGTACAGGGCACAAATTAGTTATATATGTGGATGGCAGTTCATCCTCACTTGTCTCTGGTGCAGCTTGTTCTTTTAACTGAATACCACTCTGTAATCACACACACACAAAAAAAAACCTGCAGCTGTTTTGTTGACGTTCTGAATGCTTCTGACTAAATACAATTTTTTTAAATAATTGAAAATGTATATATCATTTGTATTATATGATATATATTTTAAACAATTTTTAAAATTATAAAATATTGTAACCACATTATAGAGTATTAAAATAGAAAAAAAGTTACTCAAAATGCTATGAATATAATACATTTGTTGTGGGGTATAAATACTTATGTGAATTTAAATAAACTTTAAAACAAAGCCTGTAATAAGAGACAAAAAGAGACTTCACATAATGATAAAGGGATCAATCCAACAAGAGAATATAACCCAACATAGGTACACCTAAATATACAAAGGAAATATATAAAGCATTTATGCACCCAACATAAGTACACCTAAATATACAAAGGAAATATATAAATATATAAAAGCAATATTGACTGACATAAAGGGAGAGATTGACAATAATACAGTCATAGTAGAGGACTGTAAGACCCCACTGACACCAGTGGAGAGGTCTTCCAGACCAGACAGAAAAGCAACAAGGAAACATCAGCCTAAATGACACACTAAATAAGATGGCTTTAATTGATATTTTTAGAGCATTTCACCTCAAAGTAGCAGAATATACATTCTTTTCAAGCACACATAAACATTTTCAAATGTAGAACACACGTTAGAACACAAAACAAGTCTCAAGAAATTAAAGAGATTGATATCATATCAAGCATCTTCTCCAACCACAATGGTTTGAAACTAGAAGTCAATTACAAGAAAAAAAAATGAAAAATACACAAACTCATGGAGGCTAAATAGCATACTATTAAACAACGAATGGGTTAACAATGAGATCAAGGAAGAAATCAAAAGATAACAAGACAAATGAAAATGAAAACACAATGACTCCAAATCACACAGCAAAAGCAGGTCTAAGAAGGAAATTCACAGCAATCTAGGCCTACTTCAAAACAAACGAACAAACAAAAACAAGAAAAATCTTAAATAAACAATTTAACCTTACACTAGAAAAAAGAATGGCAAACAAAACCCAAAGTGAATAGAAGGAAGAAAATAATAAAGACCAGAGCAGAAATAAATAAAATAGTCTAAGAAAAGAATATGGAAAATCAATAAAACCAAGAGCCAATTCTTTGAAGAGAGAAACAAAATTGATCAACCTTTACCCAGACCCATGAAGTAAAAAAGAGAGAGAACCTAAATAAAATCAGAAATGAAAGAGAAGTGACAACTGACACCACAGAAATACAAAGGTTTATACAAAAATACTATGAGCAATTACATGCCGAATTGGACAATCTAAAAGAAATGATTAAATTTCTAAAAACATACAATATTTGAAGACCGAGCCAAGAAGAAACAGAAAATTTTAACTGACTGGTTAATACCAACAAAATCAAATCAGTAATCAAAAAAATTCTCAAAACAAATGTCCTGGTCCAAATGCTTTCACAGGTGAATTTTACCAGACATTAAAAGAAGAAATAACACCTATTTTTCTCAAACTATTGCAGATAATTTAAGAGGAAGAAAGGCTCCCAAGCTCATTTTATGAGGCTATCATTACCCTGATTCAAATATCAGAACAATCACTACAAAAAAAAAAAAAATACAACAAATCAAATTCAGGAAGACATTAAAAAGATCATACACTATGATCAAGTTGAACTTATTCCTGGGATGCAAGGTTGGGTCAATATCTGCAAATCAATTACCGTGATAAACGACATACACAAAATGAAAAATGAAAGTCATATGATCATATCAATAGATTCAGGAAAGGCAATTCACAAAATTCAGTAGCTATTTATGATAAAAACTCTCAACAAAGTGGTAATATAACATATCTGAACATAATAAAGGCCATATATTCACAAACCCACAACTAACATCATACTCAGTGAGGAAAAGCTAAAAACATTTTCCTTAAGATCAGAAACAAGACAAGAATGTCCACTTTCACTACACTATTCAAAATAGTATTGGAAGTCCTAGCCGCAGCAATCAGACAAGAAAAAGAAATAAAAGTTATCTAAATTAGAAAGGAAGAGGTAAAACTGTCATTATTTGCAGATGACATGATACTATATATAGAAAACCCTAAAGATTCCACAAAATAAATAAATAAATAAATAAATTCAGGAAAGTAGCAGGATGCAAAATTGTTATTCAGAAATTGGTTGCATTTTTATACACAATGTAATTTGTATGGTATAATTTGTAATTATGAACTATCAGAAAGAAAAATTAAGAAAACAATTCTATTTAAAACTACATCAAAAATACCCAGGAATAAATTTAACAAAAGAGGTAAAAGCCTTCTACTCAGAAAAGTATGACATTGAAAAAAAAAAATTGAAGAAGTACAAATAAATGGAAGCTTAAACCGTGCTCATAGATAGGAAGAGTTTACATCATTAAAATGTCCATTCTATACAAAGCTATCTATAGATACAATACAATCTCTATCAAAATACCAATGGCACTTTTCATATAACTAGAACAAATAATCCTAAAATTTATATGAAGCAAGAAGAGACCCCAAATAACCATAGCAATCTTGAGGAAGAACAAAGAGTTATCACACTACATGATATCAAACTATACTACAAGGCTATAGTAATCAAAACAGCATGGTACTGACATAAAAACAGACACGCAGATCAATGGAAGATAATAAAAAGCCCAGAAATATAATGACACCTACATGGTCATTTAATCTATGACAAGGGAGGCAAAACTATACAATGGAGTAAAAACAGTCTATTCAATAAATGGTGCTGGGAAAACTGGACAGACACATGCAAAAAAAATTAAACTGAATGACCTTCTTATGTCATATACAAGAATAAACTTAAAATAAAGACTTAAAAAACCATCACCATCAACAAAATGAAAAGACAATCTATTGAATGGGAGAATATGTTCTCCAATGATACTTCTGATTAAGGTTTTAATATCAAAAATGTATGTATGTATGTATGTATGTATGTATATATATAAACTCATACAACTTAACACCAAAAAAACAAATAATCCAGTTAAAAAATAAGTAGAGGACCTGAATAGGTATTTCTCCAAAGAAGACATACAAATGTCCAATGAATATATAAAAGGATGCTCAACGTCACTAATCATCAGAGAAATGCAAATTAAACCACAATGAGATAGCACCTCACACATTTCAGAATGGTTATCATCAATAAAAATAAAATACAATTTAAAAAGTGTTGATGGGTATGCGGAAAAAAGGGAACCCTTGTGCACTGTTGGTGGGATTGCATATTGGTGCAGCCACTATGGAAAACAGTTTGGAATTTCCTCAAAAAATTAAAAAATTGAACTGCCTTATGACCCACCAATTCCACTTCTGGGTATTTATCCGAAGAATTAAAAAACATGAATTCAAAAAGATATATGCTCCCCTATGTTTAATGCAGTGCTATTTGCAATCATCAAGATATGAAAGCAACCTAAGTGTTCATCGATAGACTGAATAAAGAAGAAATGGTACATATATACAATGAAATATTACTCAGCCATAAAAAAAAAAAAAAAACAAATGAAATCTTACCACTTGTGACAACATAGATGAAATTAGAGGATATTGTACTAAGTGGAGTTAGTCAGAGAGAGAAAGACAAATACCATATGATCTCATATGTGGAATCCAATGAACATTACAAATGAACAAAATAGAAACAGACTCATAGATACAGAAAACAAACTGATAATTACCAGACGGGATGGGATTTGGGGGGTAAATAAGTGAAAGAATTAAGAAGTAAAAATTGGAAGTTACAAAATAGTCACAGGGATATAAAGCACATCACAGAGAATATTGTCTATAATATCATAATAACTATGTATGGTGCCAGGTGAGTACTAAACTAATCAAGGAGATCACTTTGTAAATTATATAAATGTCTAACCACTATGCTATATACCTGAAACTAATATAAAATAAAATTGAATGTCAACTGTTATTTTAAAATCAAAATAAAAAATAAAATGATTTTAATTAAAAAATAATATTTAAAAAACTTCCATTTCATTTCTGGATTTTAAGAGTCCTCTCTTTTATTTTTTATTTTCTCTCCAAAACAGGTCTTTGATAGCCAAAGCAATCTTGATATAGAACAAAATTGTAGGTCTTACTTCTGAATTTTAAAATGTATTAGAAATCTACAGTAATCAAAATAGTGCGGTACTGACATAAAGATAGCTATGGAATAGAATAGAGGCCCCAGAAGTAAATCCTTGCATATATGGTCAAATAATTTTCTATAAGGGTGCCAAGGCCATCCAATAGGGAAAGAATGGTCTTTTCAACAAATGGTGCTGGAAAAACTGGATAGGCACATGAAAAAGAATAGATTTGAATCCTTACCTTATGCCATATACAAAAATTAACTGAAAAGGGATCAAAGGTCTAAATATAAGGCCTATAAATATAAAACTCTTAGAAGACAAGATAGGGAAAGTATTTATGATGGTAGCTTTGACAATGATTTCTTGGACATGACACCAAAAGCACAAGGAATAAAAGAAAATATAGACAAATTGGAGAATATCAAAATTAAAAACTTCTGTGCATTAAAGGACACAATTAACAATGTGAAAAGGCAACCTGCAGAATGAGAGGGAATATTTGTATATCATATACTGCTAAGAGATTAATATCCAGAGTATATAATGAATTCCTACAACTAAACAACAACAACAACAAAAACACACAAAAACCTTTAAAAATGGGCAGGGATTTGAATAGATATTTTTCCAAAGAAGCTATAAAATCAAAGCTACAATAACACCTCACACCTAGAAAATGGAAGTGTTGGCAAAGAAGTGAAGAAATCAAAACCTTTGTTCACTCTTGGTGAGAATGCGAAATGGCGCAGCTTCTATGGAGAATCGTATTGTAATTTCTCAAAAAATTGAAAATAGAATTATCATATGATCCAGCAATTTCACTTCTGGGTATACATCCAGAAAAATTTAGAGCAAGGTGTGGAAAAAATATTTGTACACCCATGTTCATAGATGCATTATTCACAATAGCCAAAAAATGGAAGCAACCCCAAGTGTCCATCAGTAGGTGAACAGATAATCAAAATGTGATATATCCACACAATAGAATATTATTCAGCCTTAAAAAGGGGGAAATCTTGACACATGCTACAATATGGATGAACATTGAGTACATTAAGCTAAAAGAATAAGCTAGTCACAAAAAGACAATCACTGTATGATTTCATTTACATGAGGCATCTAGAGTAGTTAAAATCATAGAGACAAAGAGGAGAATGGTGGCTGCCAGAGGCTGGGGGGAGGGAGAATGGGGAGTTATTATTTAATGGGTATAAAGTTTCAGTTTTGCAAGATGAAGAAGTTCTGGAGATTTGTTGCCCAACAATCTGTATATATTAACACTACTGAACTGTACACTTAAAAATGGTTAAGATGGTAAACTCTATGTTATGTATATTTTACCATAATTTAAAAATCTACAACAGAAAAAAAAAAAAACAGTCTTTTGGTGAAAGCAATAGTTTCTGTTCTACCTCAAACAAGTCCAGAATTTAACCTTATTATGTCACTAATGTTAAGCAAGTGGCTTGACCTTGAGAAAGGTTCTGTTTTCTAGTCTGTTAATACAGGGTGTACATTTCCTCTCAGAGTAACTGCAAAGATTAAATGAGATACTGTCATTTGAAAGCATTCAGCACAAAGTTTAGTACAAATAAGGTGCTCAGGAAATGTTGATTCCCTTTACCTAATATTTGTCTACTCCCTGAAAATGTTAATTAAGTGTTCTGTCAGCAGAAAGAATTTATTGGGAAAAAAGAAAGATTTGCAATTCATTACATGAAGCCACGATGAGCCATGTGCAAATCCCCAGGACAAAAAAAATAAAAAAGAAAGTTCTTTTTAGAAGGCAAGAACAAGTTAGGTTTTAACAGATGGGCTATTATAACCATAGAGTTCTTCTTACATGTAGTGCTTTTGCAACTGACATAATGTGTGAGAGCTCCTCCTACAGTCCCTCCTAATTCCTGTCTTGGTTAAAGTCTGTCATAAATTTTGACAAATTTATGAGCACATGAGTGAGAGCCAGTTGGATTGCAAAGGTAATGAGGTCTACCTGGAAGGTCTCTTGTCAAGAAGCAGGAACATGTGCCTTGTGGACAATCCCTCCCTGTTGCTCTGCAGGAGAGAAGGGGTTGGTGCACTGTTCAATCCAGATTCTTAGATCAGTGATGTTTCAAATCTGTGTTTCTGGAGCTTCCACAGGGCTCTCCTAACTGACTTGGCTCCTTACCTGTGCTGAAAGGAAGGCAGAATTTCCTCCACAAAGATTTGCTTATTTTCTCCTGGGGATAAGGGTTGGATGGGGTCAGAAAATTATTTACATATATGGTCAACATACTGTCATTTCTTTCTGTCGCTGGTATTTTCCAATGCCTCTCAGAAGTTCTTACTATCCTGTGGCTTTTGCTGGAATACTGGTGGTTTCTCAGAAAATTTTAGCTCCTTTTCTAAACCTCTACTCAGCAATTTCAAGATCTTCGAGTGACAGTCTTGGGTTAGAGTTTTCTGTCCTTGAACCTTAACATTTAGACATTCAAGAGAAAACATGAAAGTTTGAGGAATGTATTTAATCTGTCTCCTGTGCCAACTTGTCTATGCTTGGTTGGGTGTCAAATTAAAAAATACTCTATCTATTGCAGAAAGGTTGGTCAAAGCTATCTTGGAGTGCCCAAGGTGGCACTCTTCCAGGTAATGAGGTGAGAGAGGTTGGGGGCAGGGAAGAGGAGGAAGAGATAAAAGGAGACTAGAATTCTATGGTATTCATGGGCCAAATAAAGGTGGTGAACTTTTAGCTATGTATGAATATTGAGTACATTTAGCTGAGAAATTGTCGGATTTCTAAAGTCAACTCACCAAGAAAAGTATGATTTCAAAAGAATGATGAAGTCTTTCTTCCTCTAAATCTTTTTCCCTCTCATCACTGAAAGGGCCTGAAATAATCACTACTATTGTTGTTGTTGTTGTTGTTATTTTTCATGTATATTGAGATTTTAAATTAATGGGTTGTCTAAAATATTTCCCAGGATGAGTTTATCAGCTCCCTCTCAATGAGTCTAGAGTTACTGAGGGGGCTCTGGCAGGAGGAAGTAAAGCCTCAGAGTGGATACATCAAGTGATATAGCAGAGAAAGGCAGTATGGCCCAGCGTGGGGCTCCCCACAATGCGGTCCTTGGACCAGCAGCATCATCCAAGGATGCCAATGCTCAGGCCCTCTGCAGACCTACAGAATCAGAAACTCTGAGGGATGGGACCAGCAATCTGTTTTCCTTTATGTTATTCTTTCTTTTTAGGAAAAAAAAAAGAAAAATGGAACATATGTAGCCAAAATTTGCACACAGTTAGGATCTTCATACTTTGAATGTTTGAGTCTTAAATCTCATAGTGAACTCTCTTAATGCACAGACACGGTTACTGAGGCCCAGAGAAGTGAAGAGACTTCCATTAAGTTGCAGTAAGGTTGGAACATGTCAGATTTACAGTTCTGGTCTCCTAATTTCTAATCCAGGTCTTTTGCTACTTTATCTGCTGCTGCTAATTTTCTGAATATCATAATAAAGTCACCTTTGAAAGTGTACTTTTGTTTAAAGAGATATTTAAGAGGAACTGTGGATTGCTCAGGACAAGTGTGTTCAGTCTGAGTGTTATAGATAGTACATTTCACAAAGTAATTTGTTAAAACACAGATCCTGATGAGTAGATCTGGGGTGGGGTAAGAGTGCATTGTCACCAGCTCTTGGCAGTACAGATGCCACTGCTGCAAGTGTGGAGCAGCACAACTGTGAATGGTATCTTTCCTCCTTGCCTCCCTTTTAGCAAACTGTTTTAAGAAGTCTCTAAGTGATCCTGATGCACTGGCAAAGTTGGAAACATGCCTTTATTATCCACAATTCATAATTCCTGTATGCTGAGTTCATACTATGCTCCTGGTTCTGTGCTAGACTCTTTTACATTTGACCTACTAATTACAGCAGTCTTTTGAGGCTGGGAAGTCTGGTTGTATACCCTTTCTTGCTGGAGATGGAAAGACAGGCCCTGCTGAGCCAGCAGTTTGGACATTTTTGCCAATACCAAATGGATGTAATAAAGGAGCTCTTATCAGACATGACTCTCACAACCTCTGTTTCTTAAAAATGTCATTTAGTTTCCTTAAGGCCCCAAAGTATGAAAATGAGCACACTGTCTGCTTGACCTTTGTACTGACACCACATGTGATTAAGAGTTGATTCGGTTAATTAATGCCCAGGATTCCCTTAGCATAGTGCATGGTCTAGACAAATTAAACTCTTCCCTGTAATTCTCCCACCCCTACATTTTTATTCTTAGGCCATTTAAAAATTTCAGATTATTTTTTTATTGTTAAAATGTCATAACCAACACCACATTGAAAAAAATTATAGGAATTCCAGAAATATAGGTTTTTCCTCACATTGTCACTATATAAGATGTGACCAATATGCAGACACTTTATCTTATATTCTTTCTCTGGTTACTTTCAAAGATTCTTTATGGAAAAAGTATTCTCCTCTCTAATATGTTGTAGGTATTTATTTTACTTTTCATTGTCAAGTTCCTCATTAGAATAGTTTGCAAATGCAAATGGCAAATAGGTTCTACTTGGTGTGCTCGTCAAGCACGCTGTTGCAGAGAACTGTAAGTCCTTTGCCATCTAAACTCAATTGGAAATATTTCTGTGGTCTTTTCTGATGTCCTCTGTGGACAAGTGATCAAGGGCAGTCATCTGCATGCTGTATCTTCACTCTTCCTTGTCTGCAGTTGCCTCTACTTTCTTTGATTTACTACTTCTTTACCTCCTTCTTTCCATTAACTACTCATCATCATTAATTTATTTATAAATCCCTCAGTATTTATAAATAAATACTGTGTTTATTTATTTATAAATACAGTAGGTGCCTACTGTGTGCCAGGAGTTTTATTAATGCTTTTTTAGGGGGTTCATGGTAGAAAAAGCCCTGTGAGTAAAGGCAGAGGCATGGAACAGTTCAAAGGGATCTCATTTCCACTTGTGCCTTAGTGCCCTTATATGCCTGGAAATACCTGCTCATCTAGTCTTGGAAGACTTCCTGATGCCTGCAGGTGGCACTGACCACCTACACTATGTCGCTGTACCATGTTTATGAAACTTAGATAATGGTGTCCCATAATCATGTATGTTTACTTGCCAGTCTCTCTCTTATCATCTGGCCAACCCATCAGCGACGGAAACTATGTCTTATTCATATTTGTCCCTTGGGTTTCACTGTGTCTGGCAGATTGGGCATTTAAATTATTTCTGAATGAATGGATGGATTGTTGGATAGATGAGTAAGTAAATGAATCTAAGTTTTGGCCAGTGAGGGATAATGTATCAAGTTTATACAATTCCAACTTAATCTACCACTTTACTTGAAAACAATATATCTGTAGAACTGAAAATTGGGGGAAATGTGTGATTCTTATTTACTAAAATTTTACTAAATCTCTCTTATTTCAACAATGAGTATTCCAAGTTATCATAGAAAAGCAAGAAAATAGGAAAGCTGTTTCTGTCAATTCTTCATACAATCTAAAATGGCCTAGTGCATAGACACATGTCATTAGGACATCGCCTTCCTCTGTAAGGTGGTGCTGTTTTAGGTAGGATTTGATTTCAAGTAGCAGCTGAACTTCAGTGATGGCCCCTGGCCCTCTGTGCTGGGAGAGAGTTTAAGGAATTTTAAGAGAGCAACGCTCCTGGAGAGTGAGTCATTTCCTCCTTCTGGCTCTCTCTGCAGGGTTGGCCTGAGACTCTGATTTGAAATAGATTTGGAGTAACCCCTGATGTGTTTTTACCCCCCACAAAGTAGTCTTAAAAATATCCTTATGCCTAACCGGATGTAAGTTAAGCTAAAAAATATCTCTGTGTTAGCCAGTAATGTAGGTCATCAAGCTAAAGGGTGGGGTGCAGCTGGTGAATGATGTTTGTGTTGTCTCACAAGAAGTGCCTCTTGGGAAGGGGTGAAATGTCAGAGAGGACATCCTAGGAAGAGGGGAAAGCTGAGCCCTCAGCCAAATCTTATAACTGCTACTGAATGAGGCTGCATCACTTTCATTACTGCACTAGTGGGACCTGTGGGAAATGAGGAATCTTGCAGGTGAATTGGACACACACTCACATGTATGGATACCCCATGATTGAGTGCATTTTGTGAAGGGATTCCTTCACTGCCAATACCTGACAAGTGCTGAACCTGAAGACTAGCAGTGTCAGCATAGCTAATGCTGTATGTGTGTGGGTGGGAGGGAAAGAGATGGAAAGCACCTGTCCTCAAACATGTTTCCTTGGTGACAATAGCCCTAGGGGACAATGCACAGTCGTCCTAATCAGCTGAGTGTGTACCTGTAGGATAAGCACTGAGAGTACACTGGGAAGAAAAAGCCAGGGGAAGAGAGGGAGCCAGCTCCAGTTTGCTAAAAGAGAGATTAAATTTCAACCCCTGGAGGAAAACAAAAAGTGAAAATGAAAAATGAAAAACGCTAAACCCTAGGTTTATTTTTTGCATTTATTTTGTTTGTTTGTTTGTTTTCTTGTTTTAAAAAAGAAAATTCACCTGTCTTTTGAACACTCGCAGAATGACAGATACCTGTGTTTTGACCATGGCTGCCTAGATGCTGCCTGGTGCAGTGGGGGCATCTCCCTGACATTTCTTTCTGGACAGAGTGGTGAAGAGAAGAGTGAAGCCTGACCCTCCATAGCCTATCGGATCCAGCACAGCTGCATTTTCTCACTCCTGAGGACCGGACAAGTTTCCTGAGGCCTGGGCTGATATTCTGTACCATCTTTGGTGCAGCTGTAATTTTAACAGGGAGAGCCAACTTGAACCTCTCTAATGCTTACTCCAGACACCTTGCACTCCTGAGACTGGTATGTATACATGCATGCATTTTTGGGGGGGTCTTTCATCTGTACTTCTGAGAAAGTGATTCTGTCCACAGTTTGAAAAAAAGAAAAGGGAAAAAGGCAGAGAGAGGGTTAGTGATACCACTGCCTGATTTTGACCACAAAATATTTCTGTAGCTTTAAGATTTACAACGGCAAAAATAATGTTATTATCCTATGGTCACCTACTTATGTCTGTCAATTCCTGTTTCTTTTACTGGGTCAAATGATGGGTACCATGCCCTTGAATTATGGAAGAATTAACCCAGAATTAAAAGTATGAGAGGTGGAGGGTAGGGGGAGAAACTTGGAAATCCACTGCAACTAGTCTCAGAATTGCTCAACCAACTTTAGATATTTTTCTCAAGACTTATATTTTGGGAAAGAGCTATTTTATGAATGGATAAGCCCTGACACACAAAATGCGTGGGATCTGTCTGAGTGCCTCATCTGGGTCAGCTGTGACATCTGGCTCTTATGAATCTGGCATATTGTGACTCATGGATACACAAATAATAATCCTTGATAGTGACCACTTGTGACTGCCAGCAAACAATGTCAAATGCCAGGGAATTGCTATGGCCACCTTGGCTGAGCTGCTCAGGCCACTTCAGTCTCTGCTGCTGTCAAAGAGGAGTGGCCAGGACACTGGCCCCTAGCAATGACAGATGGTCTGGATTTGAACTCCAGTTCAGCTACACCTCAGCTGAGAATGTGGCAAGTTATTTAACTATTCTAATTCTCAGTTTCTTTATCTGTTAAAAAAAAAAAGAAAACAAAGTCATAAAAACAGCTAACATTTATTGAAACTTCCTATGGGCTATTCTAAGCATGATACAGAAATTATTTCAGTTAAAACTTTTAAAATAGGATGTAATTGGTATATTTGTTAGTGAGAAACTAGTACACAGCCACATTGGTAGCAATCATTTGAGCTAGAATTCTTTGTGCTTTTTCTGAGACTCTAGAGCAGTGATTCTCAACCAGGGGTAATTTTGCTACTCAGAGGACATTTGGAAATGTCTGGGGACACTTTTGGTTGTCACAACTGGGGTGGGAGTGGGGAGAAAGGTATGCTTTCTAACTTCCTACAGTATACAGGATGGCTCCTACAACCAAGAATTTTCCAGCCCCAAATGTCAATAGTGCTGAGGCTATTAATAGCCCTGACTTAGAGCCTGTCCTCTTAGCTGCCACACTAACTCACTAGATAAGATCTGCTAGGAGAGAATTGTGAGGATAAAATGGGAAGATGCATACAAAACACTGAGCACAATGTCTGGCACATAGTAAGTGTTCAATAAATTAAGGCTACCATTGCTGCTGCTGCTGCTGCTGCTGCTACTAAGTTTTTCATCCCCAAAATCTTTCCTCTATTATTAGCAATGACTTGAAGCCTACCTGGACCTTGGTGTCATTTTTCTTTGCCAGAAGAGCTTGTGAGGTATAGCAAGAAATGACAGATTTCCCTTTTCTTCTTACTACTCGCTGAAGTTGTGGTTTTGTTTTTTATTTTGTTTTGTTTCCCTTACTGAATTCCTTCTGTGCTCAGACCTCCACAGGGACATATGAGTGGCCACGTGGGACTTGCAGCCTGGTATCTTTGTTGGAGAGATGGTTCTCAGACTCACTTCTTGTTAGGATCATCTGAGTAGGCTGGGCTTGATCCTCTAGCACAGGGGTCCCTGACCACTGAGACGCAGATCGGAGTACCAGTCTGTGGCCTGTTAGAAACTGGACCATAGAGCAGGAAGTGAGTGGCGGGCTAGTGAGAGAAGTTTGATCTGTGTTTGCAGCTGCTCCCCAGCACTAGCATCACCACCTCAGCTCCATCTCAGATCAGCAGGCATTAGAGTCTCAAAGAAGCACTTGTCTCTGGTGCCAAAAATGTTGGGGACCACTGTTCTAGTAGATTTATCCAAAATTAGGTAATACCAGTTGTCCAAGGAGTTATGAAATTGGTTTCATCAGTGAAGAGATTTCATAAATGAAGATTCATAAATGAAGGAAGCTTATGGCTTCTTGTTATGTGTCTAGCTTCTCTTTAATTCTAGAATATCTCCAGAATTCTCTTCTTCCCTGGAAGTTGAGTGGGTCTGGAGATAATTTTAAAAAAGGAAAGACTTGAAGGATCAGCAAATGCCATGCAATAAAATTTAGTTTGGTGAGAACTATGATGACTTTTCTCTTTACCTCCTCTAATTGGGAGAGAAATTTCTAGCCCAAGTGGACATTCGTCATTTTGGAGATCTGCTGGAAGATCTATGGCTCAAGTGCACATTGTTCTGTAGGCAGCCTTCAGCAAGGCCAGGCGAGAGTTGACTCCTAGTTCTTCAAGGCCATTCCATTGGCTAAGCCACTGTGCAGGAATCTAGGAATCTGTAGGCCACCATGCTTAAGCAAGTAGGTAATAACAACCACTACTCTACAACTACAGTGCATTTAGTGAATTTTTTCCAGGTCCTTGGCACTATTCTAGCCGCATAATATGTGTTGACTAATCTTCATAATAACTAGACAAGAGCGGTTCCGTTTTTATCCCCTTTTTAAATATGGGGCAACCAAGGCACAGAGATGCTAAGCAATTTATTTGCCCAGAGTGCAATGATAGAGGTAGTGGAGATAAGAAGTTAACCCAGGTAGTGCAATGCCAGAAGCCACACTATTGATCACAAGGATAGGCTACCTCAACATAGAAGGGGTTAAAGGTCATCTAGTCAGGTAGACAAAGGTTACGAAGCTCAGAATCGAGAAGGTCAAGAGATAACATTAATAACTGAAATGCACACTTAAGTTGCCTTTATTCTTTATGAGCATTTTTATATTTCCCATGAAGAGCAGGAATTGGTGAGGGGGTATACATAGCCATGGATGAAGGAGTCTTACACAGGTATGGTTTCAGGTCAGAAGAACCAACCAGAAGCTGTCATCCTGAACAGGGTATGGGGAAGAAATTTGGGGTTACAGAGGTTTCAAGGATTGATCTGTAGCTGTGAAGTACATCTAACCATAAGGAGGTATCCACAATGTACACCTTCCACAAACTACTCAACAGATATTTTCTAAGTGCCTGTTGTGTGCCACAGGGAACCAGTCAGCACTCTGGGTATATCAACACAGAGGCACCACAACCGCTAAAGGAAGAACTTATCACATACATATTCTTTGAATATAAAGGTTAGCCTATTCAGAGAGATATTTTTAAATACAGAGTTGTTCTATAATTCTGTCATATGTTAGAACTGTTTACTCTACATTTTAAAGGATTCAAGGATTGGACACACTGTAGGGACTGAGTTGGTAGAGAAACTAAGTTGAATCAATATCTCTAAAAAATCCCTTACACACAGATGAGGCCCTATAGGTTTGGCCATCTCTGAATATCACTTCTAGTTGAACTTCTAATGCCTAGTAAACTGTAATTAAAAGACACCTGACAATTTGATTATATCATCTGTCAACTGAAAATGCTGGTATTAGTCAGTCTGCTACCCAATAGCCAGGTAAGATTGATGAAGGAGCTTTGTAAATGCATTGATGTTCTTAGGGTCATCATGATTTATTTCTATCAATGTGTATAGATCCTTAAAATTCTTACCTTTATGTGTTGAAAGCAACTGAGTCCTTTCATGTTCCTGGGGACACATATATGGCCATATACATTGTGCCTTAGAACAAAATGGGATTAGAGACTAAAATGACACTCTGTACTCTGTGCATTTCCTAGGAATGCACATGGATTTGCCTTCACACAACTGCACAAGCTTTTCTAATTCCTTTTATAACTAAAGGCCATGCAGTTGCAGACCAAATACCAGGATTAATGTAATGATCTGTGAGGCTACAATCACTGTCATTTCTGCCTAATAGCCTTCTACCAACTCCCAAACTCTCTACTGCTATCTTCTTCCCTGATATGTCACAGCAGCTGTCTGGGAAGCACCACTATTTGGACAAATCTAGTGAACGAGTCCCAATCCTTATCTTACTGGACATCCACATTATTTGATATATATAGTTAGCTGTTCATGCCTTAATCCTCTCTGTCTTTGACTTATACAACTTACCCATCTATCTGACTGATTATTTCTGTTTCTCTACCTTATTCTTTCTAACGATGATTTCTCTCCTCAGCTTTATACTCACTCCTCTACATATACAACTGCTGGCTAGATATATACACTTAGATTTCCCACAGCAATCTCAAACTTAATTTATTTAATTTTCACCCATACCTGCTACTGTACATGAATTCTATATCTCAATAAACACGAATGCTGTCTTCCTAAGAACCTAGTCAGATACTAGTGAATAAACTGAGACTCCAACCTTTCCTTATTTCTCTCAATCCAGGAAACTACCAAGTCCTACAAATTTACCTTTGAATATATCTTGACTTCCATTCTCTTCCCACAATCATTTTTTTTTGTGTAGTTCATCGTTGTTTCACTCTTACATGTCTTCATTCACTCCATACTCTTCTTGACTCCAGCATTTCTCCATTTTGAAACCATCCTCACCATGGTCAGTCACATCTAGGTTACATGTGGTTTTTATGACAAAGGATCTTTCATTCTAGGTTCAAACAAATGTCATATTGTTTAAAGTAAAGCTTGGTTATAACATTGAATGGTATTGGCTTTAAAACAGACACAGATCAATAAAACCGAATAGAGATCCCCCCAAAAAACCATGCATACATTGTCCATTAATTTATGGCAAAGGAGCTAAGAATATATAATGGCATAAAGACAGTCTATTTAAAAAATGATGTTGAGAAAACTGGACAACAACATGTAAAAGAATGAAATTTGACCACTATCTTACGCCATATACAAAAATTAACTCAGAATGGATTAAAGACTTGAATCTAAGACCTAAAACTGTAAGATACCTAAAAAGTATATAGGGAGTAAGCTCCTTGACATAGGTCTTGGTGATGATTTTTTTAATCTGACACCAAAAGCAAAAGCAACAAAGAAAAAGTAAATAAGCAGGACTATATTTTATTAAAAAGCTTCTGCCCAGCAAAGGAAACCATCAACAAAATGAAAGGCAACCAACTGAATGGGAGAAAATATTTGCAAGTTGTATATCTGATAAAGGGCTAATATCCAAAATATATAAACAAAGTCATATGACTTAATAGCAAAAAATAAATAAAAAAATCAGTTTTAAAAATAGGCAGAAGATCTAACAAATGTTTTTCCAAAGAAGACTTGCAAATGGCCAACAGGTACATGAAAGATGCTCAACACCATTAATTATCAGGAAAATGCAAATCAAAAGCGCAATGAGATATCACCTTACTTTTGTAAAAATGACTATCATCAAAAGATAAGAAATAAGTGTTGGTGAGGATGTGGAGAAAAGGAAAAGCTTGTGCACTCTTAGCAGAAATGTAAGTTGGTAGAGCCACTATTAAAAAAGGTATGGAAGTTCCTCAAAAAAATTAAAAATAGAACTACTATATGATCTAGCAATCTCACTTTTGGGTATTTATACAAAAAAAATAAAAATGCTAACTCAAGAAGATATATGCATGCTTATGTTTGTTACAGCATTATTTATAATAGCCAAGATACGGAAATAACCTAAATATTAATTGATGGATGAGTAAATTAAAAATTGTGATATATATGTATATTATTCATCCATAAAAAGAATGAAATGCCATTTACAACAATATGGGTAAAGCTTGAGTGTGTTATGCTAAGTGAAATAAGTCAAAGAAAGACAAATACCATATGATCGCTCTTATATGTGAAATCTAGAAAACAAACAACCAAAAAAGCCCCCACAGATACAGAGAACAGATTGGTAGTTGCTAGAAGCGGGGGTTGAGGGTAGAAGAAATGAGTAAAGAAAGTAGTAAAAAAAAAAAAATGACGCAATCTATAAAATGCCATTCACTCAGTTAACAGCAAACTATTATCTCAGAGTCTTACTCAGCATTTAAATTTTTATAAAATAACAATAAGTCATGGTCACAAGAGAGAATTAAAGGTAGTTATTTTGTATGTCTATGCATCTTTCTGTGCGTGTATGTGTGTTCTCACACACACATATACACATGTATTCTCCACCTAAACTATACAGAATTCAAAGTATCAGTTTGCAAGTTTCTAAAAGCATTTATTTGGGGGAGGGGAGAGTGTACTCTACAGTAGAATTTGAGGAAATCAGACAGGCAGTTACATGGAAATTAAGTTAAAATGAAATTACATTAAATTAAAATATAAGCTCCTTTAAGACAGCTGCTCATGATCCCTTGTTATGCCTCACGACACTTAGCAAAGTACCTTGTTTAATGTGATTGGGTTCTGACCCAGGAAAGAGAGAACTTGCATTAATCAAAAGCAGATGCAGGCAGTTAAGCCTCTACAGGTTAAAATATGCCAGTCTTTGAGGAAAAAACTGGAGTGGATTTCAGAGGCAAATATTTATGTGTGATGAGTTGGAGTTCAGGGAGTTTTTGTTTTTTATTTTTTATTTTTAATGGAAAAAAGGAAGCCCAAAGAAGCCAACAAAACACTAATGGATAAAATGCTTTGCACATATGGGATGGAAAATTGTGTTCTGCTAAGTTAAAAAGCAGCTTCTGAAGAAAGTATTGTGGCTGCGGCTTCACAGGTGCCTGACCCGCTGGCCCTGCTACATCACTGCGCCATGTGTTTGGCCCTGGTCCTCCACTCCAGCCGCCATGCAGGAAGGTCATATTCAGTGAGGCAGAAACTTCTAGAACTACTTGGAACCACTGCTCATGCCAAAAAAGGTCCCCTCCTTCTCACTCTTTTATCCACACACAGGAGCATTAAAGAACTAAACAGTTCTCATCTCAACTTCCTCTCAACCTCACTCTTCTGGCTTATTCTCCTCTGAGGAGCAGCTGTTTTTCAGCTGATGTCTTAAGCTCATACACTCTGAGTTAAATTACTCCATTTCTTCATAAAGGAAGAGCTCTTTTTCTCTGTTTTGTTTTAATTTCTCCTAAATATCATTTCTATAGGAGTACCTCACTTTACACATTTTTAACTCTCCTCAGGAACATATGGTTTATGCACTGCAGTATAAACCCAATATTTGCAAACTCAATCAGGGTTGAAATTCACCAAGAAAGAATGCCATTTAAAGAGATTATGCGAGAAATTAAATTTTTTTTTTTTTTTTTACTTTTTAAATTTTCTTTGTTTTTTTCCCCCTCCTGAAGCAAAGAATCCTTCGACAATGGAAGTGATTAATTTTCTTCATTCTTTGAAAACTACACTCCATTTTTATAAACTTAGTAGATTTTGATTCATATGTATTGAGATTTCTAAAACTGAGACATGCACTTTTTCCCAGGCAAGCAGTTACTCTTAGGCCTTGAGCTATATCATGTGTCCCTCCTCATTTTCCCAGCTTGTTCTTACTCTTCAAAAAGTGGTGACTATATAAGAATGTAATACTTAATAAAGATATTTAAATTTATATGTCCAAACAAATGCCATTTTACCAAGTCATCATGTTGGGACAACCTATGCTGAACATTAAGAGTTGTTTTTAGTTCTAGTTTGGAAATGACACTAGAAGGAGAGTCTATAGAACCTATAGTCACAGCACAGGGACAGTGTAGTCTTGCTGTATGCTCAGGTCTTGGTCCAGAAAAGCTGGTTTTCGGGATCAATGGCACTGTCTCTCTCACCAGTTCCCTTGTCTCTACCTTTCCTCTACTTTAAAAGTATCATTAACTAAACTTAATCAGTACCTATTGTACACCAGGCACCACTCTCACCAGTTTACATCTACTAACTCATTTCATCTGCATGGTAACTGGAAGCAGTAGGAATATGGTCAGCACCTTCATTTTATACAAAGGGAAGCTCAGACAGAGAGGTGTAGGACACACAGTGGCTGAGCTGGTATTCTAGAACTTTACCAGCTCACTCTGTGGCCTGGTGTGGGAAGGAGCACCCTGACTGTGAGGGTCAGCATTTCAATGTATTCCATAACACTAATAAATTACGTTTACTTTGCACTTAGTAGATATGAGGGTTTTCTGTCTTATTTTATTTAATCCTTATAGTACTCCTTATAATCCTTGTTATTACCATTAACGAGTGAGGGAGCTGTGTTAATAACTCGCTCAAGGTCACAGAGTTATTGAGGTGGTTCACCCACAAACTTTACCCATTGTGATGTATGTAGTTAAGCTGAACAGAAAGAATCAGCTTCTGTTAAAGAAACTTCAGAATAGTGAGATGGGTGAGAGGTTTTTGAAGACAGGGTTAGGAGTTTCTAAAATTTTATCATGCAAATTTGACTCTTCTTTTTGGATCCACTACCTCCCCCAATTCTCTCTCTCTCTCACTCTCTCTCTCTGTCTCTCGCACACACGTACACATATATGAAAAGAAGCTGCTTCACAAAATAAGACTTTCCATTATAAAATGCAGAACTCTTACAGCAAGTTAGAATAAGCTGAACAAAACTCCATGCCAAAAAAGAGCTTGTTAGGACCCCTTTTCTTGGTGTGGCAGTGATTGGCTGGCTTCGTAGTGAGGTGGATAACCTCTCAGGGGTCATACCTGTTGCTGGAGGAGAAGTAGCTTGTTCAAGTACAGATGAAAGAAAAGCTGTCTAGATGATGTGGCTTCTGCTCCCTGCCTCTGAGGCTTACTGGCATCTCAGGAACTCCCTAAAGGGACCAAGAACCAAGGGAATCCTGCTGCTCCTCTCTAACCTCCTGTGTTCTCTGTGCCAGCAAATAGGGTCTCCATCCTCCCATGCACCTGAAAGCTGAGCTTCACTTGTCATCTTCTATTTGAACTTCTCACCCACACGGCCATTGGGTCGCTCCCCCTGTGCACTCATCTGCACTCTGCTGAGTGGGTCAGACACTCACCTTACTTTACACTGCTGGAGTCTCCCCATGTTTTTGCCATTTCAATACTCCGAATGGCTTGGTTCTAGAACTTTTTTAAAAATGTTGATTTGTTTAAGTTATTTTCTTATTTAGAAACTTATCAAGGCTTCCCATTCCTTATGAGAACACGTCCCAATTCCTTGGTTTGTCATTTGGAGTCTTTTCTAATCTTCTAAATTTAACTCCCCTCTTCACCCTATCACTCTTTCCTGCCACCATGCACACTGCACTTTTGTCCCCTGAAGGACCTAATTAACTTTAACATCCCCCAAATTTTTATTTCTTCATCTTTTTGTTCTTGCTGTTCCTTTGACCTCCAGTTTCTCTCTAGTTATTGAGTTCATTTGTCCAAGGCATGATTTACATGTACTTCTCCGATGTCTCCCTTGGGTGGTACCCCACCCCAAAATGTTATCACACTGAAGCCCTTTAAGATAGAGGAACAGCACAATAGCAACATTTACATTCTACTTAGTGTGTGCCAGGGCCTGTTCTAAACACTCCACATCTATTAACTCTTTAAATCCTCTCAACAATCCTATTCTCATTTTATAGATGATGAATCTGAAGCACAGACAGGTCATGAACCTTTCTGAAGAACACATGAATGATAAGTGGCTGAGCCAAAAACTGAAGCCACGCAGATCAATTATGCTTCATCTTTTTTTTGTAAGAGCTTATCCCAGTATCAGCCAGCATGAAGTCTGAGGAGGGAAGAAAACGTTTTGTATTGACTCTTGTAGCCCCTCACTCAAGGTGCTTCAGTGCATACTTATGACTGAAGGAAGGTGTGCTGATGCTTAATAAAGTTTATAAAGTAATTGAAGGAAGCTTTCTTGATAAGTCCGATCATTCCAGTTCCTGCTGCCTCAGAATAGTAAAGAAAAACCAGAGATGAAAACATGTTCTTGATGATAGCTTTTGTCTGACATTTATTTTAAATCAAAGAATGCTGCTAGAAGAAATTATTTTGACACTTGGAATCTCTATCAAAGCAGATCTAAGAGTCTGCCTGAGCTCCTTGGGGCATCTTCAAGCCTCATTCTTAATTTCAATATAGACTTCAATCTCAAAGCCCTGCAGGATCCAAGCAAGTCTTTACTTTCACCTGGCATTTCTAGATGGCCTGGTTCATAGCAGAACTTCTGAGGTTTACCTGGATCTTCCTGGGAGGTTATAGCCTGGGCTGTGCTGCATAGGTATGCATTGTATGGGGCTGAGATGATGGCGGGACCAGAGTGAAATTCATCAGTCTTCATTTCACTGCATTGAAATAATCAAGCCAGAATATTAATATTGTAATAATTGCTCCCTCCTCATTTTGTATTTACAGAGAGACAAACAGCTGGGGTGGTTGACATCTGAAACAAGTGCAGCTGATCATTACTTGTGCAGCAGATGGGCTTGGGTTATGAATAAGCAGCAAATGTGAAAGAGAGTCACAGGGTTGAGCTAGGCTTGCATATGCATAATTGTTAACTCATGCTGCTTGCCACTGTCCTTGGTTTGAGTTGTTGGGATGCTTCAAAAGTACACGAGAAGAACAGAAACACTTTTGGTGAATAAATGTGAAATCAAAACACAACACAGACCCTACCATAAAATGACTGGAAATGAAGCCTCTTTGCCTGTATTCAAAGTTCTGGAGGTATGAAATCAACACAGAGAAGGGGTGGCCTCATGAGAAGCAGGGAGTTAATTCATGCAATGGGCATCCTGAACAAGATGAAAATTTGAAAGGTGTCAGAATGTTCCCATATTCCATGAACATTTCCCCAATTAACTTCTCACTAATGCCTGCAATTTCATATTTAGAAAAGTATTCTTTTATGTTATATAACTGAATGAGGCTCATTAAAATGCAATGTCCTTGAGGGAAGTGATGTTGAAACTTCTCAGTATTTACTCTTATCATATGTAAATTAGTTTATTAGATCCTTTCCAAACTTCATCATTCCCACCTCTCAGAGCTGGACAAATGATGAGAAAGAGACTAAACTGAGGAGGAGCCCCGAGCCTTGTGAATGCCTTGGGCATCTGGTTCCCTCCCCAGTCTCCACCCCATCCCTGCCACTTACTAGCCATGTGCTCTTGAGCCAAGTCTTGACCTTGGGACATGTAACCTTTAGGATATTCATTTGAAAAAAGTCAGAGTAATAGCAAGTACTATGAATAGAGCATAGATTTTGTGCAGATCAAATGGGGCAAAGATTAAGAAAGTACCTTGAAAACTGAATTAATATTACAAGTATAAGGTAGTTAGTGATGATGATTGGAGAGGTGGTTATGAGAGGCGTGGCACTTTTCAATAACTACATATAATATTGGGGGAGGGGCAGGAAAGCTTGGAGCCTCTTTATGGCTTAAGTAATCAAAGCCTTAACTAAAGAGGGCATTAAATGGCTAAACAGAACAGCTCCTGAGGTGCAATTATGGAGGGTATTTCTGCCACCATTCCACAGGCAGGGATTTCTAGTTTGTATTTCCACTTAATATAGACGATGCTCTGATCTAACCCAAGGGGCAGAATTTAACTCCTTCCACAGTCACCAAAGACAGAGAATACAGAACAGGAATCTCAGGGATAGTTAGGAAACACACAGAAAGAGGAGGAGCTTGTGGGGAAATGGCAGAGAATGCCAGTCTCCAGGCTCCTACTCCCTGCCTCAGAGTAGGTAGTCAATATCTCCAGATGGGATTGGTGGGAAGTAAAAATGATTAGTAATTCCTGGTAAAGACCGTCCTTAAAATTAACTTGGAGCAATTTTATTACCAGGAACTATGAGGAAAAGCTCTGATTGAATAAAATGAAGTCATCAGGGGAAGATCACCTTGTTAGGAAGAATACCATGCTCTTAGGAGAATCAGAATTTGATAGAAGATAGCACGATGCCAGATTATGAGGTCCCAAAAGCTCCTAAATGAGGAAGAACTGCAAATTTATAGCTGAGCCACTTTTTAAAAAAATCTTTGATAATTTATAGTATATATTAATTTGCATTGACATATATTAAAATATTATTTTTCTTCCATTTTCAACAAATCTCTTCTTTTATCTTTATGAGTGCAGAGATAGGGAGGCAATACAGCACCACTAATGGCAGAGCCCTGGAGTAGGGAAAAGCATGGGTCAAAGAACACTAAACACATCGGGCAGCAAGCTCTGTGTTTTGTCCTATATGGCATTTCAGTCCTGAAAAAGAGTGGCCCCTTCCTATTGCATCCTTATAAGAAACAGCTCCCAACTAAAGTAATTAGAGTACATCTGTTTTCATCTGAAAGACTTTAAGACTGGGCTCTTGTTTCATTATAGATGAAGGAAACTCGGTGTCTCCTTCCCCACCCTCCTGCTTGAGCAACATGGGATTAATGTGCCTTCAACTGGGCTGCTCAAGGAAAAGAGCGCTTCTTTTTCCTAATCTCTTTGATCCCAGAAATTAGAGCTCATGGAGAAAAATAACACCTAATGAAAAAGTAGCCCCAGCCAAGGTGCTGTGTCTACCCTCTCTATGTGGACAAACTATCCACCAAAACCAGGGAACCAGGAACTTTGGGCTTAAGTAATGACAGCAAAATTGGGCCCAAGCTGAGTCAGCTGCAGCCCTTGGCACATCCCCAAGTGAAAGGATCTGCCGGTTGAAGATAGGAACTCTTTAAACAGTCTCCCATTGGGGATGCTTTGACAAGCCAGCCAAAGTGCCTCCTTTCCCTTGCCCCTCCTCATCCCGACAAATGACAAAGTACAGGCTGTGGCCTCCAGGTAAGCACAGTTCTGGGGAAACAAGGAAAGCAAACAAATACTCTATGCGGTTGCAGGGTTCCCAGGCTCCATTTCAAAGGCAGTCTCTTATGGCTTTGTTTGCCCCTGTTTTTCCCAGCATAGGTGTTTGATATCACACAGACCTTTTCTGAGATTTCCAAGGAGATAAGTATTTAGTTTACAGTGGGTAGCCAAGAGTTTCCTAGTTTGAAAAAGAGAATAAGTTACCTGTCCACCAGGTATGTTTAAAAGCCCCCAATTGTGCTGGTGCTGATGGGACATGAGAAAGCTCAAATCAGGTATCTTCAAAAAGCACTTATTGCAATGGCTTTCCTTTTCTGAAACAACTTAGCAACACTCTCTGTTCTTGGTTGAAGGGAAGCCTCACTGGGAGGTCACTCCCTTTTCCAGCTTCAGGTGTGGCAAGAATAGATCAGGCCTTGAGGTGATTACTCAGGCAGGTAAATGTATAAAAGACTAAATAAATTTTAGAGAAAATAGAGAGTGTGAGATTCCTATAATACTGCACGTGTCACTTGGACTCGCTGACATCTGGAATTCTCAAAATCCTTCCCTAATTTGCCCCTGATACAAACATTATTAAAGCATCAGGGGAACTTCTAGTTTGCTTCTTTAACTCTAGCCTAGGCAGGTACCAAAGCTTTCAAGCCTCATCTGTTAAGAAGGAAACAACAAAATCCATCTTTAGCCTTGAGGAAGAAAGAACATTCAAGAGAATTTTGAACACAAACAAATGTTCCTAGGGCTTGCTAGGGGTCACAAAGGGAGAGAGATAAAGGGATGGAGCTCCCAAATAGGGGTTGCAGGCAGAGGGAGCTATACTCCTATGCCCTGAACTAGAAGAAGCAGACTGGAGCAGCCATGGGGGATGAGGGCAATGTCTCCAGTTCCCTCTCCACTGCCTCCCTCTTCAGTGGGGTCTGCAACCTCAACATTTCCTCTTTTTGAGAGACCAGCTCCTCTCACTTCCTTAAGCCTGCTCTCACAAATCAGCCCTGGGTAGGTGGGAATAATAGGGTATATGATCACCCCTTGGGTATTTGCATTTTAGCAGAGGAAATGGTTTTTACCTCTAACTTATTGAAAAGAGTGTCTCACTTTGAGGTCTCAAAAATATACTTGTAGGAAAATAAACATGATGTGGGCAATGGCACCTACCTAAATATTAGTTTCACACAGGCAATTCTGTCCTGGAACAGAAAGTGGCATTATTAGCAAAAATTTTCTTTAAAAAAAAGAATCAATTAGAAAAGAATAAAGTTCTTCCCTCTGTCCACCAGCTCCCTCCTCGCCCATATGCAAGAAAGGGCCCCTGGCAGTATGCCTGGAGGCTTTCTTTGATTGGCAGTGTGTTACAGCTTAATACAGCACATTCTAAACTTTAGATTATTCTAAACTTTAGGCCATTATGACTAACAATGGCAACCAGAGTGTGAATTGCCTTCACACACACAGGCCCTATGTTTGAGTGACAGACAATACCTGCACATCCAGTGTGGGAATTCCTTACTTACTATTGCTATCAGTAAATGATTCACAAGGCCTACAAAGGAATACATTTCTAACCATGTGGCCAATCATCAGAACTGCTTGGACAGATGCCTCTGCCCTGGGTGTATCCAGGATATGCTTTCCTGAAGTGAAACACAGCCCAGGCAGAGGGAGGAGCCAATCTGGGAAGTGGGCCCAGCCACAGAGTTGGCACTCCTCCCTTCTACTTCTGTGACCTGGCAGTGCAGCTCTGCCATGGGCCAAGAATGCCAATGAGAGTCGAAAGAGAACATGTCCATAGTGCTTACTGTGTGCGGGCACTCTTTTAGGGGCTTTACATCCATGGTGTCACATAATCCCCATTTTACGAATAATGAAAATGAGGTTTAGAAAGGTTAAAGTGTTTGTTTAGCTATATAACTACACAGATTGTCTGAATGAATGTCCAATAGGGTACCAGGCATGAAAGAATTAAAAGCATCTGCTTTCAAAGTCACAAATCTTTAATTTTTTCCCCCTAGATGTTGTCTAAGCATGGTTACCAAGAGATTTATGGAAGAAGAAAATTTCCCCCCAGTTCCCATTATAGTTAAGGTGACAAGAGTAATCCACATAAACAATTCATACACGACTAAACTTTGTGGTCCTATTTTAAAATATATCTCTGAAAAAGACTCTTTAATTTGCAGTTAACTGTAAATAAAATATATAAGGTACGACTATATGTATGTTTAATAAATTTTGCTTATTGAAAATAAAAATGCGCGTGATAAAAAAATCCACAAATTTAATTATATTCAATGTATAATTTGATTAAGGATATAAAAAATTCTTACACTTTTAAGTTGTTATATTAATGAAAGACAAAGTAAAATCACTATAATTTTGCCTTTTATTTTCCTTTCTGACCATCCTTTAATGAAAAAACAACTAAAGACAAACTTTTATAAATAATAAAAATAACCTATAATTACATAACTTACATTTAATAAATAATATTATTTATAATGCTCAAAAATTTTGTAGTTTTCAAATTTTGTTTGAAAATATTCTTGTAATGTTTTTGAAAATTAAAATGGGTATATCAGAATTTATTTTTTGGTTGAATCAAATTTTGTTGTTTTACATAAAGTTGCCATGAACAATCTTGTGTTATGTTTATATCTCTAATTGTAACCTCAGAATGTATACTAGAGCAGAATCACTAGGTCAAAAGTCTGAAATCTTTAAGGCTTTTGACACTTATGACCTAATTACTTTCCAGAAAGATTTAAACAGTTTTCTTTTCCATTAGCAGATTATAGGAGTGCCTGTTTCCTGTGTTAACCATTTGTGATTTATTTCTTGCCCTAAGAATGATATCCTTTAGTTATGATTCTGTTAGTAAATAAATATTTTCCTTATTGAATTGGAAAATGGTTTACATATGAAGAATATTAAGCTTCGGATATTTGCTGTAATTCTTTACCTCAGTTTGATGTTTATGTTTTCCTAGGACATGTTATATGTAGCCCAGGTAACTTTCTGTCTAATATCTTCCTCTATTTTCTCTTTTTTTTCTATTGTTTTTAATCTTAGAAAGTTCGTACCCATTTCAAGATCAGCTAAATATTAAATATTTAATGAAAATTAAATTCATTTTCTGTCAAGTCATCATTTTCATAAATCACATTTATTGAACAATTCCATTGATTCACTGGTCAATTTTTATACCATAATATACTATTTGTATTGTTGTTGTACTAAAATTTATGTTAATATCTTTTGGAGTAAATCTTAGCTGTTCTCATCTGCTTTTTTCTTCTATAAACTTTAGAAACATTTGGTCAGGTTCCAAGAAGAAAAGAAGAAAAACAATTGTTTCAGGAATTTGTGCAAGTATCACATCTATAAATTGTCAGTCAATCTATCCACCTGTGTACCTACCTAGTTTTATGATTCATTTTAATTAGAATGCCTTTACTGCTTCATTACTAAGTATGATGTTTAAAATAGATGTTCCTGATTTTGATAAGGAAGTAGACATGCATTTCTACTTAAGTCTTTTGTTTAAAAAAAAAAAAATCACATATGGTGTTGGAGTCTGTCCAATGCATTTTCAACATCTATTGAAACGATCATGTGGTTTTCTCATTACTCACCTATATGGACCCTCACTCTAGATAAATTAATCTGCTCGCTCATTTTAAAATGTTATGTTTTTAAGTCCTTAAAAAAAAACTTGATGCTATTCTGTATTAGTCATGATCTCTAGGTGTAAGTGATGGAAAACCAAACTGCAAACTGTTGAAACAGAAAAAGATATATATCGGATTACTTAACTGAAAAGTCCAGGAGCAGACTTGACTCAGGAACTCAGAAATTGTCATGAGAATTCAGTTTTTCCTTGCCTAGTCCTTGAGACTTTAGACTTGCATCCTCACAGATGAAAGTCTGGGGGAAACTGAGCTTTTCCTTACCAACAGTTCTGACACATTCCTAAGCAATTCTCTGTTTGGTCCCAAATTACTCACTTGCTCAAGTCTATACTAATCACTGTGGCCAAGCAAAGTTGATTGACTGAAGCTTAAGATGCTTGTCTACACTGAGGCTGAGAGTAGGGTTAACAGAGAGTAGAAGAGGGTTCCACAGGGAAAATTAAGGTGCTATTACCAAAAGAGCAAGGATGGATTCTAGGTGGACATACACATTAAATATCTGCTATATACTCTTGATAGCTTGAAATCTTCCAGAAATGAAGAGCTGAAGTATTTCTGAGCATGATGTTTCTCCACTGTCCTCAACCCACTAGGCCTTCACCTTTTTTTAGTGTGGTGGCAACTCTTCACTAGTCACACTATGAAACTAAGAGTCCTAACGCCCCATCACTCAGTCTGCTTTGAGGTGAGTTGTTGCTCTGGCTCAGGCCTTGCTTGCTTGGTATTCCTCTTAGAAGATGTCCACTGTGAGTGGATCTTTGGCTTGCTGCTGCTCATCACTTAGGCTCTGGAGTGGGACATTGTCTCCTGGCTTCCCCATGTGATGCTACTCCCATAGACAAGTGTTGGTGTGGCCTTCAAGACAAGGGTTCAATTGCTAGTCTCAACATAGGCACAAGAGGAATAAAAGGAGGTTACACTCATTCTCTACTTTAATGAAATCCTCCCCATTCTGGTTCCTGACTCATGGCGCTGATTTCTCTTGTGGAGATAGTAGGTTACAGCTTTCCTACTTTTTCTGAGCTAAATTCTCCCCAGATCTTTTTCCTCTAACGCTACTTTCTCATATCCACCATTCTCCACAAAAGGCCCCTATTCTTTGGGAAACCGCAAAAGGGAACTAAAACTAAAGGTAGTACCTCCCAGCTTTGAAAGTACTATGCATTAAGAGCCTCTCTATGAGGACTTCTACCTCCAGAGGTGCCCATCCCACTCAATCATTTAAGGCCTTTCTGAGAATTAAAAAGGAAAGTCCACTCAAGGCTGAAGGAAACTATTTCCAGTCACATTTAAGGTGTGAAAAAGGCAATTAGAGGTAATTATATTGGATATCCCTACCTCACAGAAGTATTGTAAAAATTAGAAATTTAGGTTTAGAAGGCAAATAGACTTTCTTGATCAATTAATCAATATGAAAGACAGAGGCATATATATTAAGTTTAAAACTGCCCTCTGAAAGAAATAGGAGTGTAATTGCCAGAGATGATGACATTGAGACGGTGAACAGCTTGATGGCAATGAGGAGAATATTGCTTTGTGTGGCTTAGAGTAGGGCTGAAGCCAGCTTCTCAGAAGCAGTTTGATGCCTGGAGGCTGTGGGTGGGGTAGGAGGTAGGAAGGGCTGGTGGAATAACCCAAGTAAATCTGCCCATGTTCTGAGCAGAGTTTGGCTGCTCAGGCTAAGACTGCCTGAGTCAAGTGCTAAGAAGTACAATTCCTTCCTTGTGAACCTGTTTCCTTGCATTCCTGAAAAACAATAAATATTCTTTACTTATTTGGTTTCTCTTCTCCTTTTCATCTTTTGTCTCTGCTGTCCTTTTCCTAAAGATTTGTTATACCTCAACAAATCACCACACCCATCAGGATGAATTCAGGGTTACAGGCAAAATGCAATCACCATGTTGGTCCCATGAAGATTCCCTGATGGTGTTTCCAATTGTATAAGTGCACAGTGGAGGAAAATGAACTTCACCTGATACCAAGTTTCACCTGCAGAAAATAACAATCTGAGTTGATTCCCTGTATTTTTGAACCTACTTTTCTTGCTTTAACTTGCAGATAGAAGATGTATAGTCTTCCTGTGAAAGAGGGGAAATACAGTGTTCTTTTGTACAAGTCAAAAATCTTTGGACATTTGGCCTAAGATGCTATGTTTAAAAGATAGTTATATAATATTTTATATTATTTTCCAGTTGCCCAATCTGATTACTTGCATTTTTTTCATCATGCTTTCAAACCAACAGACGTCATAATTGTTATTACACTCTTTCAAGTAAGAAATCCTAAGGAAACATGGCTTAATGATAATATTAGCCAACACTGTCTTAACTCTGCACTGCTGGGCTTTGTTCATTGTGGCACTGTCGTCTGTCCTCACTAAAATATAGAATTCAATAGTGTGAGAATCCCAGAATCCCATCTGATATATCACCCTGCATGACTTTCTCCCTCTCACTTTCTACAGCATAACAATGTGAAGATAACCACCATGCCAAAGCCTTCTCTAATATTGAAAATGTATTTGGTTATTAGATGCCATTAGATCCTTCTAGGTATTATATGCCACTGGCACAAGAAATTTGAACTGATTTTTAAATGAGCCATGAATTCCCTGTTATTTCTCTGAAAACTCCTAAACACAAATGTTATGACACAGAATATTAAAATTGCACATTGTGGTGTACCACATTAATTGATTTGCATATGTTGAACCATCTCTGTGCTCCTGGAATGAAGTCCACTTGATTGTGGTGTATACTCTTTTTAATACATTGCTGTATTTGGTTTGCCAGTATCTTATTTAGGATTTTTGCATCTGTGTTCATGAGAGATATTGGTTTGTAGTTTTCTTTTTGTGTGTTATCTTTACCAGGTTTTGGTATTGGGTAATATTGGCCTCATAAAATAAATTATAAACAAATTAAAAAATAAAAATCATATGATCATATTGATAGATGAAGAAAGTCTTTGACAAGGTACAGCATCCATTTATGATCAAAACACTTAAGAAAATTGATAGAAAAGGAATGTACCTTAATATAATAAAGGCCATATACAACAAACCCCAGCCAACATTATACTTAATGGTGAAAACTAAAAACTTTTCCTCTAAGATCAGGAACACGACAAGTCTGTCCACTATCACCACTGTTATTCAGTATAACACTGGAGGTCCTAGAGAGTGCTATCAGGCAAAAGAAAAATATAAAAGGCATCCAAATAGGAAATGAAGAAGTCAAACTGTCACTATTTGCAGATGACATGATTCTCTATATAGAAAACCCTAAAGATGCCACAAGAGCACTACTAGAAACAATAAACAAATACAGTAAAGTTTCTGGATACAAAATCAATGTTCAAAAAGCTATAATGTTCCTGTACTCTACTAACGAATTGTCAGAAAAGAAGTGGAAAAAGTAATTTCTTTTGCAATTGCAACAAGAAGAATAAAATACCTAAGAATAAGTTTAATGAAACAAGTGAAGAACCTATATAATGAAAACTATAAGACCTTACTAAAAGAAATCAAAGAAGTTACAAAGAAATGGAAATATAGATATTCCACGTTCTTGGATTGGAAGAATCAACATCATTAAAATGACCTTATTACCTAAAACATTATACAGATTTAATGCAATCCCCATCATATCCAGTCAGCATTTTTTAAAGAAATAGAACAAAAAAAATCATCAGATTTGTACAGAAGCCCAAAAGACCCTAAATTGCCAAAGCCATCCTGACAAAAAAGGACAAGACTGGAGGCATTACTTTGCCATACTTCAAATTATATTACAAAGTGACAATAATCAATACAGCATGGTATTGGCAGAAAGACAGACACACAGACCAGTGGAACAGAATCGAGAGTCCAGAAGTAAACCCATGATTATATGGGCAAATAATTTTCAACAAAAAAGCCAAAAACATACAGTGGAGAAAGAAAAGCCTCTTAAATAAATGATGCTGGGAAAACTGGAAAAGCCGCCTGCGAAAGAATGAAACTAGACTATTGTCTATTGCCACACACCAAAATTAACTCAAAATGGATTAGGGACCTGAATATAAGATCTAAAACAATAAATTGCATAAAAGAAAACATAGGAACTAAACTCATGGACCTTGGACTTAAAGAAGACTTTATGAATTTGACCTCAAAAGCAAGGAAAATAAAAGCAAAAATAAATGAATGGGACTACATCGAACTGAAAAGTTTTTGCACAGCAAAAGAAACCGTCAATAAGGTAAAGAGACAACCATCCAAATGGGAAAATATATCTGCAAGCAACGCCTCCAATAAGGGCCTAATATCCAAAATATATGAAAAACTCATACAGCTCAATAACAACAAAAAAACAAACAATTCAATTAATAAATGGGCAGAGGACCTGAAGAGACACTTCTCCCAAGAAGACGTACAAATGGCCAATAAACATATGAAAAGATGCTCACCATCACTAGCTATTAGGGAAATACAAATTAAAATACCATCTCGCACCTGTTAGAATAGATGTTATTAACATAGTAAGTGATAACAAGTGTTGGAGAGGATGAGGAGAAAAAGGAATCCTCATACACTGCTGGTGGGACTGCAAATTGGTACAGCCACTATGGAAAACAGAATGGAGTTTCCTCAAAAAACTAAGGATTGATCTACCATATGATCCAGCAATCCCTCTATTGGGTATTTACCCAAAAGACTTGAAAACCACATCCAAAAAGATATTTGCGCACTGATGTTCATAGCAGCATTATTCACAGTGGCCAGGACATGGAACCAACTGAATTGTTCTACAATAGATGATTGCATAAAAAAGCCATGGTACATATATACAATGAAATATTACTTAGACATAAGAAGAGATGAAATGCTGCGATTTGTGACAATGTAGAAAAACCTTGAGATAATCATGCTAAGCGAAATAAGCCAGACAGAAAAAGTTGAAAACCACATGATATCACTAGTATGTGGGATATAAAGCTAAAAGCAACAAATGAACAGGACAAACAGAGACTCACGGACATGGACAATAAACTAGTGGTTACCAGAGGGTAGGAGGAGGGGGTAGGGGGATCAAAATATGATGACAGAAAGAAATCTATGTTATTAATAAAAATAATAAAAAAAAAGAAGAAGAAAGAAAGAAAGAAAGAAAAAACATTTAAACTGAAAAACAAACAAAAAATAAAATAAAATAAAATAAAATAAATAAAATAAAATAAAATAAAATAAAATTACACATTGCTCTGAAAGATGGTTTGTTTAAAAGTATATAGAAGCTGTGGCCATTTTGAATCTGCAACATTTCAGCAAAATTCAAAGATAATGGAGAGGGACTAGACTACCATTCTCATTGAGCCACTCCCCTTTGCATTATTTCAACCATTATTTCAACAATAGAGATTCTTAACCTGTAGAGTATAGCCCCATTGGAAGGCATAAAATAATCCCAGAGAGATTGAGTTTGGAAAAAATCACATTCAATAATGTGATATCATTTTATATTGGGAAAAATGTTGCTTACAATACAAACTTAATAAAGTTGGACAAATTGTCTGACCAAGTACAGATACACAGAAGGTAAAGTGATTCTTAGCCTGTGGCCTGCCGGAGTCCCAGTAGTGGTCTTGTGTATATGACAAGACAGAAGCAGAGACAAAAAGTCAGAACAAGAGACAGAAAGTAAGAGACAGAAGAGTCTGTATAGATTTTGAAAGTTGCTAAAATGGGTAGAAATCTCTATTTTCTTGTTAGAATTGTTAACTTTTCTGTAACTGATGCTGAGAAAAACCACAAATTATGATACTTTTCTGAGAAGGACATACGTCTGTTGTACGTACTTCTATGTGCCACATAAAGTCATAAGTGGCTTATTTTACCATGACAGTGTTGCAGGGTAAATTATTGCTGTACAATTACTTACAGTTAGTGGTTTTAACCAGAGGGTTTCTTTTCTTTGTTTGGGTGATGGACCATTGGATATCAAATTCCTTCTGTCTACACTGTTGTCCCATGAAACTACTTGATTCTAGTGAATGCAGAGCTTGGCAGTCCTTGATGAAGCATATTTATGAGTTAAGTCCAAGTGAATCCAAAACATATGGATTAAATTTCCCTTGAAATATCTAAACTAAAGGTGGAAAGCACTTCAAAGAATGCACTGGGGATCTGCTGTGCCTCAGACCAATTTTAAAGTCTGACTCTTTTTTTCTAATCAAAGCTCCAAGGTTGCTCATGTGGCCCAGGACTTAAAGGTCTGCATCTAGACTCTTCAATGGCTACTGCTATCCCAGGGCAGATGGATCTTAATATTCCAACAGTGACCATACCAAGATCCAGAGGCTTATGCATCAGATTGAACATGGAATGCTTTATTGAGTGATGCAGTTTACTGTCTCTTCCAGATTCTTGCCTTATGCAAGAACTTAAGCACTATTAATGCCAAATGTATAGGAATAAAAATGGAATTAGATAGGCATCCAAAAAGATTTTGAGGCAGAACAAGGATCACATTATCTCTTCCTCCCAAAAGCCACACTAATAGTGAATGTAGTTCAATAATGTTTTTAAAAGAAAAATAAAACAAAAGAAGAAAAGTCATTCAGTCATCACGGTTTTTTCATTTACAGATAATCCAATCTCTCTTAACTTTTGGAACAATTATATAATAACATAACTTCATTCCATAATGTTGAATTTATGTTTTTGCATTTGACATCTTGAATTGTAATAGTAATAACTTCAAATAAAGATATTTCAATTAGTTCATGAAGTTTAATCTCTCTTCTATTTTTTTTTTTGACTTTGTACATAATAAGGATCATGTAAGATCTCAAACCATTATGAATCTCAATAAGGTTACTTCTCAAATCTCCATTTCTTTTCTACATATCTATTTGTATAGTCTGGAAAGAAAATGCTTCTTGCATATTTTCATTCTTATCATTACCATATTAGTTAGTTAGTTAGTTAGTTAGGTATGTAGGTAGGTAGGTAGGTAGTTGTTAGTTTGTTTGTTTTTAGGAGACTGAAATAATATTCTCTCTGGTCTTTGGCCTCAACAGAATATTCCAACGAAGTTCAGGCCTATTTATGAATGAGTTAAAATTTAGAAATTGATATCTGGTAATTTTCTCTATCAATAGTAAAGTAGAGAGATTGATTATGTTTTCACTGGAAAGAGTTTGATTTTCCTCAGGCTAATGCCCCCTTCATCAATGCCAGTGGATCATCAAAATTCAATCTTCTCAAAAATCTAACCATGTACATATTTATTAGAATCCAAAGTTGAAATAGTGTCTTTAGTATCAAGCAGAATTAAGCATTTTAGGCACCAAAAATGCTTTTTGTGGTCAATGGTTGGCCCATGAGAATGCAACTGGCTCAAGGCAAGTGACTATAAATTTAACCCACGTAAAGGAAAACAATGTTTTCCCTGTCGCCTAAAAAAAAAAAAGGAGAGAAAAAGTGTGTACTTGGTGATGTTTTTAGACCCATTATAAATGAGTTTGAATTTCAGTCTTTTATATTTAGCACTCATCACAAATAAATATTCCCATCATAATAAACCTGTGCCAAATTAGTTCCAGTTGTCAGGCATTACAAAGTTGTCATCCTTTTGCTGTTTTTCAAAATTTTACATCTAATTTTAACACTCAAATTCCTTTTAGATATACATAGATAAATTTGAAGTAGATTTTTAGGGAAGACAAATTTAGAAAATTTTGATCAGAAGGCATTTTTTGTGGTCAGAAATATTTGATATTATTGTTTGTATTCCAAATGAACAAGATAATAGCTACCTGCTCCCTTCTCTGGGTAGGCATTACCTTTCTGTCCAGATTTTATCCTGGTGAACCTTTAATAGGGAGAAAAGTGTGATGGCATATTGCAATGTATTCTCAATCACCTTCAAGTAACTGTTCAATCTTGGTCTATAACAAAGCAATATCTCTCTTTAGTCTATGAGCGACGCTACATGACCTGAGTTTTTTAATAAAAAGTCACCCCAAATAGAGATACTCAATGTATGATGACTGGTTTAGGGTGTGTCAGTTCCTTGCAGCAATTTCTTCCATCTTGTCATCATCCTCCAGGCTCTCTGAGCTAGACCTCCCTGTGTCTTGACCCCCTGGCTCTCTCCAGGCTTTAAATCTAGCTCAGTTTTATATTCTGTCTAGAGGGAGTAGTGGGATTCTCCAGTTAGAATTTAAGACTTGACATCTGGCTTTTCTTCCATATTTCTCTAATCAAGTTAATTAGAAGCCAACTTTTAGTCAACCCACTCAGAGAGAGTACTCAGAGAAATATTTCTGTTTCTTTGTGTCGCACGTTGAACATAATTCTTTTAGGGAGTAGGGAAGATAAAAAAATCAAATTCTCATAAAACAACAAAAGGACTATTTCCTAGTATTTTTACGTCTAAAGGTGAGCCCAAAGAACAGAGAAGCCTTCATTTTCACTTCGTGCCCTTCTTTCCAATTACATGGTATGTGTGCATGTGTAAGATATGGACACAACTTTCTTTTTAGCACCAATAGATCAAAATTACCTTAATTTTTTCAACGTTTGAATAATTTATTTTATTTAAAACAGAAAATTTCATTAACAAAACTCCCTATATCAAATAGAAAAGAGTAGTATATAGGTAAAGCAATAGCATTCAGGGTTTTTTGTTTTGTTTTCTTCTGTTTCGTTTCTTTCTTTTTTAAATCTACCTTTTAAGATTGGTACTATTACCTAAATAGTTATATGTGATTCTATTGTGGACTTTCATGACATTGTGTGTGTGGTTGAGCAAGTATGCATGCTTCAGACATTGACAAAAGATAAAAAGTTTCTATCTTGGTCAGTTTGGCTGTCTTTGTGAAGATTCAATGAGTTTATAAAGACAAGAAGATAATGTCAATTGTCCTTGTTCCTGTCATTAAAATTAACTATCATGGACCACTTTTTAGCCCCCTTATAGCCATTATGCAGCATCTAATGAACAAGTCCTACCACCTACAATGGCCTTCAGTGGCATTCTGACTCACAGTGGCCACTAAGTAATTCATTCTCAAGAGTAATTGCAGTTTCCAGAGATGGAGGGTTTTTAACTCCTGGGGGAAACATTGTAAAATAACCAAAATGGTTCAGAGAGACTTGAATTAAAAATGTGCTCCCACCCCTATTAGCCTGTGATTTGCAGTAAGTTCTACCAATTTTATGAGCCTCTATTTCCGTATTTGTTAAATGTAGATCATAATACCTGCACCTCAAAGTTGTCATGATGATTAAATGAGTCATGTAAAGAGCTTGACCCAAAGTAGGTGCCAACACACGTTGATCAAATTTCTCAGAATTGGTAGACTGAATCTCTCTGTTTAGCATTTTATTCTGTTCCAGTGTGAAGCAGAGAGCTCAGGGAAAGGTACCCAATTTCTATTGTTGTAAAATATGTTTGATCTGCCTAATTTTACCAGTTACTAAAGATTATTTAGGGCAATGTTTATAGGTCTTACTTACCTTGATAGGGACAGGAGCTAGTATCTTTATGTTCTCCTGTTCCTCATAGAATTTGAAAACTTGCTCAAGAGAATAGGAATGAGCACAATTCTCAGAAATGTTTAGTTATATCTTTTAAATACATAATTGTGTTTTTGACAGATAAAAGCCACTTGATTGAAATTGTGCTTGTAAAGATATGGTAGTAGGTAACCGCTTAGGAGCTTTTCATGTTGTCTGAAATAACTAAATGCAGTTCTTAACATCATATTACACACAGTTGGTGAACTATTGCTTTCCCCATAGAACAATTCCAAAACAAATTGAGTTTCACAGTCATTCAAAAGGCTTTTGTGAACTAAATCAGTCAGAACATATTTAACCCGAAGCCACATTTCTTCCTCCACCTGAGTTAGCTCTATTTGCGTAAATGGAGAAGGATAAAAAAAACACTCATCCAATTCTATATTACATGCTCAGTAACATTACTAACATGTCTTCATTTTTCTTTGACTGATGTTATCAAAACATTGGGGACAGAAGGCGATTTCAAGAAATGTGGTAAAGAGAAAGAAAGATCATATAATATTAGATAATACCTATTTGCTAAAATATAACAAAATGAACTTAAAATGAGTATACAACACCAAACACACACACACACACACACAAACACACACACTCTCTCTCTCTCTCTCTCTCTCTCTCTCTCTCCTACAGGAAAAAAAAAAGATACAACTTTAGATCATAATCTTTGCCAAGTCTGAAAGAAGAAAGAGAAAGACAGATAATCAGTTTCAGAAACTGATGTGTCTCTTAATCATGACCCTCAGAATCAGTCTGAGGAAAAGAAGTGGAAAAATTCAGAATAAAACCTCATTAACATCTCCCAATTGAGGGAGACTTAGACAAAACAGTGTGTGTAGGTACTTGGGCAGAAGATGAGGAGGAAAAAGGAAAACTGAAAATTAGAAGCCCCTTTTTAACACCCCAAAGTCTCATCTGAAGTCAAAAAACAAAAAAACTAGTCAAGACTCTTACCATAGAATTAGTCACCCTGATTGCAATCTTCAATGGTAAACAGACATTTAATTGAATGAAAGACAGAAGAGAAAAAGGAAATCTCAGAAAGTGAGTTCTGAGGGAGTGAGATGCCCAAAGTAGAAGAGGTAAACAGAATAACTTAAAAAACTGTTTCTTCTTCTTCTAAAGTTGTGGCCCACAGCCATGGATTTTACTCATTTGGGCCCAGATATTTTAGGAGAGAAAGGGGACAGCTGCTTGAGAACAGTGAAGGGAACACTGGGAGCAAATCATGTAATGTTCTGAGGATCCCTCCTGAATGAACAGGGGAGGAGACATTTCTATACCTGAAGGTAACTCAAACAGGATGGTGAGATGCCCTGGACCAGAAGTGAACACTCGCACATATCCCTTAACCAAAGTGTTGAAAACAGAGCAAAGATTGGCTTGTTGAAGTAGCGAAGAACTACCTTCCTTTACTTCCTCCAAATTTGGGGGGTAATGAAGAAAAGTTCCAAAGACACACACTATCTTGACTCCAAACTGAAGCTCTAAGGAGAAAGCCAAGTAAAGGTGACTTAATGTCCAGAAGAATTCATCTATCTGCGTGTTATCAGAACAGAGATCTGATAGACTTGCTTATAACATGAAAGTGATGAAAAGAAATACTAAGATAACTGGTTATTATATGATATCAATATCTATATTATGGAAACTTGGATTGTGCTTCTAAACATATAATAACAATCTCTCTGGGGCGGGGGGGAGGGGATGTAATTAGTAGCATTTGCTAATAATAGTGGGGTAAATAGTCCCACTACAGCCAATTCAATCTGCCAAAATGACATCACTGAAAGTGAAGTTGGGAAGAGATATTAATATTTGATTCTTTTGAGTCAGCTCTGACACACCACAGACAGTAACAAATAAAGATTCCAGTGCAATAAGTATGGAGAGGAAGAATATGCACAAGACAGATAATGTTTACATTTTGTAAGACACTGTAAGCCAGGAAATGTAAAGAAATTTCCAGCAATGAGTGTTTTTCTTTCTAGAACTTAAACAGAACAAAAATTTTTTTAAAAGAAAACATAAAGAGCAAAACATTAAAACAACACAATTTCAAAGCTAAGGAAACAAATTCTGGATTAAAATAAAACAACTACAGAAAAATTAAGTAAATTAGAAACATCAGAAACCATATTAACAACACTGAAAATTAGTAACCAAGGAAAAAGGCTCTATATCAATAAAAGACTACATAAAAAAATGAGATTAAAACAATTTTAGAAACCAATAATTATTTAATATAAATATAAATGATATGTTTGAAGTAGAAAACCCAACAAATGGTAGAGGAACTATACAATTGATCATTTCATTTATAAATATGAATTTAGTTTCTTAAAAACATTAGCAACTAAAATTCAGCAGCACCTTTAAAGAAAAATGCAGCATAACCTAATAGATTTTCTCTGCAATGCAAAGATGGTCCTTTATTAATAAATCATATAATTTACCATATACATAGGTTAAGTAGTAAAGCCATATTTATTTCAAATATATCAAAACATAATTTCGTAAAATTCTCTATCCATTGTTAATTTAAAAAAGGAAGCCCTGACATAAAATTTGACTGATACTTCTGCAACATTTTGTGTCTATATACATATATGTGTGTATTTGTATATATATGTGTGTAAATACATTCTAGGAAAAGCCAACATCCTGTTAATGATGAAAAGGATCAAAACAGATATGCTCTCTATCACTACAATATTTAACATTGCTCTGTAAATGTAATTAAGAAACACACATAAAACAAGTATAATAATTAGAATGTAGATGTAAAAAAAATCATTATTTACATAATAATTATTGAATATCTAGAAAGTCAAGAGAATCAATTAAAATTATTAGAATGATATCATTTGTTAAGGAGCTAGTTACAAAATTAAAATAAAAATCAATAACTTTCCTATATGCAAACAATACCTGATTAAAAAATAGGTTGGGAAAACATGTTTCTTTTGCAATATAAAAATAGTAATTATATATTTTTAAATGTAAATTTCCTTTATATAAAGGACCTAAAAGAAAATTCAAATGTTAAACCATATCATGTCTTGCATAGGAACACTGAATTTTTAAAAAGTTCATTTATTCATTCATTCACTCAAAAATAAGTTGAGGGCCTATTACATATCAAGCACTGTTCTAGGCCTTGCGGAGACAACAGTGAGGAAAATAGACAAAAGTACCTAACCTCATGTAGGAGATTTAGTGAGAGGAGACAGACAATATAACATATGTGATGATGATGATCACTGTGAAGAAATGTAAAGCCAGAAAGGAGATAGAGAGTGAAGAGTTGGATAAAAGCGTGTTCTCTCAAACAGTGTGGCTAGAAGGGTGGTCAAGGAGGGCCTCACTGACAGGTGACATTTAAACCTGTCACCAAAAGAAGAGAGGATGCAAGATATATGCAAAGTTCTTAAAGCAGGAGAAGATTTATATATTTAAAAATAGCAACCAGGCCCATGTGGTTGTGTAGAGTAAGAGAAAGTACAGGAGATGAGTTTAGAGAGAAAGCTAGGACTGAAAACATTAGGTCTACTGGCCATCGTTGCACTCTAGCTTACACTGTGAGTGAGATGTGAGCTTGTGAAGGGTTTTGAGCAGAAAGAGACATGCTATGTATGACTGTATTTTATAAGGATTGATTATTTTAATAATCTTAATACCCACTTCATCCAATTTTATTTAGTTAAATTACTCACATTTTCATAATCAAGTGTTTTTTTTCTTTTGCTAAGAAAATTAAGAAAATGATATTAAGCTTTATTTGAAAAAATCCAAAGTGCAAGCAAGAGTAGTCACTAAATTTATGCAGATAAAGAGAAAAAAAGGTAATATCAGTCAAATCAGACATTAACCATATCATGAAGCTCTCATAATTAATATATTTTGATACTGTCATAGGCCACGTAAACATGTGGATTTCAGTATTTGGTAATACTGGAATTTTAAATCATTGTTGAAAATATAAAATAATCAATAAATAGTATTATGAAAAGTCTACAGTTAAAACATAAACAAAATATATGTGAAGAAAACTTGTGAAGTTTTATATCAAAATAAATTTCAGTTTTAAAAATATTTAAACATGAAAAAAATTCACAAAAGATCTAAAAGACAATATGGAGAAAATGTATGTGTCTATACGTGTATGTATTTTAAAGTGCAATTTTTATAAGCAGGAATTCAATTCACTACCTTATCAAGGAAATATTAAATATTTTTCTAATGCTAATTATATTTTACTAATGTATGGTAAAAATATATAAAATTAAATTAAAAGATAAAATTTTAAAAATATATTAAAACACACATTGTTGACTGAAGGCTAATTTATTTGAAATAGAACATTTTTAATAAATATGAAAAATATTAACAACCTGATAGAAACCGAGATACAAAAGAAAGTGAAATTTGGTTCAATTCTACTTTTGAATTAAAATATTCAAATTAAAAAAAGATGTTTTTGTTTAACAAGTAGATTGACAAAAATAATTTAAAATGATTAATAATATTTAGAGCTGGGAGGATGTTGAAAATGAGAATTGTACAGTGATCAGTCATTTCCACAAGACACATTGGCATAATCTATTCAAATTTAACTGTATTTACAATTTGATGAAAATGATGTATAAGAATAATGATACTGATGCTTGAAACAGAATAAAGATTAAAAACAGATCCAGAATTTAATATAGAACAAATAGGCTTTCAATTTAATGAGGAAAGAATGCTTTATTTAATAAATAATATTTGCATAATTAGTCATCGACCTGGAAGAAAACAAGACTGTATCCCTACTTTACAGCTTGTCAAAGATAAATTTCAAATAAATTAAAATTTCAAATGCTAAAAATGAAGTATTTTAAAGAACAAATTTGTTCGTTGACTATATGATCCTCCTGTTAGAATTTAACCACTGAGATACATTAAATAATATGTTCCAAAATTGTCTGTAATAGAAAAGAACTGGAAACATCCAAATACCAGTTGATACAATTCTACTTAAATTTTAAAGATGTACTTCTATACAATAAGATACTGTATAGCTATTAACAAAGAATGAGGAAAATCTGTGTTTACATGGAGACATCTTGTACCTATTTTATTTAATGAAAAAAAGTAAAGCAATCCATGAACACAGAATATGTTTCCGTTTCTTTGTATCTTCTTCAATTTCTTTTAATAATGTCTTGTAGTTCTCTGTGTGTAGATCCTTCACATGATTCATTAAGTTTATTCCTAGGTATTTTATTCTTTTTATTGCAATTGTAAAAAGAATTGTTTTTTTTTCTTTTTCTAAAACTTTATTGTTAATGTATAGAATTGCAATAGATTTTTGTACATTGATTTTGTATCCTGAAAATTTACTATATCTGTACATTGTTTCTAATAGTTTTTGTGTGTGTGTGTGTGTGTGTGTGTGTGTGTGGAGTCTTTAGGGTTTTCTATAGAAAATCATGCCAATTTGACTTTTTCAATCCCTATTTGGATGCCTTTTACTTATTTCTCTTGCCTGATTGCTCTAGCTAGGACTTCCAATACTATATCGAATAAGAGTGGTGAGAGTGGGCGTCCTTGGCTTATTTCTAATCTTAGAGGGGAAAACTTTCAGTTTTTTGCCATTAAATGTGATAGATATTAGTTGAAGGTTTGGATGAATCTTGAGATTATCATGCTAAGCGAAATAAATCAGACAAAAAGTTGACAACTATATGATTTTACTCATATATGGGATATAAAAATGAAAACAACAAATGAAAGGTAAAAACTCATAGACACAGATAACAATTTAGTGGTTATCAGAGGGAAAGGTGAGAGACAGGAGGTAGATAATGGTAAAGGGGGTCAAATATATGGTGATGGAAGGAAATTTAACTTTGGGTAGTAACCACAATGCAGTATACATATGATGAATTATTGAATTGTATACTTGCAACCTATATAATTTTATCAACCAATGTCATCCCAATAAATTTAATTTAAAAAAGTAAAGCAAAGTTAAAAACATCATGTTCTGTATGTTTGTATAATTTTTTAAAGAAATTATACATAAATAATAATTATATTAATTATATTAATAATAATAAAATAATAACCAGCATTTATTTAATTATGACCAAGTGCCAGCTACTACTTTTAGCACTTTACATGTTCGAACTACTCTAAAAGATACTATTAATAGGTTCTCAGTGAGTCAGAAAGCCATAGTAAATTGCCCATGGTCCTAGTAAATGATGGAGCTAGAATTCAAAATCAGACAGTGCAACTCCAAATACTACTGCACTGTTAAATGTTAATCACAGTGCTGTGGACACACACACACACTCACACACACACACACACACACACACACGATTATTTTCTAGATACAAAAAATTATTAGTTGTAGTTAACAGGAGTAGAAAAATGAAAATCAAGTACTGGAAAATGGGACACGGTCATTTTCTAACTTTCTGAACCTTGACTTTTTAAAACTGTATGCATATTTTAATTTTTCTTGATTAAACAAATAAGAAAACTTAAAAGAAAGAAGGAAAGAATCTCAAGTATCTTTGGGAAATCCAGGAATAAACTACCCAGCTGGCATAAATCTCTCTATGGCACAGAGCAATGAAACTTGAAGTCGCGAACCCTGAGAGCAGCAGGTTCTTTGCTTTTGCACTTCCTTTCCTGAGCTAGTGTATGGGACTGACTTGCTAGAGCAGAACATGGGCGCCACTGTGTTGCATTCCCTATCAGCAAAGAGATCAGAGAAGGATGCTGCCCTCTCTATCATGTCATTCCTATCAATTAACCAAATTATCTCCCTTTCTGTGTGCTTGACACCCTGATACCCAGGAGCTCAGAGAGTGCTGCTGGACTCCAAACAATTAACAATCCTGCGGGGTGGTACTCACTTATTATCCCATGGGAAGGAAGGCCAGAGAGCCAATACTGTTTGGCTAACTCCCTGGCACACAGACTTAGTTTCTCTGGCAGGGAAGAAGTCACCATATGTCTCCAGGCATCAGCTGGTTGGCCACCTCCAAAGAAGGAGTTACAGCATCTATCACTAGAGGACTCAGGTGTGAAGCCTACTAACAAGCTCCTGGCTGCTACCTGAAACCTTCGGAACATTGCATTGTTCTTTTCCAGGTTCTGCGATAGAGATTAAGAGAGGCAACCAAGCAATTATTGTTGGGTCACAGACAAATAAAATCAGCCCTTCTGCAAATTCAGAGTTGGTATAAAGTCATAAAATGTCCAGTGCAAATGGCAAAAATAAAAAGGACTTGAGGTGTTATAAATCTTGCCTTATTTTCTCTAATAATATAGGGTATGGTGCAAATCAAGTCCTAACCCTTGATTCATAGAGCTGAGTGGCCAGTAAAGTTATAAGTGGAGAATATAAAATTATGTTTATAAGAGTGTGTGTGTGTACAAAGAAATTACCATACATTTTTTTCCAACAGTGAGGAATCAGAGAGTGATGATATATATTTACAAGGATGGGATTTAGAAAAGAAGTACAAACAAAGGCAGTTTACATGGACTTAAGAAGTATTTGGGGGAGTGGGTGACAGGGGGACAGGAATAGATTTTCCAGATATCATTTTCTGGATCTTTCATGAATAAGATTTCTTAAAAAAAAAAAAAAAAAAAGTTAATCAGATTTATATCAGATTTTGGACTTCTTCCTTTACAAAAAATATTTATGTTGGTCTAGATCAGTGATTTTCAATCTCTTTGGTCTCAGGACCACTTTGCACTCAAAAATTGTTGAGTACCCCAAACAGCTTTTATTTATATAAATTCTATTTATCTATATTGACTATATTAAAGATTACAAATGAGAAAGTTATTGAATGTTTAATAATTTATTAAAATAACAATAAACTCACATATTAACATAAATAACATATTTTTTATCAAAATAATATATTTTCTAAAATAAAAATAAAATTATTAAGGAATGACATGTATACTCTTATGAGAATGAGAATTTAAAAAGACAAATAATGCCTTATTTTTATGAAAATCGTTTAGATTGCAAAGATTTTCCAAAGAGTTTCAAGGACTCCAGAGTGCACTTGGAGAACCACGGGTCTGATTAACAAGCAGACAAGTAAGTAAAGTAATCCCTTTCGTATTGGCAGGAAATATGTGCCAAGATCATAGATAGTGGATGCCTGAAACCATGGACAGTACCAAATCCTAAAGAAAGTATACTATTTTTTCTATACATGCATACCTTTTCACTTAAAGGACACACTTTACAGCTTCTCTTTGGCATATCTGATTTGTCAGCATTACTACTCTTGTGATTTGGTACCATTATTAAGTAAAATGAAAGCTACTTGAACATAAGCACTGTGATCCTGAGACAATAAAATTAATAACTGAGAAGGCTACTAAATGACTAAAGAGCAAGGAGCAGGGATGATTCATGTCTCAGGTGAGACAGAGTGGGACAGTGCGAGATTTTATCACATTACTCAGAAGGGTGTGCATTTTAAAATTAATGAATTGTGTGTTTCTGGATTCTTCCACTTAATATATTCGGACTGCAGTTGACTGCGGGTGACTGAAACTGCAGAAAGCAAAATCACAGATCAAGGGATACTCATAACTGAAGTGATGTATGGAATAAAGTGTTACTAGCACTACTATATCCACTGCTTATAAGCTAAACCCTGGAAGATGAGTGCTTTGGGTTTGAGAAAGGCCAATTATGATTTTGAAAATCAAGCCACGTAAGATCGTGTTTTGCGAAAAACATAGGAAACACACATGTTCAGTTAAACAGCAATAACAACCCAGCTACCCTCATTCCCAAGGACATGGTTTCATGGCTGGGTAATTCGGGACTTCTGATAAATTCAATAATTGAGAGTCTTGGAACTTGTAGAAATTAGAAATCAAGTGCTTTTTGTTTCTTAAATAGTGTTGTTTTTGGAGCTCTGTGCCAAGGTCATTTTGCATAAATGGCACACCAACTACAGGTTAGAATGGACAAGGCAGGTCTTCGTCTTTTGGTTTGAAACTCTTTTTATCTCTCAAGGATTTGTGGGGTGAAGAACGAATAGATGGAAAAGCTCATTGTCAGTGCAATAAAATATAAGATTTATTTTTCTCTATGTTTGTTTGATTTTTGGAGAGTCCATGTGGAATAACTGCCATGTTAATGTTCAGAATATGACCGTCAGGGAATATATGGACCACACAGGTAGTTTTAAAATGGGAATACACAGTAAGAAGTTTAATACATTCAAGTTCAATAATAATTATTCACGAGGTCGTGACTCTTGAAAAACACAAATCGGCTTTTAACAAATAGACCCCAAAAAGCTTTCTGAAATATTGAATTATTTACAAAAGAAATTTTTCCCCTAGTAACTAGAAAGACTACTATCTATGAAGAGAACTGTGGGTTTGCAGCATAAAAATCCCAAAGAAAAGAATATACACACACACACACACAAACATCCATATGCACAAGAAAGTATCCTGGGTTTGGCATCCCAGTTTTGTGGGTTGGTTTAACTTCTGCTTGCTTCTAGATTTAAAATACTGAGATAACATCATAAAGATTTCTGATATATTACCATTTGTGTGGTAAGCACACAGTAGAGAATACATTGAATTATAATGTACACCTGAAATTTATATATTGCTATTAACCAATGTTATCACAATAAATTTAATAATAAAAACGATTTTCAATCTTTACTAATAAGCATAATCTAAACTAGCTGTAAAACCACCTCTGGCAAGTTAACTTTTAATGAGTTCATTTTATAACATAGGTATAATAAGATACTCTTTGCAGAGTTGCAAGGTTTCAATGAGTTAAAATATGTCTAGAGCCTAGTTAACTGCCTGGTACTTAGAAAATACTCAGAGAATTCACTCTACCTCCATCCATCCCCATGTAATTCAAAAAGACAGGAAAATCCACAATCAAGGATCTTGGAATTTTGTAATTTGTCTTGACAAAGAAATAACTTGCTGGGAGAAATATGAATTGTCATGTAGTTTAGAGATGTGAGAAATGCTGCAATTGTTACATAAGCATTTGTAATTGGTATGAAATGTAAAGTTAACTGTGTGAAAGCAAACCAGAATAGATTAATTATTCAATGTATTTGGTTAAGCGCAAATCTGCTTTTCTGGGTCTTAGTAACATGCAAAGAAAAGAAAGTTTGGAAAACACAAGCACAGAAGTGAATCAAGTGAATAAAGTCTTAGGATTATACAGGTTGGCAGATAAGCGTTCCAGCTCCAGGATAAAATTGGGGATGGGAGAACTAGCAAGCCCTACACATCGGGGTGCGGACCAGGCAGTCTGAAGTTCAAAAACAGTGCTTTCCATGGCTCAATGAAGTGCATGGGAATGACAAAAAAACATTTTTGTAGCACTTTAACTCAATGGCCAGAAATGGAGACTGTACTGGTGACAAAGTGAAAATACACACATATAATTTATTGGTAAATTTTCTCTTTGTATGCCATAGATTAATTGACAGTATAAACTATATTTATTATCCTTGACTACAGAGTAGTGATGTATTATATATGAATGAATTTATTTGTTTTGTTTTGTTTTGAGTTTGAGGTTTCTTTCTTACCCAGGAGGGAAAGACAGACTGTTGTTTGGGTAAAACCGTTACCTTTTGTGTCTGTTAAGAAAGAAATATAAAAAAAAATTATCAGATTTGTATGGAATCGCAAAAGACCCCAAATAGCCAAGGCAAACCTGAGAAAAAAATCAAGGCTGGAGGTATCACACTGCCTGACTTCAAATTATGCGTCAAAGTGATGATAATCAAAATAACGTCGTATTGACAGAGAAACCGACCCACAGACGAGTGGAACAGAACTGAGAGCCAAGAAATAAATCCTCATGTATATGGGCAAATAATTTTTAACAAAGGAGCCAAAATATACAATAGAGAAAAGAATCTCTTCAATGAATGGTGTTGGGAAAATTGGAACACCACATGCAAAAGAATGAAACTAAATGCAATCTGTCACAATACACCAAAATGAACTCCAAATGGATCAAAGATCTAAATAAAAAATCTGAAACAATAAATTGCATAGAAGAAAATATAGGTACTAAACATATGGACCTTGGTTTTAGAGATTTTGTGAATTTGACCTCAAAGGTAAGGGAGGTAAAAACAAAGATAAATAAATGGGACTATATCAAACTGAAAAGCTTCTGCACAGCAAAAGAAACCATCAACAAAACAAAGAGACAATCAACTGAATGGGAGAAGATATTTGCAAACAATGCCTCTGATAAGGGACTAATATCCAAAATATGTAAAGAACTCATAAAACTCAACAAAACAAAAACAGACAATCCAATTAAAAAGTGGACAGAGGAACTGAGCAGACATTTCTCCCAAGAAGACATACAAACAGCAAACAGGCATAAATAAATGCTCAACTTCACTAGCTATTAGGGAAATGCAAATCAAAACCACAATGAAATACCACCTCACACTTCTTAGAATGGCTATTATCAGTAAGACAAGTAGTAATAAGTGTTGGAGAGGCTATGGGGGAAAAGGTACCCTCATAGACTGCTGGCGGGAATGTAAATTTGAGGTTCCTCAAAAAATTAAGAATAGAATTACCATATGACCCAGTAACCCCTCTTCTGGATATCTACCTCTAAAATTTGAAAGCATTTATCCACAAAGAAATATGCACCCTAATGTTCATTACAGCATTATTCACAGTGGCCATGACATGGAAGCAACCGAAGTATCCTACGATAGATGATTGCATAAAGAAGCTGTGTACATATATACAATGGAACATTACTCAGCCATAAGAAAAGATGAAACACTGCCATTTGCAACAACATGGATGGATCTTGAGATTATCATGCTAAATGAAATAAGTCATACAGAAGAAGGTGAGAACCATATGATTTTACTCATACGCAGGATATAAAACTGAAAACAACAAAGGAACAAAACAAACAAAAAATAATAGACACAAACAACAGTTTAGTGGTTATCAAAGGGAAAAGAGAGAAAGGAGAGGTAGACAAGGGTCAAGGAGATTAAATGTATGGCTTTGGGTGGTGAACACACAATGCAATATACATATGACATTGAATTTTACACTTGAAACCTATATAATTTTATTAACCAAGGTCATTCTAATAAGTTTAATTTTTTTAAAAAAGATAAATTAGAACTATTTTGCAGTGAATGATAAAATTATAGCGCATCAATGTTTCTGGAATGCATGGAAAGCAGTACTAAAGGATATTTTATTTTTCTTTTTTGTTGCTTTTAATTGCTTTAAGTGTTAATATTGGAAAAGAAAAAGTTAAAAAATCAGTGACCTAAGGTTTATGTTAAGAAGCTAGAAAAAGATCAAAGTAATGCCAAAAGAAGTAGAAAAAAGGGATAACACCCCAGGACGTTAATGGACACATTTTCCAATCTCATACTCAAGGGCAGTTTGATTGATCTGGTACATCAATTATTTTTAAAATCTCTGTGTGATTGGGGCAAATTACTGTTTTTTGAGCATTTCTTAATTCACTGCTTTGTGTGAAGTAATTACCCCCTTACTAAGGCACACTTGATCCATGGTGTCATTGTATGACCAATTTTTCAAGTTCTACCCTCTCCAGACTCTGAGGAACCTCTCCTGGATGTCCGCAAGAGCCTTGAGTCATACATTTGTTGAAAGACATGGACTTTGGTAAGGGAGTGTGATGTGTGGGATGCTGTGGGCTGCTGTGGGATTCTTCTGACACTCTAATATTCTTTCTGGAAAGAGACCTGTAGCCCACTTTAAAAATGTTATTCATAAGCCAAGCTATCAGAAGCACTATAGACACAACACAGATGGGGGTTTGTTCCAAATTCAACTATGTAGCAGAGTAGAGGAAGAGGTCAGACTGATGTATATTGCTAGCACATTCCAGATATAACAGAAAAAAATGGGTCTGTTTGCTGGCAGTTGCCATGGTAGTTTCCACAGAAAAAGGGGGGTGGGGGAGTAGTGCATTTATGTATTGTCTGTCAGTTTGGCTACTTATTTTTTAAGAGGAGAACTTGCAAGATGAAAGGAAACTAAGGTACCCTATTATGTCCTTCTCCTTTGTGAAATAGATTAGAGTGAAATATAAATGAATTATTTATTGATCATTTTAAAAGACATTGAATTATATAATTAAACCTGAAGCATTAACAGAATTTTTAAATTTTCTGTACTGTTTCCATGCCTTGTAAATTTAAAGCTAATGGTGAATGAATTTTCTTCAATTATATTAAAAATCAAATAAACAAATATATTCTGGGTACATAGCTAATAAAAAATAAAAGCAATTATTTACAGATTTATTCATTTGATCAGTGGGGATCAAATTTATAATGCAACTATGTAGTCAGAAGTAAGTAAAATTTTAAAAAATAGCCCTTGAAAAAGTAGAATTAAAAAGTAGAATTCAGTTAATTGACTGGTATTAGTTACTATGGAGTTATTTTAAAAGCAAATTGTTATTTAAATTAATTTGGCTTTTTCTTTTCCTCAAAAAAAAAAGTTTATTTAAAAGTGTTGTTTAACTTTTATATTTGTTATATTTTATTTTTCATTAAAAATGATTTACAAACTTTTAAAATCCCAAAAGTAAATTGTATATGGAAAATAAACATAATGTTGTAACACATAAGAAGGATTTTAGAAATGAATGACGAAGCTATTGAGACCTGAGTAGTCATTTCTGAAGTAGTCATTTCTGGCTATTATTATTACTATTAGCAACTACAGTTTGTATCATACTACTTCTAAACTTTTATTTTAGTTAATCAGTCATACAATTTGACTTCCTTTGTCATTTATAATTGTACATGATCCAATCACACAGCCTGTTAACTGCTCTTGGTTATTGCTTTTTCCATGGCACCTTTCTCTAGTAAGCTTGATTCCAAACTTCACAATAAGACAAGTGAGCACTTCCCAGGCTTCAAATTCTGGGGAAGGAGTGTGTATGAATCCCGTTTCTCCTGTCAATGTAAATCATATATACTTTTTATAAGCAGACTTTGTTTTTTAAAGCAGTTTTAGGTTTACAGGAAAATAGAAAGAAGGTACATATTTCCAATATACTTCTTTCCTCAAGTATGCACAATTTTTCGCACTAACAATATGTCATAACTGAGCGACCCATTTGTACTATCGATTAACTTATATGGACACATCATTATCTCCCAAGGCCTACAGTTCACTCTTGGTGGTACGCATTCAATGGATGTTAACAAATACATGTATATGTGTACATATAGACACCATTGTAGTGTCCTACAGAATAGTTTCACTGCTCTAGAGATTCTCTATGCTCTGCCTTTTTATTCTTCCCTCCTTAACCCTTGGAAATCACTAATCCTTACACTGTTTCAATAGTTTTGCCTTTTGTAGAATGTTATATAGTTGGAATCATACAGTATGGAGCCTTTTCGGATTGGCTTTTTTCACTTAGCAATACACATTTAAGTTTCCTCCTTGTCTTTTCATGGCTTGCTAGCTCATTTCTTTTTACTGCTATTCACCTTCTGAAGGACAGCATGGTTGCTCCCAAGTTTGACAATTCTGAATAATGCTGCTATAAACATTTATGTGCAGATTTTTGTGTATATATAAATTTTCAATTCATTTGCATAAATACCAAGGAGTGATTGCTAAATCATATAGAAAGAGTACATTTACTTTCGTAAGGAACTGACAAACTCTTCAAAAATGGTTGTACCATTTGAATCCCCAATAGCAATGAATGAGAGTTCCTGTTGCTCCACATCATTGCCAGCATTTTGCATTTTCAACGTTTTGGATTTTGGCTCCTCTAATAGGTATGTAACAGATTCTCGTAGTTTTAATTTGCAATTCCCGATGATATATGATGTTTAGCATTTTGTCATATGCTTATTTTCATATGTTTATCTTCTTTGATAGAATGTTTTTCAGATCTTTTTCCAATTTTAATCAGGTTTTTAATTTTCTTATTGTTGAATTATAGAAGTTTTTGGTATATTTTTAGATAACAGTGCTTTATCAGATGTCTTTTGTAAACATTTTCTCTTAATTTGTCTCACAAACCAGTCTATGGCTTGTTTTCTCATTCTCTCTACAGTGTATTTCACAGACATGTTTTTAATTTAAATGAAGTACAGCTTATCAATTATTTCCTTTATGGATTGTGTCTCTGGTGCTGTATCTAAAAAGTCTTTACTATACTCATGGTCATCTAGATTTTCTCCAACTTATCGCCTAGGAGTTTTATAGTTTTGTGTTTTATGTTTATGATCCATTTTGAGTAAAATTTCGTGAGGGGTGTAGTGTCTGGATTCTTTTTTCTTTGCCTTTTTTATTTTTTTCTTTCTTTTTTGCATATGGATGTCCAGTTGTGTCGGCATGATTTGTTGAAAAAATTATCTTTTCTCCATTTTAGCTTTTGATCTTTTGTCAAAGATTGGTCGAGTATATTTATTTGGGTCTATTTATGTACTCTTTATTATTTTTTTACTGATATATTTGTGAATTCCTTTGCTAATATCACACTATCTTGATGATTGTAGCTTTATAGTAAGTCTTAAAGTCAAGTAGTGTCATTCTTCAATTTCGTTCTTCCATATTGTGTTGGCTAGTTTTGGGCTTTTTACTTCTTATAAACTTTAGAATCAGTTTGTTGATGTCCATAAAACAATCTGTGGGATTTTTGTTGAAATCGTATTGAATCTATAGATTAAGTTGGGAAGAATTGACATCTTGCAAATGTTTTTCTATCCATGAACACGGAATATCTCTTCATTTATTTAATTCTTTTTTTATTTATTTTTTTAGAGTTTTTAGTAATTTTTCTCATATAATCTTATACATATTTTTGTTAGATTTATACCTAAGTATTTTATTTCTGGGGGTTGTTCTTTAATTCTAAATTCCACTTGTTCATTACTGACATATTGTAAGTAATTGACTATTATATATATTAACCTTGTATACAACAATCTTGCCATAATGTCTTACTATTTCCAAGAGTTTTTCAATTTTTAAAAATTTTCTATATAGATGATCATGTCGCCTGTGGACAAAGACAGTTTTATTTCTTTTTTCTCAACTCAAATGCTATTTATTTCCCTTTCTGGTCTTATTGCACTAGCTAGTACTTCCATTACAATGTGGAAAAAGAGTGATGAGATGGGAAACCCTGCTTCATTCCTGATCTTAATGGGAAAATTTTTAGTTTCTCACCATTAAATCTGATGTTAATCATAAGTTTATTTTTAGATTTTTTTAAATCTAACTGTGGACATTTCCCTCTGTTTCTAGTTTGCTGAGAGTATTATTATGGATGAGTGTTAAATTTTGTTGAATACTTTATCTGCATTTATTGACATTATTATGTGGTTTTTATTATTAAACTTGTTTCGATATGATAGGTTACATTAACTGATTTTTGAATGTTGAGCCAGGTTTGTACCTGGGATAAATATTTTTGGTTGTGCTGTATAATTATTTTTAAACATGTTGATTTGGATTTGATAATATTCTGTTGAGTACTTTCACATCTATGTTTATGAGATATATTCTTCTGTAGGTTTTTTATCTTGTAATGTCTTTGTCTGGTTTTGGTTTTAATGTAATTCTAGACTCTTAGAATGCGTTAAGTAGAGATAATAGAGAATTGGTATAACTTCTTCCTTAAATGTTTGATAGAATTCACTAGTGAACCTACCTGGGTCTGGTGCTTTCTGTTTTTGAAGATAATTAATTATTAATTCAGTCTCTTTAAAAGATATAAGCCTAATCAAATTTTTATTTTTTGTGTGTTAGTTTTGTCTGCTTGAGTATTTCAAATAGTTTGTCCATTTCATCAAGGTAATCATATTTGTGGGTATTGAGTTGTTCATAATATTTGCTTATTGGTTTTTAAATATCTGTGGGATCTGTAGTGATGTATCCTCTTTTATTTCTAATATTAGTATTTTGAGTCAACTCTCTCTCTTTTTTTTTTCCTTAGTTAGCCTGGCTAGATGCTTATCAATTATATTGATCTTATCAACAGATCAGATTTTGATTTTGTTAATTTTCTCTATTGATTTCCTATTTTCAGTTTAATTCTGTTCAGCTTACAATCCCTTATTGTTTTTTTTATTTTTTATTTTTATTTTTTGCACTTATAGCACCTGGTCTTCCTAGGTGATCTCCCATCCAATTACTAACCAGGCCCAACCCTGCTTAGCTTCCAAGATCAGACGAGATTGGGCTTGTTCAGGGTAGCACGGCCATAGACAAAGCACTAATTTGTTTCATCTCACGATATTTGATAAATTGTATTTTCACATTTATTTATTTCAACATTTTTAAATTTCTCTTGAGATTTCTTCTTTAGCTTATATGTTATTTAGAAGCATGTTGTTTAATCTCCAAGTATTTGGGGATTTTCTAACTATCTTTCTGTTAGTGATTTCCAGTTTAATTCCACTGTAATCTGAGAGCAGATGTATGATTTCTATTCTCTTAAATTTATTAAAGTGTATTTTATGGCCGGAATGTGGTCCGTTTTGGTGAATATTCCATATGAATTTGAAAAGAATGTATATTCTGCTATTATTGGATTAAGTAGTTGACATGTCAATTTAAGTCAGTTGACAGATGATGCTGTTTAGTTTAACTATGTCCTTAGTAATTTTCTGCTATATACACATGCAAATATACACATGCATACACATATATATATGTGTATGCATATGTATATATGTACATATAGGTATACACACATATACTTAATCAAATATATTGTTGCTTTTATTATTTTGAACAAGTTGTTTTCTGTTAAATCAGTTAGGAATAGGATAGACACAAGTTTTTATTTAGTCTTTACTTCTCTGGTACTCTTCTTTTCTTTATGTAGATCCAAGCTGACTTATATAATATTCTTTCTGAAGAATTTCTTTTAACACTTCTTACAAGGCAGGTCTACTGACAACAAATTACATCAATTTTTGTTTGTCTGTGAATATTTTTATTTCTCCTTTACTTTTAAAGAATAATTTTACAGTTAAGGATTCTAGGTTGGTGTGTTTTTATCTCAACACTTTAAATATTTTGCTCTGCTTTCTTCTTGTTACATGGTTTCTGAGGAGAGGTTAGACATAATTCTTATCTTTACTCATCCATAGATAAGGTATTTTTTCCCCCCTCTGGCTTCTTAACAATATTTTTTTCTTTATTTTTGATTTTCTATGGTTCGAATATAATGTAGATTTGCAGGCATTTATTCTGTTTGGTATTCTCTGAACTTAATGAATTTGTGGTCCTTTTGACAGTAATTTAGGGGTATTCTGAGTCATTATTGCTTAAAATATTTTTTTCTGTTCCTTTCTTCTTTTTCTGGTATTCCCATTACATGTATGTTAGCTCTTTGTCACACAGTTATCGTTGTCCTGAAGTTCTTAGATATTCTGTGCTCTTTTTTTCCCAGTCTCTTTTTCTCCTTGCTTTTCCATTTTGAAAGTTTCTACTAACATATCCTGAAGCTCAAGAATTCTTTCCTCGGCTGTGTCCAGTTTATAAATGAAGCCATTAAAGGCATTATTTATGTTTGTTACAATGCTTTGATCTCTATTATTTCTTTTTGATTCTTTCTTAGAATTCTCTCTCTGCTTACATTATTCATCTGTTCTTAACATGTCATCTACTTTTTCTATTAGAGTCCTTATCAAATTAATCACAGTTTTTAAAATTTCTGGTCTGATAATTTCAACAATCCTGTCATATCTGAGTCTGATTCTGATGCTTGATCAGTTTCTTCAAACTGTTTAAAGAAAAACAAACAAACAGTTTTTCCCTTTTAGTATGGTTGTAAATTTTATTCTTCCTAGCCATACACAATGTACTGAGTAAAAGAAACTATAAATGAGCCTTTAGTAATGTGGTAGTAAGGTGCTGGTGAGGAGAAGTATTTTATACTCCTATAATCAATAGTCTTTTAATGAAACCGTGCCTCAGGATTGTGAGTTTCACAAGTAATTCTCAGTCTCTATCTTTTCATTTGGTACAGATGGCCAGAGCTGGCTTCATTTGTGTATTTCCCTTCCTACAGTTGGAAGGCTAGAAGGAGCTGGGTTAGATATTTCTCTTTCCCCACAGAGAAGGTTAGAGTGGGCTGGAGTTTGTTTTTTCCCTTCCCTCAGGTCTGTTGGGTTCTATAAATTCCCAATAGGTTAGACTTCGGTAGTTTTTTTCTGAGGGCAGGCTTTGTTAAGAACAGAGTGATGTATTTAAAAATGGTTCTTTTTGAACCTGTTGGAAGCTTAGGTGAATTTTCTCTGGTCTTCACTATGTAAATCTGGTAGAGCTCCTAGAAGTAAAACACAAAAAATATGAGGGCTCTTCTATGCTCTCCCTGGAGTTGTTACCTCTCAGGCTTGTCCACATCTAGCAATTTGTCAATTATATTTCAGGTGTTCCTATTTCAGCACTAGTTCCTGTAGGTTTCTGTTCATGGGCTTCTGTTCTGATATGTTGCGATTCTATGTATCCTCCTGTCTGTCTCTCCAACTTTGCACATTTGCCCTATGACTCACTTTTCTGATAAATCTAAGAAGATTTGATGTTTTCAGTTTGTTTGGTTTTTTAAATTGTTGTTCGGTTGAAGAGATAGCTCCCAAGCTCCTTATATGTTATACTAGAAACTCTCATACATATCTTTGAAATTAAATCTTGCGAGGGGAAACATTGGCTTTAAACTCCAAAGGCAACAACTCATTATGTTTAGTTAAAATTATCGCAAGGTCTAGAAATTAAATTAATTAGTTTATTAATCAGGCTTCCAGGCTAGTAATGCTGATTAGACATGCCTCTTGCTTCCTGTTGGGTATGCTCAATGGAAAGTACCAGCAAGGCATCAGAAGGTGAGAGGAAAATGAGTGTGGGATAGCTCTTTCTAACACTCTCTCTGCTTTTATGCTTCAATTACGCAGAAAGCTACACCTCCTACCAGGTAGCCCAGGCCCACAGTTCCAGCTGTGTTTCAGGTATTAATATTTCTTCCTTTTGTCCCTTCAGGCCTACGGGTGTTATTGGCTTTCCTTTGTTTGTAGTCTGTGGGTGCCTCAAGGGTTTCCCTTACCCTACTTATACCTCTAAAAAGACTTCATTGGGTAATTTTTTTTCTTTCCAGGACTCTGACTAATACACTAGTATTATATAAAATCTGTGAAAATGCCCATCAGTTGTACATATAAAACCAGGCATTTTACTTCATGAAACAAACAACTTCCAATTAGTGAAGAATAGTCAACACAAATGTAAACAATATGATTGTGTGTAAAAAAAAAAACCTCTTGTCTTCTTTAGGGTGTTCCTGGCATATGCTTTGTGACATGCTCTTTCATACTTTTACTTATGCTTGTTTAGTTGTATATATTGACACTTAATCATCATCATTATATATAGTTATATATTTTATAAAAAATGTTTATATTTTATATTTATATGTATTATGTATAAATTTAATAATATATCTAATTGCTTCTCAGTCAAATCAGTAACCTGTATCTCTGGTTTGCTTATTCTCTAGAGTTTCAACTTAAATTAATTCAACTTTAAATTAAGTAACTGCTTTAGTTTACCCAAGTACCTCATGCTCACTATGTCATAAGCTGAGACCACTTTTACTCCTCCAAACCTTCCTCTCCTGTGTTCTCTTTAGTTAGTTTTACTACTTTGTCTGTAATCTAATTGAAAAAATGGGTGTTATCTTTCACTCCTCCAGCCCCTAACACCCTATATCTAATGAATAAACAAGTCCTGTTAATTATGCCTCATAAGTGTCTCTTGATTAATGATGCCCATATTTATTGTCACTGCCACAGCCTTAATCCAAGCTCACAAAATCATTTTCTTGACTGTTACAATAGCTATTCTGAGACCTTCTCTACTCTGCTTCTAAATTTTGTGACTCTGTTTAAACACTTAATAGTCTCCATATCCTATAGCATTTTTTAAAAAATGCTTGTTATTAGTGGATCTTAAAAGCCACTTAGTGGGTGTATACATACATAAATGTACTCATAAACACACACCAATATAATGGAGAGAAATTTTTATAAAATAATACTAACCTTTATTACATGCACTACATTCCAATATTTTTATTATATAATTTTGTGTTCTTTTTCACTAAGAAGCTATCTAAAATGTGGGATATGGACAAAATATCTGAGTACTATTATACTATAGACATAACTCCAGCACACTTCATTCATACTCTATCCTTTATCCGTATCCATATCTCAGCTTCAATGCATTCCTTACCTTTTGTTTATGCTTTTCATTCTTCTGTGATGCTTTTTCCTAACACTCTATATTTCCTGTAGCTTCTCTCTGAAGATCTCTGAATTCATTTTTTTTAAAGATCTCATGCAAATGTTCTTTCTCTGCAGACTTTTAAAGTAAAATTAATCACTCTTTATTTTGTGTGCATTTGACATGCCTTTTTATGACTTAAAAAGACAATGATCTTGATTTAATTTGTTTATGTGTACATATGCATTCCTCAATGAGGAATTTCTCCTGAAACAAAGACTTTTATTTACTTTTATATCCTCAATATCTAGCACAGTGCCAGGCAGTAAGTACTTAAGAAATTATTGTTAATGATAACTGATTAACTGTAGTGGTATATAATAAAACAGCAACAAGGATTTTGAAGGAATTAATGCAGTAAGTATCTGTCTATTCAGATGAAGGTTTATGCCTAGGAAAAACCACCTCAAGGAATTAAGTTTCTAAAGTATCAGTCTGATTCTTTCATCATCATTATCACATTTAATTTTTCAAGAAACTACCAAACTTTTCTTCAAAGTATGTTGTACCATTTTATACTCCTACTAGAAGTATATAAGTGTTCAAATTGCTCCACATCCTCAAAAAAACAAGATAAGATCAGGCTTTATTTTTTAATTTTAGCCATTCTGGTGGGTGTATGGGATTTTACTGTGGTTTCAATTTACATTTCTGTAGTTATTAATAATGTTGAACATCTTTTCATGTGTTCATTTGCCATCTACATATATTCTTTGGAGAAAGGTCTATTCAAATCTTCCGTACATATTTTATTGGATTGTCTTCTTATTGAGTTGTAAGAGTTCTTTATATATTCTAGATACGTGTTTTTTGTTGGATATGTTTTGAAAATATTATCTTCTACTTGCCTTTTCATTTCTTATGTTTTTTGAAGAGCAAAATTTTTAATTGTGATGAAGTCCTCTTTACTAATTCTTAAAATAATTTTTACTTCTTGTGTTATAGTCAATAAATCTTTGCCAAACCCAAGGTTACTAATATATTCTACCTTTTTTTCCCCAAAAGTTTCATAGTTTGGGTTTTACATTTAGGTATAAATCTACTTTGAGTTAATCTTTATTCATGGTAAGGCATAAATACAAGCTATTTGTTTTTTTGCAAAATAGCAATGAATTATTCCCACATCCTTTATTCTTTCCTAGTTAAACTGCCTTGTAATTTTATTGAAAAGCAATTAAAAATATATGATTGAGTCCACACCCAAACTCTGTATTTAGTGTTATTAATATATTTGCTTATCTTTATAGCTATACCATGTTCTCTTAATTACTATAGCTTTCAAATAAGACCTGAAATCAGGTAGTATAAATCCTTTAACTTTGTTCTTTTCAAAATTGTTTTTCCTCTTTTTGGTTCTTTTTTATTTCCTTATGAATTTTGAAATTGGATTGTCAATTTGTATAGAAACTGGCTGAGATTTTGATTGGGACTGAATTGTATTTACAGGTCAATTTGGTAGAAATTGACATCTTAATAATTTTTGAGTCTTCCAATCTGTGAACATAATATATTTCTCCATTTACTAACTTAAAAAAATTTTCTCTAATCAATGTTTTATATTTAGTATGCATTTCTTTTAGGCAGAAAATAGTTGAGATTTACTCTTTTTTTTTTTTTAGTCCAATCTGATAATCTTTTTACTGAAGTGTATAGACCAATTACATTTAATGTGATTAATGAGGTGATTGGGTTTAAATAGTCAATCTTGCGATTGCTTTTTCATACTTGTCCCATTTCCTTTTTGTATGCTTTCTCTTGGATTCATTGAGGAATTTTATCATTCCATTTTATCTTCTCTGTTGACTTATCAACTATAAATTTATTATTAGTGGTTGCTTTAGGGGTTATAGTATACATCTTTAACTTACCAAAGTATTCAAGTAATATTATGGCAGTTTAAGAACAGCATAAGGAACTTGCTTAATGTATTTCCATTTCCTCACTCCTGGCTTTTGTGTCTCGTTGGTATATATTTTACTTCTACATATTTTATGAACATCACAATTCATTATTATTACTTTTACTTTAAATAGTCAATTATCTTTTAAGTAGATTTTTATAACAAGAAAAAAGGACTTTCATATTGCATCAAAAAGGATTCAGACATAATTTGACAGACATCAGCATATAGATTGTATTTAAAGCTATGAGATAAAACAGAAACATCAAGGGAGAAAATTTGGATAGAAAATAGGGTACAGACCTAAGCCCTAAGAACTCCATCATTTAAAACAGGTATATAAGAAGGAATCAGCCAGAGATTAAGAAAGAGTGATTGAGAGATTGGATAAGTGGGTAAGTATGTTATTAAAGAAGCTAAGACCAATCTTTAACTGTGTTGAATGCTGCTAAGAGGTTAATGAAGGTATTAGCCCTTTATTGAATTAAAAAAAAAGAAGAAGAAGAAGAATGCAAATTAGGACCACTTGTGAAGCATAAATAAATTACTGAAAAATGGTCATAAAATATTCAAGAGAAGAACACAAAGATTTTGATGAACTTTCTAAAAATGGTATCTAACATAGATACTACATTAAATTTGTTCTCTGAAAAAATGATGCTTGAGAATATCAGGCACTTTTAAGAAGAGATCTTTACATCTAAATGTGAATATATAAGGCATGATTTTGCCTTTGGATAAGGTTAATTTTCTGTTGACTTGTTCTAAATATAGAGAGAAAGATGGAAGGTGATTGCTAGGAGGAATAAGGGCATGTTTAAATGTGATCCCCTGAATAGTTCTGTCCAAGGAAAGCTATTTGTAATAAGGTGATGAAAGTAAAGAATTAGGTCCCTACAGAACAGAGGACTAGTGATAAAATTCAAGATAATGTGAAAAGACATGAAGAAATGTCAAATAATGAAGACTGGGTCAAAGTTCCAGGAAAAAAAAAAAAAACTATATAAAGCCCAGCAGTATTTGGAGGGAGAGAGTTCTGAGGGACTGGAAAAATAAATTCCCAAGTCTCCAGCACAGATTGAGAATAAACAGTATAAAGGGAAGACTAGGAACCAGAAAGAGAGAGTCCAAATGAATGCAAATGGAAGGAAATTATTTCAGACCTTTATAAGGGATTAATGAGATTACATATAAATTATGGTTAGTGCTTCTTGTGTGTGGAGATGGTGAGGGATGAAAAAGGGGCCTGAGGACTGTAAAGTTTTCAATCAGGTCAGAGAAAGAACAGCTTCCTTCTGACAGAGCCAGATCAAATTTCCAGCCTTAGAGATCTTTGTTCAGGGTAGCCTATAAGCACATTGAGCAGTGCCAAATGATGACATAGTTCACAGTGGTGTCTATCCTTGGTCTTTTGGAAATTTCTAGCATGGGAGGGGCTGCAAAGGACCATATATAGCCTGAAGTGGAGAGCAGAGGTGGTTGGTTTGCATAATAATTGCCTGACCCTTTTAGAACTTTCTTATCTGCCTGGTACTTTCTTATCTGCCTCCTTATCACCCCACTCCACCTGGGAATTTAGCATAAAATGTCTTTGTTACTGTATTTGTCCAGACTGTGTTTACCCAACTCTATTAAGTTCTTTGAGGACCACAGACTTTGTTATTAGTTGTCTTAATATCCACAGTTATAGCTCAGGATCTTAAATGTAGAAGAAAGTCAGCAGAATTTGTAGGCTCTTCCTTTACCGAAATATGAATGGTTTTTCACTGATGAGGATTTCAACAGCCTGAAAGAAGTCATTTGAGGTTTTAGATATGCTGAATCTGCATTTTTTAGACTCTAAAAAGCACAGGATCAGTCTATTTTAGGCACTACTCAAGACGTAGTCATTATTATAAGACAAAAAATACATTTTCTAACGTTTCTTTTTGAATATCCACTTCAGAGGTGCGTGTCCTTGTGGCTAACCATTATTAGTATGACTGATAATTATTGTTATTCTGCATGTGTGCATCCTTAATATGACTATGGAGAAGAGTCTGCAGACTACCGAATTAATGCATTCGAAAAGTAATTTCTCCAAAGACAAGAAAAGACTTGTTCATAATTACAAAGAAATGATCTAATACAAAATACCTGCAAATTTTTGTTTAAGCTTACCTAAAAAGTATATATATTAGGACTATGAGCTATAGATTGACCACTATCCAAGTGCTCATTACCAGAGTTACTGGTATTTCCACTGTCCCATTCAGTCCTCAAAATAATCTGAATTTACTTTCTTCAGTTAACAGAGGAGGAAACTCAGACTCAGAGAGGTCAGATTCTTCAGGATAATACTGTGAGTTAGGTGAAGATCTGGCATTCAAAGGTAGGTTTTCTAATCTCAAACCATATATATATATATATATATATATATATATATATATATATATATATACACACACACATATAATTAATATAAATAATATAATATAACAGTATATTATAATTATATTATAATATATAATATTATATAACATAAATAATATAATATAATTATATATATAATCTCAAACAATATATATATGTATATATATATTTACTAAACAATATAAATTTTCCTTATGTTAAGGACTTAATAAATACTCACTGAATTGAATTCAGCAATTCAAATATAATCAATATGTGAAAAGTCATGACCAAAATACAACCAAAATGTAACCAAATGTGACTTCGTTTTGTCTCCCTTTGTTCTTTTAAAATGTACATGGGGATAGAGAGTTGTTTTTCCTACCACCAAGACTCTTCCAGTCAGTCTTAGGTCACAGACAGACCTAAAATCACTTTAAATTACAAACCAGTCAATTAAGTAATTAGCATGTCCAGGTTACGATAATAATTGTATTTTCGACTTTCATTTAAAATTAGATTTCTCCAACTTTTTCTACTGTTAATGACCATATTAGACAGCTACTGACCATCTGGGAAAGGGTATGCTTAGCTTTTTCTCTTTTTTTTCCCCCAAATTTTTGTTTGGTTTGTGACTGAGAGCAGTAAGCACTCCCATCTTTACTCAGATGCTGGTTCTCAGGTGGTCCATTCTTTTCTGATGAATCTCCTTCCTTCCAAGTATCCTCTCAGGTAGGACTTAAATATCTTTCTAGGCCTTCTCTTTACTTTATAATTCATGTGAAAAACACACACCCATGTGGAAAAACACACATGCTCTGTCATATATGAGAGATTAATTACTTCCCAAATTATTTCTCTCTCTGCCCTGCCTCAGACCACTTTCAACCTTCTCAGGCATGAGTACGGCTATAATCCAAGATGGATCCATATTCCAAGAACATGCTTCAAGTTCTCCATATACTTGGGTCAGAGTAGGTAGCACCTACCCACTCCCAGACCCACTCCCCAACAAATCCCCTTGAGATTGGAAGTGGCTCATCCACATAGCAATTCTCTTGACAGACAGTACGTCACAACTCTTTCCCTACATATTATGCCCCCCTTTTCTGGCCTTAGCTTGATGAAAGCTTTGTGGGGTTGGCTCTCCATAATTTCCATTATGAATTCTGCATTTTGGTGTGGCCCTTCATTTTGAGATTCAAAATTCTATTTTGCCACTTAAATAGAAATTTTAATACTAGTACTCTGTTCTGCAAAAGTTGTTTATATTTTATTCTGGAATGAACTACTTTAATGAAAAAAGAGCCTTTGACCTACTGACATTAAAGTAGAATCTAATTTAAAACGAGTTGCTAATCATGTTTATGGGATCATCAGCTCTAACAATTGAGGGAGAAATCAGTGGGCAACTCAATTGAATGCAGCTTGGAATTCACATTTCATTTGGTTAGTCATCCAAGTCTACACAGTAACTTGCCGACACATGACAGAATTTACAGTTATAAACGGGTGATTTGGTTAAGTTGTTAAACTATAAGTACTGTGCTTTTAGAAGTTATAGGAATCATCTCAAGAGAAGACACTTCTATATTTTCTAAAAACATGTCTGTCGAGGTAGAATGAAGGAGGGAAAGAAGTACAATTTTTGGAAGAATGTACAGAATTGTCTTCCTTAATTAAAAGATAAATTGCATGGGAATTTCTAAGAGTCTAAAACTGGAAAGCAAGTGTACTATACTCTTTTTGCCTGACATTAATTCTAAGGACATAACAACTTTAGATATTTCTTGGTAAAAAATTCTTTGGTAAAACCAGGTATTTTCTTATTTGATGTTGTGGAATAAGCAAATATCAAATTCTATAAATAATAAACTAGTCTGTTCTTATTGGAGAAAAAAAGACCTGTTCGATTGTTGTACACACATGACGCTAATTTGAAAAAACTAGAATGGAAGATTTCTTATTCCTCACACAGACCCTGAGATTTGATGTCTATGTAAAGGTCATTGGAGACCCATCGACTTAGATTTTGGAGGTTTGAATGATGCCATCAGCCACTAACCCAAACAGATTATGTACATTAAATCTAAATCATCATGAATTTTTCATGAAGATATTTGGAGAAAAGGGACAAATTAATTTTGGGAACAACTGCACATATAATATTTTCTCTATAGAAATGTGTACGTAGATTACCTTTATTATAGCTTATTTCAAATTATTTCCCAGAACAAAGGTTTAATGGAACCTATGTGGAGACCCCTAGCCAGCTTTTAGCAAAATAGTACCAACATTATTTGTTTTCCATTTTGATTTTAAATAACATTAAAAAAAAAGAGTTCCACTGTTTCAAAAAAAAAAAAGAAATCCATTGAAAACCACTTCACATTTGCCATGGATGCAAGATTTTTCTGTGTGTATACTTGAGACTCAAAATCATAGTTTAATTCTGAGATCTCAATACAAGTGTTATATATTGCTTCCATCTGGGGAAACTAAGTGGTCTAATCATGGGTACCAATTTCACAGGTAAAAGACCATATGAAGTGTAGCAACTCTTTACCAACCTAATGTGTTGTAAAGTTTCATGGACAAGATTATTTTATTGGAGGGAGTGATCTACCTAACTCTTCTGACATGACTCATTGAGAGAAACTTTTATGCTTTAGGTACTAGAGAAAAAAAGAGAAAAGATAATAATATCTTTTTGGTTTGTGATTTACTTTCGATAGAACTGGCTTAGTTGGAAATTTGCCATTTAGAAGGAACTCCAACTACCTCTGCACCTCTTTTAAGAAGAAACTATACTATTTTGGTAAAAGGCTCTTTGTGCCATTATTATTTATCTTATTCTGGGATCCAATGGAAAGAAGATGATAAAAGAATCGCATGACTTTCATATATAGGTAAATTGCATGGGGGAATGTCCCTTTCAAACTTCTGATATTCTCAGCAAGCAAGATATGGCATGCATCAAGGTGGCAAGTAGACACACAGATTGTGTCTACAGAAGTACATTTTGTTTGTTTGTTTGATAATACAGTCTAGAAAACACTGGCATAGCAGGGAAAAGCAAAGGTATATGATATGCCCAGCATTGACTGGTATAGATATCAAAATTAAAATTGAGTAGAAGTCAAGTTCAGAAACTGCAAGAGATCAGAAGAGCATGAAGACCTTGCTGAATTTGGAGAGACAGTAACTTATTGGCTGGCACCTGACTACTTAAAAAGACAAACTGTTTTCCTTGTAGTGCTAAAGGCTATATTAAAAGTACCACTCAGTGGCCAACAACATCAGGAATTACCAAAATAGAGACAAAGAAAGACATTATAAAGTTAAAACTGGCAAGACTTAGCAATTGATTGCCTTGGGAATGATAAGGGGGAAGAATGAATGAGAATAAATGATACCCTTTTATTTGGTTATGTGGAACATTGGTAGAGTGATTAATTTGAGTGAGGAATTGTAGGATCTAAGCTACTTGGGAAGAGAAATGTAGTTTGGGATATGATAAATGACAGAAAATATAGAGATGGAAATAAAATTCTGGAAGTCAGAAGAAAGGATAACTTTGAGAGTCCCAGTGTAAAGGTGAGACCTAATGTCATTGCTTTGAGTCACTGACAGAGTACAGATGAAGAGACCACAGGAAAGGATCTTGGAATTGGGTGATTAAGTACAAAGCAAGAGAAGGAAGTTGAGAAAAGCCAAGAGGAGGCAAGCTCCTTATACTTTTTAGCATTACAAAGCACAACCACATTGTCCTTCTGTGTTGTATTAACAATAAACTGCAATGAAATAGAATGCAAAAAATAAAATACAATTAAACTTTTACATAAATATGTGATGCTATAATTGATAATTTAATTGGATTTGTGAGTATAACTTAATGAAGCTAGTTTTCTGTTCAGATAGAATTCACATGTTTTTATTGTTTTATATATATATATAAGGATATACTCTAGCTACAGACTCTATTTTATATGTTTCCGTATCTTTTTATTAAGAATTCTGATTATAGAGTGAGCAATAATTTTCCCAGGACTGTCCCAATTTAAGCAAAGAAATACCCACATCCTGAGAAATTTCTTGGGCCTGAGCAAACCAAGATGGTTGGTAGTCCTAGTTCTTCATACTAATAGACCTGCAGAAACTTGGAAACAAAGGAAAGCATATACTATTAGCATTTAGTTCTTAAATATAAACTTCTCTTTTTTAAAAAGCATGCTTATTGTAAAGGACTTGCTAAACAATTAAACACAAAAGCAGAGAAGTCATGCATAATCTTATTATTTAGACATAAGTTTCTTAACCTTTTGGTAACTTTTTTATCTATGCATATTTCCTGATATTGTTTAGAACAGATTATATATTATTCTCTTTATTTTTATAATATGAGCACTTGTTTTGATGTTAACTTTTTTTATAAACATAATAGTTGATGATTGTGTAATAATCCACTAGAATTTTTGGATATTTTTCTTAGTTAATTGACTGTGGAAAATACGGGTTTTTGACAATTTTTAAAAATGGCTACACTGCAATGAATACTTTCATTGCTTAAAATTTTATGTGTCTTTTTAATTCTTTCTAAAGATTTATTTTCAAAAAGGAAATTATTAGATGAAAATGTTTATGATTATATACAAAACTGGAAGAGTTTTCTCTAGGTAATCTGACCAACCAAAAAATAACTGTAGAGATATTGACACACTGGGGTTTCCCAATAAGATGAAAGTTCAAAGTCAACATGATCTCACATACAATCTGAGGATATAATCAGCTTATTAGTTTTTTACTTTTATCATGAGCAAAGACCCCAAAAGTATCAAACAACTGATAAAAGCATGTAATATAGCAGAAAAAAAGCAACTTGGAAGAAGCAGAAACTATGCAGGGAGAAAAAAAACTATATTTCTATTAATATACACACATGTGCACACATATATAAATACATTATATATAGAATTAATTCTCATCATTCATGGTACTTATATTCTATAAAGTTCCTATAAAATTGAATTAGAGAATACTGAACCATTGCTCCAAGGGGAAAGCACAAGGTTAGATTCCTGTGAGCTTCTGGTGACATTTTTGTCAACTGATCAATACATAACCAATAAAAAATCACAAAAATGTTAAAGTGTGGCTCTACATATACTGCAAAAAGGATACTTGTTTACAGTACGAGAGCTTAACCAAGAAGGCGGGACATGACTTTCTTTGACCTCAGCTAAAAATGTGCATCATTTGACTCAATTTTTTCACAGTTAAATGTTTATGAATAATTATGAAAGTGCCACTAAAAAATTTTGTGAATAATGAGGATCAATTGAGCGTGTGTGTCTCTGTGTGTGTGCACGAACACATGTGTTTGTGTGTTCACAGAACAAAAAATAGCTCTTCGATATTACAAACATTATAGATACCACTAATGAAAACTCAATAATAGGTTAGAAAATAAAGTTAAGGAACTCTTCCAGGTAAAAGAACAAAAAATAAAAGAGATGGAAACCAGGAAAAAATGTTTAAAAAAGTAAGAAGGCTCGACAACTGAATAATTTTTCTCCTGAAAGAGATAACACACAAAATGGGTCAAAGAAAATTATTAAATAATTCTTTCAGAATTGAACAAGTTTCCAGATTGAAAAACCTACAGAATTTTCAACAAAATAGTTGAAAATAGATCCACATCGAGAAGCATTATTATGATCTTTTAGATGCTAGAGACAAAGAAGCAATTTTATAAACTTCCAGAGAGAAAAAAGAATGTATACATAAAATATCAGGAATTAAAATGGAATCTGAATTTTTTTAGATTGGACTGGAAGCTAGAAAATTGTTGAGTAATGCCTTTAAAATTTTGAAGGAAAAGAATTCTCTGCTAGGATTCTATACCTAGCCAAACTATCAATCAATTGTAAGGGTAAAAATAAAAAAGATTTTAAATATGCAACGTCTCAAATATTTCACTTTCCTTATACCCTTTTACAGGTAGCCAATGGCAGATGTTCTTCACCAGAGGAGAAAGTAATATAGAAAGAAGAAGACACAGAATTCAGAAAACAGGAGAGTCAACACAGCAGAAGCAAGGAAATCTTCAGGATGATGAAGAGAAATTCCAGGATGACCACAGTGCCCCCAGGGTTGAAGGAAATCAGTCCAAATGGAACATTGTGACTCAAAAGACAGGCGTATTGAAAGTTGTCATCATCATGACTTCTGCTCTAATACTATATATTTAATCTGACAGAATGGCTAAAGGATTGCTCATTCAAAACAAATAAGTATTTCATTACAGAGGGAGTCATGAGACACAGAGAATAGGGAACCCAAACAAGGAGAAAGGCAATGGGAATTCTAAGAATGACATGAAAGAAAGTCCCAGTGTGACAGTTCTAAAACAGGCCTGAAATGTCTCAAAACAAAACAGAAACAAGATTACTGATGTTATTTATCTTGTGAAAAATTAATCTGACTAGGTTTTGGAAGGTTTTTAAACAATTAACAACACACACACACAAAACTAAATAAAAAATAAGGTATGTATTAATTTCAGGATAAGCTAAAGTAAGGAAGGAAACAGAATCATAGTACACTATAATGCTCAGGTGTGGATAATATTTTCCTAGGTATAATACTTACTATTGATTTAATCTCAAAATATCATACTATGAATTTGGGAGAATGAGAATGTTGTTATTAGAGAGCTAAATTCTAATCTATCAATACATGAAGACAACAGATAATGTCTAATGTTGATGAATCAAAAGTCAGTTGTTTAACATTATTTAAGAAATGTGAAGATGTGTAAATAGTAGAAGTAACAGATAAAAGAGTTAAAAGTGATTGTTTTGGATCAAGAGGACTGGAGCAAGTGAAAAGGACTAGAGCAAGGAACCTGTATGTTTTTCGATAAGCTTCTTAGTAAGATTTAACTTTAAACCTTATACATTTGTTTTTAGATTAATTGATAATTTAATTGAAAATATTGTACTAAATTTACACTTCTTCCAGCAGAGAAATCCTTTAAAATTGACTTCTAACAACTGTAATTATGGAGGTCTGGATTGGTAGGATCATCTGGTCCAGCAATTTTGACCACATTGATCGCTTACTCTCCAGGCACTGCAGTTATACTTGCACCAAGGTTATAACAAAGGAAACTTTCTGGAGCTGGATTCCAGCTACCCAGACCTCCCAGTGTTTTGGCTAAGAAAGCCTTTCACTTAACAAAGAATTATGACCAGAATTGGATTGCAATAAACTAACCTTTCATTTAATTTAACTCCTCATGTTAGATTAATACTAAAATCTATTTATGGGCTTTTCCCTTTTCTACTTTCTTCCAGGAACATTATCCGAAATTCTAAACTTGGGGATAGTCAGTATATGGAACCTCTAAATCTTGGCAGAAAATATAAGTTGTTAGAGGTCTCATGAGTAAGACTAAGCCGTGGGATGTTTCAGGATTGACCTTCAATATCACCTTTTCCAATCCTTCTCATTTTGTGTGTTACAAAAAATTCTAGCCAAAAAAAAAAGCTAAGTGATTTATCCAAGGCCATACAGCTATTAATGGCACAGTAAAGATGAGAACTCAGGGTCCTAACTTCCATCTCAGTGGTACTTTCACTACACTACACTACAGTATACTACACCAAACTATATTGCAGTATACTATACTACATTATACCACATTACTCTGTATTATACTACATTATAACAAACTATACCACACAGCACAACACTACAATGTACACCACACCATACTCTACTATACTACTCTGTACTCACTAATTTGCATTATTCTGTATTACACTATAGCTCACTATACTAAATCACAAACACTGTGCTATTAAAGAAATAATATGGAATGAGTTTAACCTCTAATCTTCTAGATGTAATCTATAGCAGTCCACTAATATCCCCAATTGACCTCAGTCCAGCTCAAATTTCTGAGCGCATACTGACCCTATCCTTGTCCCACATTTCTCATGCCTCCTGCACTGTGCTTTGTGATTCAATTACCTTCCATGTAACAGACAGCCTAGTCTTTCCTACTTACCTAGATTGTACTGGATGATAATCCAGTGTCATTGCTCCAGGGATCATCCCCTGGCTCTTTAATTGTTATTTGCCCACCTGCATGTTGCCCATTTTGAAGACTGAATCTTATAGATGATTCCCTATGCTCAAGTCCCTTCTGTGTGCTGCAGTTTACAAGGCTGAGCTTTGCTTCTGGTTCCCTTTCTAACAAACTAAGCAAGTCCCCAGCTCCTTCTTTGAACTAGGAAGAGGATCACAGCCTTATCTCTCCTACCCCAACAATTGGAGATGTATACTAGAAACTTTGGCCAAGAACATCATTCCTATTCTCAATAGCAGTAGCAGTGGTGGTATTATCCTACCATCAAGGAAGAGAGATTTTTGAGAGGAAATTTTCATTTGGCTAAAAATCTTGGTCCTTGAAGTCAACTTTGAATTTATCACTTACCAGCCAGCGACCTGAGAATTACTTTTCTCGCAAGTGAAATGGAAATAATAATGACATCTATCCTGTAGGATTGTCTTGAGGATTAATTATAATTAAGTATAGCAGGCTCTTTGTGCAATACATAATATATAGTGCTAAATAAATGTTAGATATTATCATTTCATTTTATTAAAAAAAAAAAAAAGCCTTAGTAACATGATCTGAAACTAAGGTTTAGAAAGATTGAGTAACTTGCCCACGATCATATAGTTAAAAGTGGGGTAAATGAGACCAGGAGCCCATGTTCTAACCCCTGTCATATCCTGTACTTTTGATAATCAAATCCCTAGCTGGTCAGAATTTCTGAGCAATGCTCTGCCCACCTGTTGGACAGCTCCGGCTTGGATCTCTCCTGGTGCCAGGCGTCTGCCTGAATCGTGATGAGAACATGTTGATCCCTATTGGACCCATGCCTAGCCCACCCAGCAGTAACTTCTCCGCCAGCCTCTGCAGCAAGGACAGCTCTCTCAGCTCCTGTTCCAACCTACAGAGCAGGGCTGATGCCAAATCTACTCCCTGCCTCAGGCTTGTCTGGCTGCAGGTAGGCTGCTCTGATTCACCGGAGAATCCTGAGTTCTGACTAATCCTTTGTCTAATGTCTTTTGCAGTGTCAACCTGATAGCCACAAATGGAAGAGTACAGGGAAAAAAAGGAAAGAGAAAAAGGAAGAAAGTTTGTGTTTCTTATCAGCCTAGTGAAGTCAACAGGATATGGCTCACTGTAGATCAACCACCTTAAAGAGAAGGATGATCTCTTCCTGAGTGACTGAGAAGTTAATCATGACCTGGTCAAGAGTTTATCACCCAGAGTTTCATGTTTGAATTTTGGAGAGTTCCCTTTGTTTCCTCTCAGCACATTCACTTCAATGCCTGTGTCTATTTTAATAACCTGGAATGCAATTCCCTTTGCCCATTATTCTCTTTCACTATGGGTTTTTTCGACCCTCAGGGTATATTTATGCTTCTAACTGAATGATTACTCAGTGAATCTCCTCCAGGGGATGTTCTGTTCCAAGAATGACACATCTCTTTGGGGATGACTCTCTACTTAACAGGGGTGGGTGGAAGGTCAGGGGAAGCCCATACCCAACAAAAAATAGTTTCTTTGTGTGCTTGAAGAAAAACACTCAGATGATGAACAGCCTGATTTGGGGGCTGTGAGTGGGTGAGCCACTCCAGTGAAGTCGTCTTCAACATTCCTCATAAGGAAAGATTGTGAATTTAATGAGCAGAAGAATTCTGACAAGTCTTAAAGTCAAAGGCAATTAGCAAAGGCTGAATTACTTGAATTCCGTGCAGTTATGAAATTATTTAATTCTAATGAAATTATATATACATATTTCTTTATATTTTATCTGTATATCTATATCACACTTGGAACTATATTATATTCTTTTATTTGCCTATTTGAGCATTTCCTACTGTGTTTTCAATAACCTACTAGTCCCAAGAGAAGCTACATGAAAATAAAGTACCATGGTCAAATCTGATTGGAAATGTCACATGTTAGAGCCCCCTCCTTGCTATACACAAACGATATTAGTATATTACATGCAGTAAGGATTTTGTTTAATTTTTTGACTCCAGCATTCCTAGTATGTTTGATCATGAAATCTTTCCGTCCACCCTAACACTTACCAATATTCCAAGGAATCAATTCTTCATACAATATGCACTTTGAGAAATGATAATATACTCTGATGTGACAGTTAAGTCATGGAGCAAGATAAAATGTTCATCTCTTTGATGATGCCAATGCTTAAAACATTTTTGACACTCATATTTTACTTTACTCATGTTGCTTTAAATTACCATGTGATGATCTTTAGGACATTCTAAATGATGGTAAGTGGTTTGGTTTTTATAAATTGCCTTCACTCAAACCTATGTCTGTTGAATGAGGTCACTGATTAAGCCATACCATTATAAGTCAACAGCAAAGTACCTTTGTATAGCTGGGGACGGGGGGAAGAGCTTTGGAGGTCTTTACTATTCCATAACTGAATTATTATGCCCTCAACTCTGACTTTTCCTTGCTTTAGTCCACATCGCCACTGAACCAACCTTTTCAGATTCAATGGATAAGCAATCACTTTCCTTAATCAAAGCCTTGGGCAGCCTCCAGATCAAGTCTTTCTTGCAATACCTGCTTTTAAAGGTCTTCCAGAATCCCCATCCATCCAATTCTATTTTTCTCCACTTCCCTAATCCCTGAAACTGTCTACTAGTGTTTTCACAGTCTCACAATTTCCCAGGTTCTTTCTTTCTCATTCTGATTGCCTAAAATATTCAACTTTTCCCCTTGAACCAATCCATAATTCTTAAAGATTGCATTTTTTTCATATCTTTCTTGAAGCATTTACTGAATATGCACATAATCATTAATGTAATGATTATTCTCTAGATGCCTTCTGATTCCAAAGCTATATCAATGATGATTATATTTTCTAATCTCAAAGTACAAATGTTCAGTCTAAAAAAAAGGAATCTGAAAGAATGACATAAAATATTAGAAATCATTGTAGTCTGGAATATATGATATTCCAGAATATTTAAAACAGTCTCAGATATATGTGACATGTTCTCATGTGACACAATTTAGGAAATAATTATTTATTCCCATATAAGTTCATAGCTGACTCTCAACAGCGTGGTAAGTCAAAGAGTCATATTTTTTGGTTCTTCTGACTTCCTCTTGTGCATAGCACATGTATAAGTTTCTCAAATGTTTTCTAGCATAAGAAGAAGAGTATAAAATAAATTATACATTAAATATTTTCTAAAAATGTATTCATCATTTTACATTTCAGAATTGTAGTGGGAACAATTGAGCTAGGCAATTTCTGCTTAGGTTAATGTTTTGTTGATTTCTTCATTTCCACATTCTATTTTACAATCAAATCCTTTCCTCATTATAGATGCTATTCATTAGGGAGAGATACAGGGTGTCTTGTGCAATTCAGGAATCCACTTACATGGTACTTTCCCAAAAAATGATAACTTAAGATGACGTAAAGAAATAAAAATGTATAACCTCAATCCCTATTTGTTTCCATATTTGGCTATATCCCTCTATACATTCACCATATTGTTCTGAGGGTGTGAGCTATGACTCCTCTGGAAAACTCAGCATTATGTAATGTGTGATTGAGGCCCTGGCAAAGACTATAGACGCAGGGTTACACTAACACTTTATGTAAGGAAAATGAAGTATCGGTGGTTTATCATTAACTCCAGCATTGTGGATCATGAAATGATATTTCTGAACCTGCATTCAGTCTATGTTTCCACTGTTTTCCTTGTAGTAAATTGGCTCAATAATTATTACAAAATTCCAGTAGACTGGCATAACATAATGGTAGATTCTAGGTCCTGCCCTTAACACATTTAGAAGCATTTCAAAATTGGAACAAACTTGTCTGATTGTTTCTCTCCATGAATCCTATATTTTCCATTAAAGATCAAAAGTTATAAAATTTGAATAACTTTTCCAGCACAAAAAATCTCTGGAGCTCATAGCAGGTTCAAACCTACATATGTGTTAAGATTAGAAATGAGCAAACATCTATTAATACAAGGGGCACTTTTGTCCTAATACATACAGCTTGAGACTAAAAAATAATTACTGTCATCGTTGTGATGATGATGATGATGATGATGATGATAATGATGATGATGACGATGATGTCCATATGATCTTAGTGTTCTACAGTGACCTATAAAATCTTTATTCTGGAAAATACTTTCTTCAACTGATCTCTCATGTTTCAGAGGTTTACAATGAAGCTGATAAGGAGAAGAGGACAATCACTGGGCTAGTCACAGCCACCATCTGCAATATGACAATCAGCAGAAATTTAGAGGGCAAAGTCAGATTGATCTTTTATCCTGGTGAAAAGTAAAGATCATGTAGTTAACCAGTTTTCCAAATTTGGAGGCACTTGGAGAAATCTATATGATTTTTATTCATTCATCACTAAATCAATAATATAGAAAATGTAACAAGAAAAATAAAGTAGTGCGTATTTGTTTTCCCTGAACAGAGGATCTTTATACTTCGGATCGCTATGTAATTTTTCTTCCAAATCAGGCCAATTTAAAAAAGAAAGGAACCATTGTTAATACTTATGCTGAAACAACAAACATAAATTGGGACATTCTAGTAAACTGGGATTTAAAATCCAGATGGAATTTGAAAGCATGTAATATTATAAAAGATGAAAATAAAATGATGAATAGATTATCCCAAAGTGCATATTGGTCTTAAATATTAAAAAATTACCCCCTTATTAAGGACAATCAAATTTTCAAAAACACTTCTCTTTGAGAAGCAATCTTGAGAAGGGCAGCCCCATGACAAGTGCTAGGTGTGCCCAGATCATAAGCTCTGGTGTTTTTCACAAATTGAGTGGAGGAAGACCCTTAGTTGGACTCGTCAGGGCCTTCTTTTCCTCTTCATTGGCAATTAGTCATGCCGTGGTGTTTAAAACTGAAACATTCATTTTAAATACTACAAAAATGTGGCACAGAGCACAGGCAAGGCATCTGTTCCAGCAAAATGTTATGTTTTGATCATTTTCAAAAATGATTTTTCTGTTTTTAAAGAAAGTGTGTGGACATGGAGATGAGTCAGTCAATCTGAGGGGTACTGTATGCTGGGTTATTTTGAAAGCTGTAAAATTTAAAAATACATGGGAAAAAATAATTTTCCTTAAATATTATTTCAATTTTATTCTTTGACTTAGTATTCTTTTTTTTTTTTAATCTTTCCATAGCATCAGATTCATTGCCAAAAGAAAAAATGTTATCTTGAAAGTAGCTATAGAATCATCATCATCTGGAAACCTAGATGCAGGCCTACAAAAATGGTTGCACTAGTATTTTTATATCTAGGTCATCATTATTTGAAAAAAAATGACATATATAATGTAAAGGTGATTTACTTAGATATATTATTACATTTCTTTTTGAAACAATTCCTGATTACATAAATATTTCCAAAAATCAATCTATTCCCTGAGTAGAACTTGTACCGCTTTAATAATAAACCTACTGCTCAAGTTCGATTGTACATAAACTGTATCGTAATCTCAGTATTTATGTTTTGATTATTTTCAAAAATAATTTTTTTATTTTAAAGACAAATTACATTACCTTGATATTTTCTATCCTGATTTATATAGCCCTCAATTTTATAAATAAAATGCATTTAATGTATTAACATTGATTGATAGCCTGATAATAGGCTATTCTCCAGAATTGGAATATTTGGAAACTTCAATGTAGTACACAGTAAAAGAGGATTTCAATAAGATGTCTCCTACTTTCTGTCTTTTTTCAGTTGTGTAGTATTTCTATTCCACAGAAACTCAAAAGTAAATTGTAGTTTGCTGTCTATAAGTACTCATGTGTATTTTGTTCTCATTTTGAGGGTTTGAGGTCCTACCAAGAGAGTAACCCACAAGTTCTAGCAGAAAATGAACACTGACTTGCTGTGAATTTCCCAAAGTAAATCATGTTACTTTCTGTACCATTTCTTTATCTGGAGAACTGAGGAATCATGAGAGTTATCTACCTCCTAATAGATTACTGAATTCTGAGATATGAGATTTCATTTGCATTTGGAAAGCACTTATCAGAGTTTACCGCCATACCAACTGAAGCAAATTAGAACAGCTACCTAATCAACTATTTTTATCTTTATCTGTTCATTCTGGCCATCTAAAGCAGCATAATCAATTGGACCAAACATTCTGAGATACAAATTGGCTGTTGAGAAAGCCAAAACACCAGACCGGCTGCTTTTTTTAATTGGTGTTTTTCACGATATGAAAATATTGGGTAAAAATGGAAAAACTGAGTCAAAGATCCAGATGTTTGATCCTCCCTTTGCCAAATAGCCACACATTTTGTAGCATTCATATTTGGAACTGAATTTCTCAGTTTTCACCAGAAAGCCTGTCATCATATAGATATAGCCTTAGAGGAGCTGTAAACATGAAACTGATATGGTCCCAAGAAAAGCATCTCTTTTACCCAAGATAACAGTTGCTTGTACATCTGCTGTTTTCTCCTTAGTAGGCAACTTCCTGGAGAGGAAGGGCACAGGATCCATTGTTCAAAATCCTAGAGTGCTCCCTTCTTTATTTAGGCCTAAGTCTGCTTAGAAGGAGAATATCTGTGTAAGCCAAATAATGGCCATGACGAGAAAAGTTTATTTCCTGAACTGGCATACTTAATAATTCAGATGTAGATGCAAAATCTATCATTGCAATATCAAGAAACGCATGACCCAACCCATGTTTCCTGAATTTGTTCACCTTATTATACACTAACTAGGACTACTATTAGACAGGCGTGCATCAAGCTATTCTATATGTATTAAATCTAGTCTACTAACAATACTTACATGGTTCAAAGGTGCTTAGCAAGAGTAAATAAATTACCCTTTAATGTGTGTGTGGAGGAGTGTGGAGTGAAGAAGATTATAAGTTAAATTATTGTCATTCTGCCTATTTTTGATGGCTGACATTTGTTTGCATTGCTTCTTCTATACCCAGGTACATATTAATTCAAAGACACAATTGCAGTATGTATTATCTGTAATTTTTCTTTTTTCCTCCTTAGATTCACTCCTCTTGAAATATCACATTTTAATTATGTGCATAGCAATGACTTCATTGCTTCTTCACTCAGCAGCAGCCAACTCATTTTCCCCTGATGGTATGATGACCTGTCCTTGTGGGAGAAACCCATCTGTTTATATTCTTTAAGCTCTATCTACACAAGGAACAGGTTTTGTGTGTTTTAAAATCATCTTTCATCATTTCACTACTCATTGCTTGCCTAGAAAGGAGAAACCAAGAAACTAGAAGGAAGTCACTGCATTCAATAAGCATTTCTAGTAAAACCAATAAACAATGAGCACACTTGGCATTAAAGAACACAGCCTGAAAATTATCAAAGACCATGGATTTCAAACCATTTAAGTATTTGATCTCAGTGTCAAATATAAACATAAACAATTTAGAACAGGAGTTGGTATATGGTATAATAAATAGTAGTTATATTTTTTTTATTAGGATTAGATAGAGACCAGAAGATAAAATATTTGACTCTTGATGTGTGAATGTTAACGGAAACTTTTTTTGCAACCTGATTGTCTATCTGATGATAATAATAGGTTTATAAAAGAAAGTTATTCTACCTATCTGGCATAAATTCTTGGCTTGACAGTAAACATTGGTTAAGATATACTTAATAGAATATCTTCAAAAGAAACTTTGTACTGTCAACTTTTACAAGTAATTGGGGAAGATTGTTATCACCTGTCACAAGAAAGCTTTCCATGAGAAGAGTTTATTCCAGGAAGAATGCAGTACTTTGCCCCTCCGTATAATTTCTGAATTCTACCATGAATAGAATGGCTTTCGCTAACGATGGTCCATAGTTAATTGTGGGAATTCTATATAATGAGATAATAACAGATATTTGTATCCAGAGTAAAATTTAAGTTCAATCTTGGGACAAAGTCGGTGGTGAAAGTTCAAAAGACTCTCCTTCTCACTACATAGGAAGGCTCATCTTCACAGGGAAGAATGAATATAATTTTTCTATACATAGCGATTTATCAAAGAACTAGATAAAGACCCATGAGGATACAAAACATTGTCTAATCTGAACAATATCAAATTTAGCCCAACTCTAGAAACATGTAACAATACTCAAGCACAGCCTTGAACAGTTTTGGAACTAAAGCACATTTAGATTTGCAGAAAAATCTTCCACATGAGCAGTGAGAGACTGGACATAGTTTATGAATGTTCTGTCTCTCTAAGGTCTAAAGGGTTTGAAGGTGGTGGGGTCCTTCGTACCAGTGAGAGCATACTATTTCAGTTTCACTTCCTAGTCTCACCACAGGATGCAAACTGCATAGCTAACAGACTACAAGTTTTCCCCACCAATTTCTTCACATTTCCTTCCAATTCCTTTCAATTTCTTCTCTAGTTCAGAGAGATTTGAACCTGGCTATGGACCTCAGGCACATTACAAGGCATATCACCATAACTTGGAAAAGGAAAGAAAAACAGTAAATTACTTAGTTTCAGTACTAGACACAAGAAGACAGAAAAATCACTTAAGGCTGGAAAATTTTCCCAGAAGGAAACGAACATTTGTTGGGTTCTGAAGGTGGACAACAGCTAGAAATGACATTCTATGAGAGCAAATGATAAAAAGAAAAGAGAATTTGAATTACAGGGAACAGCCTGGAAATGAGTAATTACAGCTTAAACTTAGGAAGTTGATTTGGTGCCATCTAATAAGGCATCACATTGACCCTAATGAAACAAATGACTAGGGCTTCCCGAGAGAGAAGCAAGACTTGAGCATCTCTACCTTTACCTCAGACAGGGTCGTAGGCCAAATTTTCATTGAACGATTTTTATTAAACAGCTACTTTTTTTCAGGTAAGGTTCTTCTTCGACTTTTGTCAATTATATTGCTTAAATCTTGCTGAAGCATATTTCATTATCCTTACAGGTTGTGCTAATTAGTAAGCTGTTGTCCCTCAGCTTCAAACCCACCTTCTACCATCAACTTTGTGTTCTGGGTCTGGGACTCTCAGACCATATTTCTGCCTATTGAAGGCTCTGTATTAGGTTCTGCCAATGGAGAGTGCTAGAGGGAGATTGCAAGGTTGGAGGAGAAGGTCTTGCTTTGTTCCCTGAGTATTACCAAAGCAGTGCTTCTTCACTCCAACAAGGACAGCTCCTCCCTATAGCAGTGGCTTTTCCTACATTGACAGAGTCAGTCTCATGAAGCCGTCTCAGAGGCACCAGCACTCAATGAGTGATGCCTTCACATAGGCTTGCGGCCCAGTCCCACAAGGCTGTGCCTCCGAGCTTGGAAGTGTAAATAATTCCAACCTCTTTCCTTAGTTCTTCCAGTCCTGTGGGTAGTGGTTGTTTGCTGCAGTTACTACCTCCATAATACCTTAAAAATTTCCTTTTACTCTTTCAGTTATTCCAAAAAAATAGTCAACAATTTTTTATACTGGATCTTCTGTTAAAATAACAGGAGTGGTTTTCTGTGTCCTGAATGAAACTAAAACTTAATTAGATTAATTAATCAGTTAACTTTTTAAAGTTCCCACAACTAACTTGTAACTTATAAACTATAGTTTATCTGACTAAATCTTATATTCTTTCAGCCTTCACCATAACGTCGTTAGATATCTACAGAAACAGAATATTATTTTTTTCCAACTAATTACAGCTCACTTGAATTAGTCAAGACTTTTATGTTTTAGGTGATAGAAATTTGAACAGAAATAGGTTAGATAAAAGGCAGAATTCCTTGATTTATACCCATACATCAGGCAAGGTAGGGGATTCAACTGGGTGTACGGCCAGGCACTGGATACATGCGTGGAATGAGCATATATCCATGCCCACACATGCCCACACATGCCCACACCTGTTTCCTGTTTCATTTTCTCTGATTGTAGAAAACCCACCTGCTGGATTATATGTTCCAATTTCAGTTTCACCACCAGAGAGAGTTAAGATTTTTTTTTTTTTTTT